>NC_041381.1:375191441-375355116 GCF_002162155.2 Triticum dicoccoides | reverse complement strand
GGACCTTTAGTCCCGGTTCGTGCCACGAACCGGCACTAAAGGTCTCAACCCCATTAGTCCCGGTTCGTGCCTCAAACCGGGACTAAAGGTCTACTCTTTAGTCCCGGTTTGAGGCATGAACCGGGACTAATGGGCATCGCACCCTTTAGTCCCGGTTTGAGGCACAAACCGGGACTAAAGGGCACAGGTGAACCGGGACTAATGCCTTAGCCGCACGAACCGGGATAAATGCTCGCATTAGTCCCAATTCTGGATTGAACCGGGACTAATGGGCTAAACAGGCATGGACGAAAGCCCTGTTTTCTACTAGTGTATGTTCTCCTCTTTTTCGCTTGCCTCTTGTGTGCTTATGTGTTGGATTGCTTGTCACGATGGCTCAAGATAATACTAAATTGTGTGAGTTTTCCAATACCAACAATAATGATTTCCTTAGTACTCTGATTGCTCCTCTTAACGATGCTGAATCTTGTGAAATCAATGCTTCTTTGTTGAATCTTGTCATGAAAGATCAATTCTCTGTCCTTCCTAGTGAAGATGCTGCTACTCATCTAAACAACTTTGTTGATTTGTGTGATATGCAAAAGAAGAAAGACATGGATAATGATATTGTTAAATTGAAGTTATTTTTGTTTTCACTTAGGGATCGTGCTAAAACTTGGTTTTCGTCTTTGCCTAAAAATAGTATTGATTCGTGGAATAAGTGCAAAGATGCTTTTATCTCTAAGTATTTTCCCCACGCTAAGATCTACTAGTAAAAAAGTCCATGCGATAGAAGAGATTAATATTTTGAGTGGAAAGATGGATGAACTTATGAAATTGTTTGATAGTAAGAGTGCTCCTATTGATCCTAATAATATGCCTTTGTCTACTTTGATTGAGAATAGTAATGAATCTATGGATGTGAATTTTGTTCGTAGGAATAATTTTGGTAACAATGCTTATAGAGGAAACTTTAAACCTAGGCCGTTTCGTAGTAATTCCTCTAATAATTTTGGTAATTCCTACAACAACTCTTATGTAAATTTTAATAAGATGCCCTCTGATTTTGAGATTAGTGTTAAAGAATTTATGATATCTCAAAAGAATTTCAATGCTTTGCTTGAAGAAAAATTGCCTAATATTGATGAATTGGCTAGGAACGTGGATATAATTTCTCTTGATGTTGATTCTTTGAAACTTAGATCTATTCCACCTAAGCATGATATCAATGAGTCTCGCAAAGCCATGAGAATTTCCATTGATGAGTGCAAAGAAAGAACCGCTAGGATGCGTGCTAAGAAAGATTGCTTTGTAAGAGCGTGTTTTTCTAGTTTTCATGATAATAATGATGAAGATCTAAAAGTGATTGATGTGTCTCCTATTAAATCTTTGTTTTGCAATATGAATCTTGATAATGATGGGACTGGAGATGAGTCAACTTTAGTTAAAAGGCGTCCCAATGATTCTGGGTTTTTTGATCTTGATGCTAAATTTGGTAAAAGTGGGATTGGAGAGGTCAAAACTTTACATAGCAATGAACCCACTATTTTGGATTTCAAGGATTTAATTATGATAATTGTTCTTTAATAGATTGTATTTCCTTGTTGCACTCCGTGTTAAATTCTCCTCATGCTTATAGTCAAAATAAAACTTTTTTAGCAAACACATCGTTGATGCTTTGATGCAATCTTATGAAGAAAAACTTGAATTAGAAGTTTCTATCCCTAGAAAACTTTATGATGAGTGGGAACCTACTATTAAAATTAAGATTAAAGATCATGAATGCTATGCTTTGTGTTATTTGGGTGCTAGTGTTTCCACAATTCCAAAAACTTTGTGTGATGTGTTAGGTTTCCGTGAATTTGATGATTGCTCTTTAAATTTGCGCCTTGCAGATTCCACCATTAAGAAACTATGGGAAGGATTAATGATGTTCTTACTGTTGCAAATAGGAATTATGTGCCCATAGATTTTATCATTCTTGATATAGTTTGCAATATTTAATGTCCTATTATTCTTGGTAGACCTTTCCTTAGAACGATTGGTGCAATTATTGATATGAAGGAAGGAAATATTAGATTACAATTTCCATTAAGGAAAGGCATGAAACACTTTCCTAGAAAGAAAATCAAATTACCTTATGAATCTATTAAGTGAGCCACTTATGAATTGAATACCAAAAATGGCAATACTTAGATCTATTCTCGCTTTTATGCCTAGCTAGGGGCGTTAAACGATAGCGCTTGTTGGGAGGCAACCAAATTTTATTTTTTGTTCTTTACTTTTTTCTTCTGTTTAGTAATAAATAATTCATCTAGCTTCTTTTTAGATGTGGGTTTATGTTTTAATTAGTGTTTGTGCCAAGTAGAACCTATAGGATCATCTTGGGTGATAGTTAATTTGATCTTGCTGAAAAACAGAAACTTTTGCACGCACGAGAATAATTTTAATAAATAACATAAACGTGATTTTGAGTTGATTCTTTTTGAATATGATTAATATAAAAAGTGCCTAGTACTTCCTATTTTGGTAGGATTTTTAGGGTTCCATAAGTATTTGAAAGTTACAGATTACCACATACTGTTCTGTTTTTGACAGATTCCGTTTTTCGTGTGTTGTTTGCTTATTTTGATGAATCTATGGCTAGTATCGGGGGGTACGAACCATAGAGAAATTGGGATACAGTAGTTTTAACACCAAAATAAATAAATAATGATTTCATTACAGTACCTTAAAGTGGTGGTTTGCTTTCTTGCACTAACGGAGCTCATGAGATTTTCTGTTGAGTTTTGTGTTGTGAAGTTTTCAAGTTTTGGGTAAAGATTTGATGGACTATGGAATAAGGAGTAGCAAGAGCCTAAGCTTGGGGATGCCCAAGGCACCCCAAGGTAAATGCAAAGACAACCAAAAGCCTAAGCTTGGGGATGCCCCGGAAGGCATCCCCTCTTTCGTCTTCGTCTATCGGTAACTTTACTTGGAGCTATATTTTTATTCACCACATGATATGTGTTTTGCTTGGAGCGTCTTGTATGATATGAGTCTTTGCTTTTTATTTTACCACAATCATCCTTGCTGTATGCACCTTTTTGGAGAGACACACATGAATCGGAATTTATTAGAATACTATATGTGCTTCACTTATATCATTTGAGCTAGACAATTTTGCTCTAGTGCTTCACTTATACCTTTTTAGAGCATGACGGTGGTTTTATTTTGTAGAAATTATTGATCTGTCATGCTTCACTTATATTATTTTGGGAGTATTTTAGAACAACACGGTATTTTCTATGGTTATGAAATTGGTCCTAGAATGATGGGCATCCAAGTTGGGTATAATAAAAACTATCATAGAAAGTGCATTGAATACTATGATCAATTTGATGCTTGATAATTGTTTTGAGATATAAAGGTGGTGATGTTAGAGTCATGCTAGTTGGGTAATTATGAAATTGAGAAATACTTGTGTTAAAGTTGGCAAGTCCCATAGCATGCACGTATGGTAAAAGTTGTGTAACAAATTTGTAGCATGGGGTGCTCTTTTGATTGCCTTCCTTATGAGTGGAGGTCGGGATCACGTGATGGTTAACTCCTACCAACTCTTCCCCTAGGAGCATGCGTAGTAGTACTTTGATTTGAGGGCTAATAAACTTTTGCAATAAGTATATGAGTTCTTTATGACTAATGTGATTCCATGGATTATACACACTCTTACCCTTCCATCATTGCTATCCTCTACGGTACCGTGCATTGCCCTTTCTCACCTTGAGAGTTGGTGCAAACTTCGCCGGTGCATCCAAACCCCGTGATACGATACACTCTATCACATATAAACCTCCTTATATCTTCCTCAAAACATCCACCATACCTACCTATTATGGCATTTCCATAGCCATTCCGAGATATATTCCAATGCAACTTTCCACCGTTCCGTTTATTATGACACGCTCCATCATTGTCATATTGCTTTTTCTTGATCATGTAGTTGACATCATATTTGTGGCAAGGACACCTTCATAATTCTTTCATACATGTCGCTCTTGATTCATTGCATATCCCAGTACACCGCCGGAGGCATTCACATAGAGTCATATTTTGTTCTAAGTATTGAGTTGTAAATCAATAAAAGTGTGATGATCTTCATTATTAGAGCATTGTCCTAAGTGAGGAAAGGATGATGGAGACTATGATTCCCCCATAAGTCGGCATGAGACTCCGGACTTTATGAAAATAAAAGAGGCCAAAGAAGCCCAAAAAAAAGAGGCCAAAGAAGCTCACCAAAAATAAAGAAAAATGAGAGAAAAATAGAGAAGGGACAGTGTTACTATCCTTTTCCACACTTGTGCTTCAAAGTAGCACCATGATCTTCATGATAGAGAGTCCCCTATGTTGTCACTTTCATATACTAGTGGGAATTTTTCATTATAGAACTTGGCTTGTATATTCCAATGACGGGCTTCCTCAAAATGCCCTAGCTCTTCATGAGCAAGCAAGTAGGATGCACACCCACTTAGTTTCTTTTGTTGAGCTTTCATACATTTATATCTCTAGTGCATCCGTTGCATGGCAATCCCTACTCCTGATGTTGACATCAATTGATGGGCATCTCCATAGCCCGTTGATTAGCCTCGTCAATATGAGACTTTCTCCTTTTTTGTCTTCTCCACACAACCTCCATCATCATATTCTATTCCACCCATAGTGCTATATCCATGGCTTACGCTCATGTATTGCGTGAGATTTAAAAAAAGCTGAAGCGCGTTAAAAAGTATGAACCAATTGCTTGGCTGAAACCGGGGTTGTGCATGATGGGAGTATTTTGTGTGACAAAAATGAAGCATGGCCTAACTATACGATTTTGTAGGGATAAGCTTTCTTTGGCTATGCTATTTTGATAAGACATGATTACTTGTTAGTATGCTTGAAGTATTACTATTTTTATGTTAATATGAACTTTTATCTTGAATCATTTGGATATGAACATTCATGCCACAATAAAGAAAGTTACATTGAGAAATATGCTAGGTAACATTCCACATCAAAAATTCTGTTTTTATCATTTACCTACTTGAGGACGAGCAGGAATTAAGCTTGGGGATGCTTGATACGTCTCCAACGTATCTATAATTTTTTATTGTTCCATGCTATTATATTACCCGTTTTGGATGTTTGTGGGCTTTACTATACACTTTTATATCAATTTTGGGACTAACCTATTAACCGGAGGCCCAACCCAAATTGCTGTTTTTTTTGCCTATTTCAGTGTTTCGCAGAAAAGGAATAACAAACAGAGTCCAAACGGAATGGAACCTTCGGGAGAGATATTTTTGGAACAAACACAATCCAGGAGACTTGGAGTGGACGTCAAGAAGCAGACGAGGAAGCCACGAGGCAGGAGGGCGCGCCCCCCACCCTCATGGTCCCCTCGTGGCTCCCCTGACTCACTTCTTTCGCCTATATATACTTGCATACCCTGAAAACATCCAGGAGCACCACGAAACCCTATTTCCACCGTCGCAACCTTCTGTACCCGTGAGATCCCATCTTGGAGCCTTTTCCGGCGCTCCGACGGAGGGGGAATCAATCATGGAGGGCTTCTACATCAACACCGTAGCCTCTCCGATGAAGTGTGAGTAGTTTACCACAGACCTTCGGGTCCATAGTTTTTAGCTAGATGGCTTCTTCTCTCTCTTTGAATCTCAATACAATGTTCTCCTCGATCTTCTTGGAGATCTATTCGATGTAACTCTTTTTGCGGTGTGTTTGTTGTGATCCGATGAATTGTGGGTTTATGATCAAGTTTATCTATGAGAAATATTTGAATCTCGAATTCTTTTATGTATGATTGGTTATCTTTGCAAGTCTCTTTGAATTATCAGTTTGGTTTGGCCTACTAGATTGATATTTCTTGCAATGGGAGAAGTGCTTAGCTTTGGGTTCAATCTTGCGGTGTCCTTTCCCAGTGACAACAGGGGCAGCAAGGCATGTATTGTATTGTTGCCACCGAGGATAAAAAGATGGGGTTTATATCATATTGCTTGAGTTTATCCCTCTACATCATGTCATCTTGGCTAATGCATCACTCTGTTCTTATGAACTTAATACTCTAGATGCATGTTGGATATCGGTCGATGTGTGGAGTAATAGTAGTAGATGCAGAATCATTTTGGTCTACTTGTCACGGACATGATGCCTATATACATGATCATGCCTAGATATTCTCGTAACTATGCACTTTTTTATCAATTGCTCGACAGTAATTTGTTCACCCACCGTAATACATATGCCGTCTTGAGAGAAGCCACTAGTGAAACCTATGGCCCCCGGGTCTACTTTCCATCATATAAGTTTCCGATCTACTTTATATTGCAATCTTTACTTTTCAATCTATATCATAAAAATACCAAAACTATTTATCTTATTATTATCTCTATCAGATCTCACTTTTACAAGTGTCCGTGAAGGGATTGACAACCCCTTTATCGCGTTGGTTGCGAGGTTCTGGTTTGTTTGTGTAGGTACGAGGGACTTGCGTATAGCCGCCTACTGGATTGATACCTTGCTTCTGAAAAACTAAGGGAAATACTTACGCTACTTTGCTGCATCACCCTTTCCTCTTCAAGGGAAAACCAACGCAGTGCTCAAGAGGTAGCATTCCCGAACCCGTAGGGTCTACACACTTAAGGTTCGGTGACGCTAGAGTTGTTATGGGAATAGTATGTGGTTACCGAAGGTTGTTCGGAGTCCCGGATGAGATCCTCGATGTGACGAGGAACTCCGAAATGGTTTGGAGGTGAAGATCGATATATTGGACGAAGGGTATTGGAGTCCGGAATTGTTCCGGAGGTACCGGGTGATGACGAGTGTGACCGAAAGGAGTTTCGGAGGCCTCGCGGGCGTTTGGGGGCCTTATGGGCCAAGGGGAGGGGGCACACCAGCCCACTAAGGGGTTGGGCGCCCCTCCCACCCCATCTCACATAACGTGGAGGGGTGGGGGCTTCTCCCCTAGGGCAGCTGCTCCTCCCGGCTTGGGGGCCAAGTTTCTAGGGACGGGGGCACACAAACCCATCTAGGATTTCCCCTATGGCCGACGCCCCTCCCCTAGGGAAACCCTAGGGCGCCTCCTCCTCCCCCTTCCCCTCTATATATAGTGAGAGAGAGAAAGGGCTGCAACAACCCTTCCCCTGGGGCCGCCCGGCTCCCTCCTACACCTCCTCCTCCTCCGTAGTGCTAACGAAGCTCTGCCGAAGAATCACGAGCTCCACCACCACGCCGTCATGCTGCCGGAGTTCCCTCAACTTCTCCTCTTCCCTTTCTGGATCAAGAAGGAGGATACGTCCATGGGCTGTACGTGTGTTGAATGCGGAGGCGCCGTCCGTTTGGTGCTTGGATCGAATCTTCCACGATTTGAATCGCCGCGAATATGACTCCATCAATTGCGTTATTGTAATGCTTCCGCTTAGCGATCTTCAAGGGTATGAAGATGCACTCCCTCTCTCTCATTGCTAGCATCTCCTAGATTGATCTTGGTGACACATAGGATTTTTTTGAATTATTACTATGTTCCCCAACACCTATAAGACCCACCGGTGCCCCTCCATGCAAAGGGGTTTAGCTAGCTAGAATCAGCAGAATTAGAACACCCATACGGAGAAGGAGCAACCTATGCATTGGCATGTCTTCCTTCGTCCCCAAAACAACTCAAGGAGAAATCTTGTAACCTCCACATATAAACCACACTCGACATGACTAGGGGTACTATCTCTCTGGGGAGCCCTGAACCTAGGTACGTCTTGTGTCTCGCGCTCGCTCATACCAACCTCGCCTCTGGAGCCCACCGGTGCCTTTCTGCATGTTCCTCTCTTTAGCCATCCCATGTCATCTGCCGTGAACCCACCACGACAAGACCCTCCATCACGAGATCGCTAAGTACTTGGCTCGATTCTACTAGGCTGGGGAAGGTGATAAGCAGAAGTATCATATGGTGAGTTGGCTCGACATTTGCAGACCCCGCGACCAGGGCAGACTTGGGATCATGTCGTCTAAATGCATGAACATCGCTCTCCTGACCGGTTGGTTGTGGCAGATCACAAATGGGGAGGGTGGTCTCTGGCTGGACATTATCTAGAGAAAGTACCTCCGCGGCCAACCACTAGCCTTCTGCCAGCGGTCCGACGGCTCGCAGTTATGGCAGTCCGTCATTCAGCGCCTTTCGGTCCTCCGCACCGGGACCTCTATTGCGGTTGGGTCTGGTGCATCGACCCTGTTCTGGTTTGATAGGTGTACAGAGGATCTCCCCTTTGTTGTCAGGTTTCCTAGACTGTTCTCCATAGTAGTGGTTCCTAATGTGTCCGTCCAGGTGGCCCTTACTGACTTAGGGCATCTGGCATTTCATAGACCATTTGGACCCCCTGAGTTGGTGAAATGGCGCTACCTTTTGGATTGCATCGTGCTGCACACCCCGGATATAGACAACCCGGCCGACTAGATATCCTGGCGCCTGGAGCCGTCCGAGCAGTTCTCCACCAAGTCACTTTACTAGTCCATTATGCCTATGCCTGCCCCGGCTCCCTTTGCCTAGATATGGGAGATGAGGCTCCCCCCGAAGATCCAGATTTTCCTTTGGCAATGGATCAAGGGCCATACACCCTCTGACGTCGAGGTGCACAAACGGGATTGGCCTGGTGATGACTTGTGTCCTCTCTGTGGGATGATCAAAGACTCGAACCATATCTTCTTCTCCTGCGTTGCGGCCCAATTCCTTTGGAGCTGCTTTCAAGATGCCGTTGGTGGTCATTAGTGTAACTCCAACTTCTCGGACCTATTCGACAAAATTCAGGCCACTCCTTTGCGTCGTTCGCCACATTAGGTGGTTGTGCATCGGAGTTCTTGCATGGACCCTTTGGACCGTTCACAACCGTCTAGTCATCCAGCGTGTGCCTCTCCGACGTTCTACTGACGCAATCTTTAAAATGTGTGGCTTCTTGCAGCTCTGGCAACCGCTTAACCCCCCCAGACCGGGACACCATCACCTCCATCATTGCAGATCTGCAAGCGATGGCCCTTCGCTTGTCACCACCGCTTCCTCCGCCATCTCCAGAGCCGGTTTAGCCTTTGTGGCCCTCCTGCTGCATTACTTGTTGTCTTTTATTTTCTAGGGCTTGTTGAGTTGTGCCCTCATCTAAACCCTTTTTCTACACTTGATGTTCATTCATGTGTGTGTGTGGACTTGAGTGTTGTATTCTTGTTTGAACGATCTGGCAGTTTGCTTTATCTATAAAGCGGGGCGAAAGCCTTTTTCGCTAATACCCTACCACGCCTCACACTGTCATGTTATGCTTGCGCCGACTTCTTTAGGACAGAAATTCACAAAGTCATCACAAACGTCTTCGTAGTCGATGAGAACCCATCCTCTCACTAAACTAACATCGTCGAAAACCTAAAACAAAAATAAAAATTGTAGCACCAGTGACAAGTCTAAGACGTAAACCTGATGGATTGGTTCCACTACAATAAGCCTAACAATCTGAGCTATGCTCAGTTTGTAACGCACACTAGCAGAAAGGAAACGGGGTCGGACTTGGCTGTGCTAACGCCCTCACACGGAAATCATCTCTCGAAAATAGGCTTTCGTCCCACATTATAAATAAAGCAATCATCCATACAACCAAATCCTACATAACATAGCAAATAAGACGGTTGGGGCCACAACACAATCACGCTCAAAAATGCATACAAGAAATATGAAAAAGCCACTGAGTGGCAGTAGACAAGGTGACCCTACGAAGAGGATAAGCGGCACGCGATAGCCAGAAGCGCACCAGCATGAGCCCAAACCGATCGCGATCACGCTGCCTAGAAAGCGGGTGCCAGTGCTGCGGGAAAGCAATGAATTTGAAGAACGAGACACAAGCTTGCTGCGGAAAGACCCGCTCAATCACCATTTTATTATGTGCCGTCCACAACATCCACAACATTGCCGCAAAGATAAGGTGGAACAATCGGCAATTATGCCCCGTTTGGGTAGCTCTGGTCCCAAGGAACTCCGCAAAGTCCAGAGCTGCCCCGGTGCCTCGCGTACAAAAGTCCAGCGGCCCGCGCCACGGTGCATGAGAACAGGAGGTGGGTCCCGGTTTTCGGGACAACACAAAGGGGGATACACATTACCCGTGTCGTGCCGCTTAAGCACCCCAGTTGCCACACAAAAATCTTGATCTTTAAAGACAATGTGGCCTTCCAAAGATTAGAAAGCCAATGAATAGTGGGCGAATGGCATAGTACAAGATACACCAAGCTCACGGAGAAGTCATGTGAATGTTTAAGACTCCAAGAAACGGTGTCCAGATAATCTGGCAACACCGGTGGGAGCGCTGCCCTTAATCTAGCCCACTTCACAACTTCCTCCCGCCCAAATGTGGGACGGAACAAGATGTTCCATTGTCCATCCTGGGAGTCCGTGAAAATCAAGAGCATTGGATCAGCATTGATAGTGAATATACTAGGGAAACCCGCCCGAAGTGGCTCGCCACCAACCCATGGATCCAGCCAAAATTGGTTTCCTTTCGCATTTCTTATAGTGAAGGAAACCCCTAAACGAATGTTCTCCTTGGTCCGTTGGATGAATCTTCAAAACTGGGAGCCACCCGAGCGAGACCATGCAAGGAGAGGCTCGCCTCTTAGGTATTTTACCTGAAGAAGCCGCAACCACAAGCCTCCCTCACCCCGCAGGATCCGCCACACCCATCTCAACAGGAAGGCGGCGTTCATGTGGCGCGAGGCAATAATACCTAATCCACCCCTGTCGTTGGGCAAACAAATGTCCGCCCATTTGACCATATGATATTTCTGGCGGCCGTTTGCCGCCTACCAAAAGAACCCACCTAGATCCTTATCAAAGAAGTTGTGAACACCCTTTGGTAAGATATGCATCAGCATCCCTAAATATGCAATGGGAAAGGCCGCCAACTTGCAGTTTAGGTTGTCCGTGATCCGCTGTTGCTCGGCCGCAGAGTATCCCAAGACAACGACCTCACTCTTGTCAAAATTAATTTTAAATCCTAACATGCCCTCAAAACAAAAAAAAGTAACTTAAAATTAACGATGTCAAGATCTAACTCCTCCACCATAATCATGGTGTGATCTCCATAGTGTAAATGGGTGACACCTCGCCCGGGAATCAAGTGACCCACTACCCTCGAGAGGTTACTGGACATCCTAGCTTTTTCTAGGATGCGTGTCAAGGCATCAACGGCGAGGTTGAAGAGAAGAGGGGAGATATGGTCCCCTTGTTTCACTCCCCTACAGGATTAAAAAATGGTCTCACCTCGCCATTAATATTAATCACTGTATTATCAGTCCGAACCAACTGCATAATCCAAGAACATCATCTCTCATCAAAGCTCCGACGCTGAAGCACTAGCCGCAAGAAAGACCAGTCCAGATGGTCATACGCCTTCTGAAAGTCCAACTTGAGGAAGACATCTTTATCACCCCGCGACGCCACCTCGTGGACAATCTCGTGAAGGGCAAGAATCCGATCATGAATGCGCCTGTCTTTGGTACACGGAAATCATCTGCCCGCCTGCCCCGGCCATTCTGTTCAGTTCCCTTCCTTGCGTTCTTCCGGCCAACATGTTGTAGCATTTTCCTTCGCCGGCATTAGCGTGCTGCATCTTGTCGGTGGCGTCCGTGGACACGTAGGTGCTCAAGTGTCGGCAGAAACGACAGGCGCGGACGTGTTTTTCGTATGCAGTACTACAAAGCCATGCCGTTTTTGCCGCATGTCGTTTTTGTCTCCAAACTAGGAGCGTGGTGGAGTACAAGTTTTCACACGAGTTCCCGAAGCAGCACGTCGGTGTATGTGATCAAAGTCCAAGGTTCGAGGGTCTGATCTGCCATGTCACATATACGTTTCATCACCCACATGGTTCCTACCTACAAGTCCCTAAATAATCCACATGTTGCCATGTTGCCATGCAGCTAAGTCAGTTGGGTTACGGTCGAACTAAATGTCCTTGCGATGTTATATAACGTTTTTTTTTTCAGGTGCGATGTTATATAATGTTCTTGCGGTATTGCATCGTGTTGTCTCCATGATTTTGTGTGGACCATGTGATTTGATTTCTTATGGGACTCTCGCTCAACTCATAGCTGGGCGCAAACCAACCTGTGGTTGGATGGTTAGAGAACAATGGTATCCCCAGCTCATCACAGTTTAAGTTCTAGTGCTCACATTTGTTTTTGGATTAATTTCAGGATTTCCGGCGATGTGTGTTCAATGAGAGAGATGTTCCCGTCGACTACGAGGTGCCTTTAATGACTTTGTTAATTGAAATGTGGGACCCACATGCCATCTCTTTCTTCCTTTTTCTTATATCTTCTCTCTGAGAGCACAAGGGCCGGCCACAAGGCCGTGGCTGCCGTAGCAGCAGAGTTGTACCGGCAATGATGGGTAGCAGCAGTCACACTGGCGAGCAGCATCAGAGCTGTACACGTGGCGGGGAGTAGCGGTGGCGGAGGGCAGCAGCAGCCACAGCAGCAACGGGGAGCGGCGCCGATAAGTAGCGGCGGCCGCGAGTAGCACGCAATGGCGGCGAGGAGCGGCGTCGACGAGCGGCAGCGGCAAGCAACAACAACACGTCGCTTCTGGCCATGACGTAGCTGTCGGTGTCAAAACCGGCGGATCTCGGGTAGGGGGTCGCGATCTGTGCGTCTTAGGCTGATGGTAATAGGAAGCAAGGGACACAATGTTTACCAAGGTTCAGCCCTCTCGATGGAGGTAAAACCCTACTTCCTGCTTGATTAATATTGAAGATATGTGGAATACAAGAGTAGATCTACCACGAGATCATAGAGGCTAAACCCTAAGAGCTAGCCTATGATGGTATGATTGTAATTGTGATCGGCCTTCTAAGGACCATGCTCTCCGGTTTATATAGACACCGGAGAGCTAGGGTTTACATGGAGTCGGTTACAAGGAAGGAAACATAATATCCGGATCGCCAAGATTATCTTCCATGCAAAGGAGTGTCCCATCCGGACACGAGCCAAAGTCTTGAGTCTTGTATCTTGACGCTTCTATAGTCCTGACGATGAATATAGTCCGGCTGTCTGGATACCCCCTTATCCAGGACTCCCTCAGTAGCCCCTGAACCAGGCTTCAATGACGATGAGTCCGACGCGCAGTCTTGTCTTCGGCATTACAAGGCGGGTTCCTCCTTCCGAATACTCCAAGGTTCCCATCATGACGAACAGTGTCCGGCATCTTCATCAATGCTGTACTCCTCGGCTTCAATGTATCAATAATGACCATTTCCACGTGTCGAGCGAATGTGAGGAGTCGAGGCATTTTTGCATTTTCCACCCTCGGTCCTTCGGACTAGCCGTCTATTTGAAGATACGGGGATTCCCAGATCCAAACCTCACTCTCCCTCCTCGAGCAAGCATCCAACAGAGCGCCCAGAAAAAACCATTCCAGCATGGCCGGTCGTCGCAGCTCTTCTGCTCGCTCCCCTTGCCCCTGTTGGAAATATGCTCTAGAGGCAATAATAAATTAGTTATTATTATTATATTTCCTTGTTCATGATAATCGTTTATGATCCATGCTATAATTGTATTGATAGGAAACTCAGATACATGTGTGGATACATAGACAACACCATGTCCCTAGTAAGCCTCTAGTCGACTAGCTCGTTGATCAACAGATGGTCACGGTTTCCTGACCATGGACATTGGATGTCGTTGATAACGAGATCACATCATTAGGAGAATGATATGATGGACAAGACCCAATCCTAAACCTAGCACAAAGATCGTGTAGTTCGTATGCTAAAACTTTTCTAATGTCAAGTATCATTTCCTTAGACCATGAGATTGTGCAACTCCTGGATACCGTAGGAATGCTTTGGGTGTACCAAACATCACAACGTAACTGGGTGGCTATAAAGGTGCACTATGGGTATCTCCGAAAGTGTCTGTTGGGTTGGCACGAATCGAGGCTGGGATTTGTCACTCCGTGTAACGGAGAGGTATCTCTGGGCCCACTCGATAGGACATCATCATAATGTGCACAATGTGACCAAGGGGTTGATCACGGGATGATGTGTTACGGAATGAGTAAAGAGACCTACCGGTAACGAGATTGAACAAGGTATCGGCATACCGAAGATCGAATCTCGGGCAAGTACTATACCGCTAGACAAAGGGAATTGTATACGGGATCGATTGAGTCCTTGACATCTTGGTTAATCTGATGAGATCCTCTTGGAACATGTGGGAACCAACATGGTTATCCAGATCCCGCTGTTGGTTATTGACCGGAGAACGTCTCGGTCATGTCTGCATGATTCCCGAACCCGTAGGGTCTACACACTTAAGGTTCGATGACGCTAGGGTTATAGGGAATAGATATATGTGGTTACCGAATGTTGTTCAGAGTCCCAGATGAGATCTTGGACGTCACGAGAAGTTCCAGAATGGTCCGGAGGTAAAGATTTATATATGGGAAGTCCTGTTTTGGTCACCGGAAAAGTTTCGGGGGTTATCGGTAACGTACCGGGACCACCGGGAGGGTCCCGGGGGTCCACCAAGTGGGGCCACCGGCCCTAGAGGGCTGCATGGGCCAAGTGTGGGAGGGCACCAGCCCCAGGTGGGCTGGTGCACCCCCCAAAAGGGGCCAAGGCGCCTAGGGTTTGGGGAAGGGGGCGCACCCACCTTACTTGGGGGGCAAGTTTCCCCTCTCCCCCCTTGGCCGCACCCTAGATGGGTTTTGGGTCTACCGCCACCCCTAGGGAGGGAACCCTAGATGGGGGCGCAGCCCCTCCCCTTCCCCTATATATACTTGATGTATTGGGGGCTGTAAACACAAGAGTTTCCACCTCTCCCTAGCGCAGCCCTACCTCTCTTTCTCCTCTTCTCCCGCGGTGCTTGTCTAAGCCCTACAGGATTGCCACGCTCCTCCATCACCACCACGCCGTTGTGCTGCTGCTGGACGGAGTCTTCCCCAACCTCTCCCTCTCTCCTTGCTGGATCAAGGCATGGGAGACGTCACCGGGCTGCACGTGTGTTGAACGCTGAGGTGCCGTCCGTTCGGCACTAGGATCTCCGGTGATTTGGATCACGACGAGTACGACTCCTTCAACCCCGTTCTCTTGAACGCTTCCGCTTAGCGATCTACAAGGGTATGTAGATGCACTCTCCCTCTCTCTTGTTGCTAGTCTCTCCATAGATAGATCTTGGTGACTCATAGGAAAATTTTGAATTTCTGCTACGTTCCCCAACAGTGGCATCATGAGCTAGGTCTATTGCGTAGTTTCTATGCACGAGTAGAACACAAGTTGTTGTGGGCGTTGATTTTGTTCAATATGCTTACAGTTACTAGTCCAATCTTGTTTCGACGGTATTGTGGGATAAAGCGACCCGGACCGACCTTACACGTACACTTACGTGAGACAGGTTCCACCGACTGACATGCACTTGTTGCCTAAGGTGGCTAGCGGGTGCCAGTCTCTCCCACTTTAGTCGGATCGGATTAGATGAAAAGGGTCCTTATGAAGGGTAAATAGCAATTGGCATATCACGTTGTGGTTCTTGCGTAGGTAAGATACATTCTTGCTAGAAACCCATAGCAGCCACGTAAAACATGCAAACAACAATTAGAGGACGTCTAACTTGTTTTTGCAGGGTATGCTATGTGATTTGATATGGCCAAGAAGAATATGATGAATAATATGTGATGTATGAGATTGATCATGTTCTTGTAATAGGAATCACGACTTGCATGTCGATGAGTATGACAACTGGCAGGAGCCATATGAGTTGTCTTAATTTATTGTATGACCTGCGTGTCATTGAACAACGCCATGTAATTACTTTACTTTATTGCTAACCGGTAGCCATAGTAGTAGAAGTAATAGTTGGCGAGACAACTTCATGAATACACGATGATGGAGATCATGATGATGGAGATCATGGTGTCATGTCGGTGACGATGATGATCGTGGAGCCCCGAAGATGGAGATCAAAAGGAGCAAAATGATATTGGCCATATCATGTCATTTTTTGATTGCATGTGATGTTTATCATGTTTATGCATCTTATTTTCTTAGAACGACAGTAGTAAATAAGATGATCCCTCATTAAAATTTCAAGAAAGTTTCCCCCCTAACTGTGCACCGTTGCAAAAATTCGTCGTTTCGAAGCACCATGTGATGATCGGGTGTGATAGATTCTAACATTCACATACAACGGGTGTAAGCCAGATTTACACACGCGAAACACTTAGGTTGACTTGATGAGCCTAGCATGTACAGACATGGCCTCGAAACACAAGAGACTGAAAGGTCGAGCATGAGTCGTATGGTGGATACGATCAACATGAAGATGTTCACCGATGATGACTAGTCCGTCTCATGTGATGATCGGACACAGCCTAGTTGATTCAGATCATGTGATCACTTAGATGACTAGAGGGATGTCTATCTGAGTGGGAGTTCATTAGATGAACTTAATTATCCTGAACATAGTCAAAAGCCCTTTGCAAATTATGTCATAGCTCGCACTTTAGTTCTACTGTTTTAGATATGTTCCTAGAGAAAATATGGTTGAAAGTTGACAGTAGCAATTATGCGGACAGTAGAAGGCTTATGTCCTCAATGCACCGATCGGTGTGCTGGACCTCGAACGTGGTCTGTGGATGTTGCGAACATCTGACACACACGTTTTGATGACTACGTGATAGTTCGGTAATGTTAAACGGTTTAGAATTGAGGCACCAAAGACGTTTTTGAAACGTCACGGAACATATGAGATGTTCTGAGGGCTGAAATTGGGATTTTAGGCTCGTGCCCACGTCAAGAGGTATGAGACCTCCGACGAGGTTTCTAGCCTACAAACTAAGGGAGAAGATCTCAATCATTGAGCTTATACTCAGATTGTCTGGGTACAACAATCACTTGAATCGAGTGGGAGTTAATCTTCCAGATGAGATAGTGATGTTTCTCCAAAGACATTGCCACCAAGCTACTAGAGCTTCGTGATGAACTATAACATAACAGGGATAGATATGATGATCCTTGAGCTATTCGCAATGTTCGACACTGCGAATGTAGAAATCAAGAAGGAGCATCAATTGTTGATGGTTAATGAAACCACTAGTTTAAAGAAGGGCAAGGGCAAGAAGGGGTACTTCATGAAACGGCAAATCAGTTGCTGCTCCAGTGAAGAAACCCAGGGTTGAACCCAAACCCGAGACTAAGTGCTTCTGTAATGAGGGAACGGACACTGAAGCAGAACTACCCTAGATACTTGGTAGATGAGAAGGCTGGCAAAGTCGATAGAAGTATATTGGATATACATTATGTTAATGTGTACTTTACTAGTACTCCTAATAGCACCAGATTATTAGATACCGGTTCGGTTGCTAAGTGTTAGTAACTCGAAATAAAAGCTACGGATTAAACGGAGACTAGCTGAAGGTGAGCTGACGATATGTGTTGGAAGTGTTTCCAAGGTTGATGTGATCAAGCATCGCACGCTCCCTCTACCATCGAGATTGGTGTTAAACCTAAATAATTGTTATTTGGTGTTTGCGTTGAGCATAGACATGATTGGATTATGTCTATCGCAACACGGTTATTCATTTAAGGAGAATAATGGTTACTCTGTTTATTTGAATAATACCTTCAATGGTCTTGCACCTAAAAGGAATGATTTATTGAATCTTGATCGTAGTGATACACATTTTCATGCCAAAAGATATAAGACAGTAATGATAGTACCACTTACTTGTGGCACTGCCATGTAAGTCATATTGGTGTAAAACGCATGAAGAAGCTCCATGTTGATGGATCTTTGGACTCACTCGTTTTTGAAAAGTTTGAGACATGCGAACCATGTCTATTGGTCTATACGCATGAAGAAACTCCATGCAGATGGATCGTTTGGACTCACTTGATTTTTGAATCACTTTAGATATGCAAATCATACCACATGGGCAAGATGACTGAAAAGCCTCGTTTTCAGTAAGATGGAACAAGATAGCAACTTGTTGCAAGTAACACATTTTGATGTGTGCAGTCCAATGAGTGCTGAGGCATGCAGTGAATATCGTTATGTTCTTACTTCACAGATGATTCGAGTAGATGTTGAGTATATTTACTTGATGAAACACAAGTCTGAATTATTGGATGGTTCAAGTAATTTCAGAGTGAAGTTGAAGATCATCGTGACAACAAGATAAAATGTCTATGATATGATCATAGAGATGAGTATCT
Source organism: Triticum dicoccoides (assembly GCF_002162155.2). Taxonomy (NCBI): domain Eukaryota; kingdom Viridiplantae; phylum Streptophyta; class Magnoliopsida; order Poales; family Poaceae; genus Triticum; species Triticum dicoccoides. The sequence continues at coordinate 375,336,868 of NC_041381.1, read as the reverse complement.
GAGTTACGAGCTTTGGCACACAATTAAGACATTGTGGAAATTGTTTCACAATTAATACCGCCTGGAACACCATAGTGTGATGGTGTGTCCAAACATCATAGTTGCACCCTATTAGATATGGTGCGTACAGTGATGTCTCTTACCGAATTACCACTATCGTTCATGGGTTAGGCATTAGAGACAACCGCACTCACTTTAATAGGGCACCACGTAATTCCGTTGAGACAACACCGTTTGAACTATGGTTTGGTGAAACCTAAGTTGTCGTTTCTTAAAATTTTGGGGCTGCGACGCTTCTGTGAAAAAGTTTCAGGTTGATAAGCTCGAACCCAAAACGGATAAAATGCATCTTCATAGGACACCCAAAAACAGTTGGGTATACCTCCTATTTCAGATCCGGAAGCAAAAGGATTGTTTCTAGAAACGGGTCCTTTCTCGAGGAAAAGTTTCTCTCGAAAGAATTGAGTGGGAGGATGGTGGAGACTTGATGAGGTTGTTGAACCATCACTACAACTAGTGTGTAGCAGGGCACAGGAAGTTGTTCCTGTGGCACCTACACCAATTGAAGTGGAAGCTGATGATAGTGATCATGAAGCTTCGGATCAAGTCACTACTGAACCTCGTGGGATGACAAGGACGCGTACTGCTTCAGAGTGGTACAATAATCCTGTCTTGGAGGTCATGTTTCTATACAACAATGAACCTACGAGCTATGGAGAAGCGATGGTCGGCCCGGATTCCGACGAATGGCTCGAGGCCATAAAATCCGAGAGAGGATCCATGTATGAAGACAAAGTATAGACTTTGGAAGAACTACTTGATGGTCGTAAGCCTATTGTGTACATATGGATTTTAAAAGGAAGACAGACAATGATGGTAAGTATCACCATTAAGAAAGCTCGACTTATCGTTAAGATGTTTTCCGACAAGTTCAAGGAGTTGACTACGGTGAGGCTTTCTCACTCGTAGCGATGCTAAGAGTCTGTTGGAATTGGATTAGCAGTTACTGCATTATTTATGAAATCTTGCAGATAGTATGTCAAAACATTATTTCCTCGACAATTTTCTTGAGGAAAGGTTGTATGTGATACGACCAGAAAAGTTTTTGACAATCCTGAAAGACGCTAACAAGTATGCAAAGCTCCAGCAATCCTTCTAAGGACTGGAGTAAGCATCTCGGAGTTGGAATGTACGCTTTGATGAGATGATCAAAGATTTTGGGTTTATACAAGGTTCATGAGAAACTTGTATTTCCAAAGAAGGGAGTGGGGGCACTATAGCGTTTCTGATGAATATATGTTGTTGACATATTGTTGATCAAAAATGATGTAGAATTTCTGGAAAGCATATAAGGTTGTTTGAAAAGTGTTTTTCAATAGAAAACCTGGATTAAGTTGCTTGAACATTGAGCATCAAGATCTATGAGGATAGATCAAAAAACACTAAATGGTACTTTCAAATGAGCACATACCTTGACATGATCTTGAAGGTGTTCAAAATGGATCAGTTAAAGAAGGAGTTCTTGCCTGAGTTGTAAGGTATGAAGTTAAGAGTTAAAGCTCGACCACGGCAGAAGAGAGAGAAAGGACAAAGGTCGTCCCCTATGCTTCAGACGTAGGCTCTATAGTATGCTATGCTGTGTACCGCACCAGAAGTGTGCCTTGCCATGAGTCAGTCAAGGGGTACAAGAATGATCCAGGAATGGATCATTGGACAGTGGTCAAAATTGTCCTTGGAGTAAATAAGGACATGTTTCTCGATTATGGAGGTGATAAAGAGTTCGGCGTAAAGGGTTACGTCGATGCAAGATTTAACACCTATCCGAATGACTCTGAGTAGCAAACCGGATTTGTATAGTGGAATAGCTCCAAGTGGAGCGTGGAAGCAGCATTTACAATATGACATGGAGAATTGCGAAGTACATACGGATATGAATATTGCAGACCCGTTGACTAAAACCTCTCTCACAAGCAAAACATGATCAAACCCCAGAACTCTTTGAGTCTTAATCACATGGTGATGTGAACTAGTTTAGTGACACTAGTAAACTCTTTGGATGTTGGTCACATGGCGATGTAACCTGTCAATGTTAATCACATGGCAATGTGAACTAGATTATTGACTCTAGTGCAAGTGGGAGACTGTTGGAAATATGCTCTAGAGGCAATAATAAATTAGTTATTATTATTATATTTCCTTGTTCATGATAATCGTTTATTATCCATGCTATAATTTTATTGATAGGAAACTCAGATACATGTGTGGATACATAGAAAACACCATGTCCCTAGTAAGCCTCTAGTTGACTAGCTCGTTGATCAATAGATGGTCATGGTTTCCTGACCATGGACATTGGATGTCGTTGATAACGGGATCACATCATTAGGAGAATGATTTGATGGATAAGACCCAATCCTAAGCCTAGCAGAAAGATCGTGTAGTTCGTATGCTAAAGCTTTTCTAATGTCAAGTATCATTTCCTTAGACCATGCGATTGTGCAACTCCCGGATACCGTAGGAATGCTTTGGGTGTACCAAACATCACAACGTAACTGGGTGGCTATAAAGGTGCACTACGAGTATCTCCGAAAGTGTCTGTTGGGTTGGCACGAATCAAGACTGGGATTTGTCACTCCGTGTAACGGAGTGGTATCTCTGGGCCCACTCAGTAGGACATCATCATAATGTGCACAATGTGACCAAGGGGTTGATCACGGGATGATGTGTTACGGAACGAGTAAGGAGACTTACCGGTAACGAGATTGAACAAGGTATCGGCATACCGACGATCGAATCTCGGGCAAGTACTATACCGCTAGAGAAAGGGAATTGTATACGGGATTGATTGAGTCCTTGACATCGTGGTTCATCCGATGAGATCATCATGGAACATGTGGGAACCAACATGGGTATCCAGATCCCGCTGTTGGTTATTGACCGGAGAACGTCTCGGTCATGTCTGCATGATTCCTGAACCCGTAGGGTCTACACACTTAAGGTTCGATGATGCTAGGGTTATAGGGAATAGATATACATGGTTACCGAATGTTGTTCGGAGTCCCGGATGAGATCCTGGACATCATGAGGAGTTACGGAATGGTCCGGAGGTAAAGATTTATATATGGGAAGTCCTGTTTTGGTCATCGAAAAAGTTTCGGGGGTTATCGGTAACGTACCGGGACCACCGGGAGGGTCCCGGGGGTCCACCAAGTGGGGCCACCGGCCCTAGAGGGCTGCATGGGCCAAGTGTGGGAGGGGACCAGCCCCAGGTGGGCTGGTGCGCCCCCCCACAAGGGCCCAAGGCGCCTAGGGTTTGGGGAAGGGGGCGCACCCACCTTGCTTGGGGGGCAAGTTTCCCCTCTCCCCCCCTTGGCCGCACCCTAGATGGGTTTTGGGGCTGCCGCCACCCCTAGGGAGGGAACCCTAGATGGGGGCGCAGCCCCTCTCCTTCCCCTATATATACTTGAGGTATTGGGGGCTGCAAACACAAGAGTTTCCACCTCTCCCTAGCGCAGCCCTACCTCTCTTTCTCCTCCTCTCCCGCGGTGCTTGGCGAACCCCTGCAGGATTTCCACGCTCCTCCATCACCACCACGCCGTTGTGCTGCTGCTGGACGGAGTCTTCCCCAACCTCTCCCTCTCTCCTTGTTGGATCAAGGCATGGGAGACGTCACTGGGCTGCACGTGTGTTGAACGCGGAGGTGCCGTCCGTTCGGCACTAGGATCTCCGGTGATTTGGATCACGACAAGTACGACTCCTTCAACCCGGTTCTCTTGAACGCTTCCGCTTAGCGATCTACAAGGGTATGTAGATGCACTCTCCCTCTCTCTCGTTGCTAGTCTCTCCATAGATAGATCTTGGTGACTCGTAGGAAAATTTTGTATTTCTGCTACGTTCCCCAACAGCCCCAAGCCGGGAGACTGGGGAGAGTGTTCAGTTTCTCATAGCTGTTTGATAAAGTTACAAACCCAAGGGCTCCTCCCGCCGGCATTCATGGTCCCTGTTCGAGCCGGAGTGGCCACCTATAACGGCGGAGAACAAGTGGAGAGATCCCCCAATCCGTCTCCAGAGGAGTGAATATGCTTAATTCCGCATTTGTTAAGAGGCATCGGGTTTCCTATTCATCCATTCCTTCGTGGGCTTCTGGAGTTCTACGGCCTCCAGCTGCACAATTTTACCCGAGCCTCCATACTGCATATAGCAGGGTACGTCACCCTTTGTGAGCTATTTCTAGGCTGTGAGGCTCATTTCGGATTGTGGAAGAAGCTGTTCTGCCTTGTCCCCCGCAACCAGGGAGAATCCCTATGTCAAGTGGGCGGGGCCGAAGTATGGCGTATTGCTAAGACCGGATACCTGTCCGGTACTCCAAAGAAGGCACTAGATAACTGGGCTTCAGAGTGGTTTTATATTGACGACGCTCCCCTTCCGGATCCAGTCCGGACATGACTCCCCAAGTCAGTAACTCCCCGCCTAGGGCACGTCTAAGCTGGCGCCCCCGAGGCCCCCAAGAAGAGGATTCCAGGGAACTACATTTCCTGATGAGCAGGATAAAGTTACTGGCCAAATCTGGACTGACGATAGTCGAGGTGATGGCAATATGCATAATGCGGGGAGTGCAACTGCTTCAATATCGGAGCAATCCCATGTGGCACTACAACGGGACAGACGATGCCACGCGCTGTGGACGTAAGGGTCCGGACTCCCTGACCGCTCTTGCAAGGATACTGTCCGACCTGTACAAAGGAGAAGAGGAAGACTTCCTTCATATCAAACCGCGGGACGGATTCTCCATGTACAATCCCACAAACTGGGTAAGTCGTCATTTATTTTCTCGCTTCACTTACTGTGGCGTTCTTTCCTAAAGTTACCTGCATCAACATTTCCGAGCAGGAACTGAGGAGGGCCGTAGAAGGAATCTCCAACCCTTCCCCGCAGCCAGAGGACCCCGAAAGGGCCCTGGATCCAGGACTCGAAGAAGACCCAGATGCGGCCGTCGAGCTTGTCGACGGGATATTTTATCGGGCGAGCCATGATGGCGCCTCAGCGGCCATTACTGCTGATTATCCCGGACTACTACCATCATCGCGTGTAAGCCAAGCCGAAGACTCGATCCTTCGAAGAGGATTCTTTCCTGATGTCATACCTTATCCCTAATATGTCGTGCTTTTGCAGAAGCGACGTTTGGAGCGCAGGGCCGAGCCCCTAGGGACCCATCAGCCATAGCCGTCCGGATTGGGTAGGCTCAAGAGGAAGGCGATTAGAACCGACACGCCTCTATAGAGGTAAGAAAACAACCTGTCATGTAATTTTGTTGTCGTTTGAAGTATAACAGTGCCCTTTGTACATCTTGACAGGAAGAGGAGTATCCGGACTGTATCGGGAGATCCTGCCAACCACGCCTCCACCAGTCAGGCTCCAAGACCAACTTCGAGAGAGGAGGCGGACGTAGGGCCGACGCCGCATAGTCCTTCGACAGAGGACATAGACATGCTCTCCGCCACCAATTCAGAGGTAGAGAGCGCCATGGATCATCGGCGTCGACCGGCCGTGCTTCGCAACAACATCTTTTCTGAAGAGGCATTTAATGCCTTCAATTCGGGAGACGCATACATCCGAGCTGCCCAAAGCGGACTCGCTCGGGTGACAGTCCAGTATACCAAAGATATACGGGTAAGAAAGCTTGATGAGCATATATATAGCAGTAGCCCCTGAGACTTGAAACGGTTGAAACAACAGTTTTAAGTATCAATTCATGCGCAGGTTCTTGTAGATAAGAATGAGCAATTGTCTCGGGAGCTAGAGGAGTGCAAGCCTCAACTGAGGGCCACAGTTGCCAAGCTAGAGGAATCCCAGAAGGCCTCATGTGGTATTATTTATCTGACTTATATGAAAATGCACCAGTTGGCAACTGGCTAGTATGACAAATTTAACAGAAAGTTCTGTAGACAACCCCGGAGTAAATCCGGAGGGCGGGAGGGATGACGAGTCGCATCTCCAAAGGCAATTAAAGGCTGGTGAGCGCATTCTGACGCAAGTGAAGCATGATAAGAATATGCTCCAAGATGCCAATGTTCAGCTGGACGTGGAATCGAAAGACGTCCGCGCACAGCTGGCGGACTCCGTGAAGGAGAACAAAAGGCTTCGTCGCGGCATTTATCGTAAGTGCCTAAACAAACTGTAGTATAGTTCGGCGAGGAAGCATATTGAAAAAGTTATGTTTGCAGGAATGCTGACGGGTCACCCTGAGGAGGAGATGCCCGCTTCTGCAGGTGATTTACTGCAGGACCTCTCACAACTGCACGAGCGAGCTCGGCAGGTGATGTAGGGCATTACGCGGTCTCTGTGGCCATGAAGCTCCCTGCCGAATGGCATGGGGGGGGGGCTTGTGGACATGCTTCAGGGAGCACGACAGTGCTTCCGTATGTGGAAGATATCAGCCTGCCGGCAAGGTGCAAGAGAAGCATGGGAGATGGTGAAGACGTGCTACACCAAGCTGGACCCGAACCATATGGCCGAAGTTGGACCGGTCGGGCCAGATGGGCAAGAAATTCCCGTTAGTCTGGTATATGACCAGGTGGCGTTAGCCGCAAAGTATTCCCAACAGGATTGTAAGTTAGATAGCCTGTTGGATGGTATAGAGGATGAATATAATCAGTCCAAATGACTGTGTAATTCGATGGACATAAGTAGCCCCTAGCCGGATTAAAATCTTTTGTCGTGGCGAACCTTTTCGCTTCAGCCCCCGGATCCTAAAGCCCGGGGTGTGTCCGAATACTCGCTCGGTTATATAAAACTGGAGTATGCGTGGAGACCAGGCGTAGGTGTCATAAGTGCTTGAACAGACAAGTACCCAACTAGTTATGTTATATTGCATGGTTAGCAAGAAACATCTTCCAGGGAGAATAGTTCCATTAAGGGTTCCTTTCCCTGGGTAAGCATGTGTCAAGGCACATGTCCGGACTGTGAACCAAAGCGCAGGATACAAAACTTCTGGGGATTAATGTTATAGTAAACGAAGAAATCTTTTGTTCATCGACCGAATATTCTCTTAAGGAAACTAGCTTTCGGCTCCACCCAGTCTGAGGTACACATCCGGCTCAACCGGCAGTAACAATCGCAGAGGTGCTCCCCTTATGCCCTAGCCGAATTAACGGGAACGTAGGGCATAAACATAAGAGCCAGGCAACCCAGCTGGCCATGTCTTAAGTCATATCGATGCATATAATGGTGAAGAAAAGGCACACATGGAAAAAGAAACGCATGTGTGACGGGCAAAAAGCCCTGAAAGTAATTTATATTAAGCTTCCGTATAGGAAGCCCCCAGGTAAAGTTTACACACGTAGTGCATCCGGAATAATCCGGGAATCCACACTGTATTAAATACTGTGTGTGAAAGGGAAGAGATCGAGAAAGGGAAAGGCGGGGGGGGGGAGCATAATTGAAACAGGAGGGTTAAGGAGACGAACACTGAGTTCGGCGCTAGGCGTAGAATCTCTGGAGTCTGGCCGCGTTCCATGGGTTCGGCTTGAGTCTATTATCGGACGCATTACGTAAGCGGTACGCTCCTCCGGTGAGAACTTTGTCGATGATGAAGGGGCCTTCCCACTTGGGTTTGAGCTTGTCCTTCTTCTTCTCCGGTAAGTGTAGAACGAGTTCGCCAATATTATAAGTTTTGGCCCGCACTTCTCTGCTTTGGTATCATCGAGTCTGTTGCTGATAGAATGTGGAACGGGCCTTAGCGACATCACGCTCCTCCTCCAGGGCATCCAAATTATCCTGCCGATCTAACTCGGCTTCCTTCTCTTCGTACATGCGTACGCGTGGCGAATCATGTATTATGTCGTATGGTAGTACTGCTTCCGCGCCGTACACCATAAAAAATGGTGTGTATCCGGTGGTGCGATTCAGCGTGGTCCGCAGCCCCCAGAGTACGGAGTCGAGCTCCTCGACCGAATGAGTATCCGACTCTGTCAAGGATCGCACTAGTCTGGGTTTGATGCCGCTCATGATGAGACCATTTGCCCTTTCGACCTGACCATTTGTTTGAGGGTGGTAGACGGAAGCATAGTCGAGCTTAATGCCCATTTTGCTGCACCAAGCTTTCACTTCATCGGCTGTAAAATTTGAGCCATTATCGGTGATGATGCTGTGGGGGACACTGTATCGGTGTACGACGCCGGATATAAAGTCTATGACTGGTCCGGATTCGGCCGTTTTCACTAGTTTGGCTTCTATCCATTTGGTGAACTTGTCAACCATGACCAATAAGTATTTTTTCTTATGGCTTCCCCCTTTAAGGGGTACGACCATATCCAGCCCCCAGACCACGAAGGGCCAAGTTATGGGGATTTTTTGGAGAGCGGTAGGGGGCATATGACTCTGATTGGCGAAGAGCTGGCAACCGACGCAGTGTTGGACAAGGTCCTGTGCGTCTGCTTGGGCCGTCGGCCAATAGAAACCTGTACGGAAGGCCTTGTTGACTAGTGCTCGAGCCGCAGCGTGGTGCCCGCCTAGTCCGGCATGGATTTCAGCCAAGAGTTTCCGCCCTTCCTCTTCGGAGATGCACCTTTGGAGCACTCCGGTAGCACTTTTCTTATAGAGCTCTCCTTCATGGACTTTGTAAGCTTTAGAACGCCGGACAATGCAACGTGCTTCGTTTTGGTCATCAAGGAGCTCCTTCCTATTTAGGTAGGACAAGAAAGGCTCAATCCACAGGGCGATGACAACCATTATTTCGTGGGCTGACGATTTTATTTCGGTGGTAGAACCTCCGACTGTGTCTGATAGTTTGGAATCTGGGATGTATTCGGATCCGTGCTGGTATTGCCGGACTCCCCTTCCCATACCACGGATGGCTTGAACAGTCTTTCCAGGAATATGTTTGGTGGGACAGGGTCGCGTTTAGCACCGATGCAGGCAAGGACGTCTGCCGCTTGATTGTTTTCTCGAGCCACATGGTGGAATTCGAGCCCCTCGAACCAAGCTGACATTTTAAGGACGACATTGCGATAGGCCGCCATTTTCGGATCCTTGTGATATTGCGAGGTTTGAGTCTCCGCGCACTTCTACGCACTGAATGCCCATAGAGACTGCCATCCGAAGACCGTGCAACAGAGCCTCGTATTCAGCTACGTTGTTGGAGTCTGTGCATAATATTTGGAGGACGTATTGGACCGTGTCTCCGGTGGGAGAGGTCAGGACGACGCCTGCTCCCAATCCGGCCAGCATTTTGGAGCCGTCAAAGTGCATGATCCAGTTAGAGTACGCGCCATACTCTTTAGGGAGTTCGGCTTCCGTCCATTCGGCGACAAAGTTAGCTAATACTTGCGACTTGATAGCCCACCGAGGCTTGTATGTTATGTAAAAAGGAAGGAGCTCGATGGCCCATTTAGCAATCCGGCCCGTGGCATCGCGGTTATTTATTATGTCGTTTAGCGGTACTTCGGAGGCCACCGTAATCGAACACTCTTGAAAGTAGTGTCGTAGCTTCTGGGATGACATGAAGACCGCGTATGCTATTTTTTGATAGTGTGGGTATCGGGATTTGCATGGGGTGAGGACCGTGGATACGTAATAAACCGCCTTCTGTAGCGGGAATTTGTATCCGTCAACCTCTCGTTCGACGATGAGTACTGCGCTTACAACTTGATTGGCTGCAGCTATGTACAGCAGCATAGGTTCGCTGATAGTTGGCGCTGTTAGGACTTGATTACTGACCAATAAGGTCTTTATTTCATCTAGTCCGGCCGCGGCTGCATCCGTCCACACGAAGTGTTCGGTGCGCCGAAGGAGGCAATAAAGAGGCAATGCCTTTTCTCCTAACCTAGAGATAAAGCAGCTCAAAGCAGCCACGCATCCAGCTAGTTTCTGGATGTGTTTGAGGTCTGTTGGTATAGCCAACTGTGACAAAGCTCGGATTTTTGCCGGATTAGCTTCAATTCCTCTATTGGAAACGATGAAGCCCAACAGTTTTCCAGAGGGGACGCCGAAAACGCATTTCTCCGGATTCAGCTTGATGTCGTATGTTCGTAAGTTGTCGAACGTAAGCCTCAAGTCATCAATTAGGGTTTCGACGTGTCTTGTTTTTACGACTACGTCGTCCACGTATGCCTCCACTGTTTTGCCGATTTGCTTTTCAGGCATGTTTGAATCATGCGTTGATAGGTTGCTCCGGCATTCTTAAGCCTGAAATGCATAGTGTTGAAGCAGAAAGGGCCATATGGCATTATGAAAGTTGTTGCAGCTTGGTTGGACTCTGCCATCTTTATTTGATGGTATCCAGAGTATGAGTCGAGGAAACACAGCGAGTTGTGTCCAGCTGTGGCATCGATGATTTGATCGATTCGAGGGAGGGGAAAGGGATCCTTGGGGCAAGCCTTGTTAAGGTCTTTGAAGTTGACGCACATGCGCCAGGATTTTTCCTTCTTTGGTACCATTACCAGGTTCGCCAGCCAATCTGAATGTTTGATATCTCTGGTGAATCCGGCCTCAAGTAGCTTGGCTAGATCCTCCCCCATGGCTTGCCGTTTGGGCTCCGAAAATCGCCTTAGGGTCTGCTTAACAGGTTTGTATCCCTTCAGTATGTTAAGGCTATGTTCGGCCAATCCACGTGGGATGCCCGGCATGTCCGATGGGTGCCAGGCGAAGATATCCTAATTCTCGCGTAAGAAGTCGCGCAGTGCGGCGTCCATAGCGGGGTTCAATTGTGTCCCAATGGAAGCTGTCTTCATGGGGTCCGTTGGGTGGACTTGGAATTTGACTATCTCATCTGCGGGTTTGAATGAGGTGGACTTGGGTCGCTTGTCGAGTATCACGTCGTCCCTGTCCATGGTGGCGCGTAGCGTAGTTAATTCTTCTGCCGCTAGGGCTTCGGATAATGCTTCCAAGGCCAGCGCTGCGGTTTTGTTTTCAGCGCGGAGTGCGACGTCTGGATCACTAGCTAGAGTGATGATTCCATTGGGTTCGGGCATTTTAAGCTTCATGTACCCGTAATGGGGTATGGCTTGAAAGCTCGCAAACGCGTCCCGCCCTAGAAGGGCGTGGTATCCGTTGTTGAAAGGAGCCACTTGGAAGGTGATTTCTTTGGACCTGTAATTCTTGGGGGTGCCGAATACCACATCAAGTGTGATTTTTCCCGCACACCGTGCCTCCCGACTAGGGATAATTCCCCTGAAGGTCATGCCTCTTTGTTCAATGCGGCTATTGTCAATCTCCATCTTATTGAGTTTTTCTTCATAGATTAGGTTTAATCGGCTTCCGCCGTCCATGAGTACTTTAGTGAGCCGAAAGCCATCCACTATTGGGCTGAGGACCAGAGCGGCCGGCGCCCGGACGGACAGGGGTTCGTCACTCGCATTGAAGGTTATAGCAGTGTCGTTCCACGGATTTACTTTTGCCACATGGCAAATTTCAGCGGAGCTTCGATGCGCTCGCTTGCACCTATTTTTTGAGGTGAAGGTCTCGAAGACTGTCAGCACCGTATTGTGTTCCTTGGCGGGATGTGGTTTTGCTTGATGGCTCTCGAGGAGATCCTCACCACTCTTAGCTACCTGCCGGAGTATCCAACATGCTCTAAGGCTATGGGTCGGCATTGCATCCGGCGCGTTGTGAAGCTTACACAGCTCATTGAGCCATTCTTCCAATACGGTTCCACGCCCTGGGGCGGGTTTTGGTTTCTTGGGAATTGAGTTGGTCGACTTGCGAGAGTTCAGCCGTTTAGTTCAGACAAAGGTTCCGGTGAGGGCCGTACTATCCCAAAATTCTGTTTGGGTTTTCCAGGCACTTTCCATCGCACAATATTTTTGTACTATGGTTACTAAGTCTGTAAAGTGCACTATGTCATGGCGACTTATAGCATTAACGAGTCCTTTGTTCATGCAGTTTCTGCAGAAAAGAGAGACTACGTCCTCCTTGTGGCAGTCCTTGACCTTATTAAGAGCAAGGAGAAATCTGGCCCAGTAACGATGTACCGTCTCCTGGGGCTCGTGCCGGACACGGGAGAGACGGATTAAGTCTGAGCGGGCGTCGTTGGCTGAATCCGGATTTTGATCCGATCTGACGCCCGGGGGCACAGGAAGTACCGAGCCTGACAGTTCGGGATCTGGAGTATTACCTAATCCCTTTGGCCTAGCGCCCGATTCTAAGTCTGGGACCTGGGTCATGTATTCCTTTGGGTGGGTGTTCGGCTCACTGAATTCGGTGATCCGAACATAATTCGTCCTCAAAGTTGAGGGGAAACCCACGTGCGATTCTTCCACTACCGCTATCTCATGGGTGGCCGGCGGCGATCTAATGTCCCTCTGGTCGGGTTTAAGCCCAATCCGGTTGTAGTGCGTAGCGACTCCCAAAGCGGCGATGCGATCCAAGAGCTCGTTAAGAGAGGAGAGCTCCATCGGATCCATCTGTTCGGCAAGCTCCGAATCAATGCGAAGGTTATGGGTGATGACCCGAGAGGCCATTGTCAGCGCGACAGCCGATGGTGTGGTCATAATGAAGCTGCCAAGCCGGAGAGTCTAGCCTACAGCTAGCGCTCCCCCAGAAGTGATGTCGTCCTTGACAACGAGACGAGCCATCGAGCCCTTGCAGCGGCGACACAAAGGAACTCTCAATGAAAGCACCAATGTCGGTGTCAAAACCAGCGGATCTCGGGTAGGGGTCCCGATCTGTGCGTCTTAGGCTGATGGTAACAGGAAGGAAGGGACACAATGTTTACCCAGGTTCGGGCCCTCTCGATGGAGGTAAAACCCTGCTTCCTGCTTGATTAATATTGAAGATATGTGGAATACAAGAGTAGATCTACCATGAGATCGTAGAGGCTAAACCCTAAGAGCTAGCCTATGATGGTATGATTGTAATTGTGATCAGCCTTCTAAGGACCATGCTCTCCGGTTTATATAGACACCAGAGAGCTAGGGTTTACATGGAGTCGGTTACAAGGAAGGAAACATAATATCCGGATCGCCAAGCTTGTCTTCCATGCAAAGGAGAGTCCCATCCGGACACGAGCCGAAGTCTTGAGTCTTGTATCTTGACGCTTCTATAGTCCGGACGATGAAAATAGTCTGGCTGTCCAGATACTCCCTTATCCAGGACTCCCTCAGTAGCCACGGCCGGGGCGACCTGCAAATCGCCTGTGGCCGGCATGCCCAGCAGATCGCTCTCCCACTAGTCGCCCCGCAACTCACTCGCCCGCCCATCGCTCTACAGTTTGCCCGCCGGCCCTACTACTCACTTGGCCGCCCGCCCGCCAGCAAAAGAGCTCCAGCTCGCTCGCTGGCCGCCGCTGCTCCCCGCCGCTGTGCATAGGAGCTCCAGCTCGCCTCCGCTGTTGCCGCTCGCCGAAGCCACGGCTTGCCAGCCCCATGTCCATGCAGAGGAGCTCCAACCTGCCTACCACAGCAGCTCTCAGAGCTTCGCCGCATGCTGCAGCTCCTCGAGCTTCGGCGACGAGCTCGCCGAAGAGGACCTGATTGCTTTTTTACAAAAATTGCTGGGACTTGATTGTTTTTAATTTTTGTTGCAGGGACATGATTGCATTTAAAAAATATTTGGGCCCCCATCTGTCATAACCTGTCAATGGTCAACCTAACAGTCAAACTTAACGGTCAACCTAACGTGTGGACCCGAGTTGTCATAATCGCACTTAAACTTAATCAATATAGTTATTAGTGTGACATGGTAGTTTTTTGGAACAACGAACCAAAAAAAGTGGTAGGTTTTCGAAACATACAAAAAGTGACAGTTTTTTTTGACCTAGCCAGTAATATGGTAGTTTTTTGCTATATACTCAGTGAACCACTTCCACAATAAGATTCTGATATTGGGGGAGTAGGAACAAGAAATGTGCTCTGAGGGAGTCCCGGATTAGGGGGTGTCCGGATAGCCGGACTATGACCTTTGGCCGGACTCCCGGATTATGAAGATACAAGATTGAAGACTTCGTCCCATGTCCGGATAGGACTTTCCTTGGCGTGGAAGGCAAGCTTGGCGATACGATATGTAGATATCCTCCAATTGTAACCGACTCTGTGTAACCCTACCCCTCTCCGGTGTCTATATAAACCAGAGAGTTTTAGTCCAAAGGATGAACAACAATCATACCATAGGCTAGCTTCTAGGGTTTAGCCTCTCTGATCTCGTGGTAGATCAACTCTTGTACTACCCATATCATCAATATTAATCAAGCAGGAGTAGGGTTTTACCTCCACCGAGAGGGCCCAAACCTGGGTAATAACATCGTGTCCCTTGTCTCCTGTTACCATCTGCCTAGACGCACAGTTCGGGACCCCCTACCCGAGATCCGCCAGTTTTGACACCGACATTGGTGCTTTCATTGAGAGTTCCTCTGTGTCGTCACCGTCAGGAATGATGCCGCACCCCGTCTTTAAAGACGGCGCTGTTGCTAAAGGAGCTTTGGCTGTCCGCCAAATTCTCCGGCTAGGCAGGTTTTTGACGACCGCCTGTTCGGCCGCCGCGCCGACGATGACCTCTTGGGTCATCGAAAGCAATCTCCACATCAGCTCGGAATTTGCTGAGCAGTTAGATCCGATGGAGCTCTCTTCCCTAAACGAGCTCTTGGATCGCATCACCTCCCTGGGAGTCGCTACAGATTATGGCCAGATTGGGCTTAAACCCAATCAGAGAGAGATTGACTCTCCCCAGGTCACCCACCATGTTGAAGTGGTGGAGGAACAATGCAGCGAATCTTCGCCCATCCTAAGGACCAGATGTGTCTGGATTCCCGACCCCTCCAAGCCGGACATCCGCGGAGGGGAGGACGTCATCCAAGCCCTGAACCTAAAGTCAGGCAGCAGGCCTGATTCATTGAATAACGTCCAAGAAAACAAGCTTCCGAGTTTGGAAACTTTTTGGCCCCTGAGTCTTATGTCGGGCGAGGTTCCGGATTTATTTCCACCCGCCCACCCAAATATAAGGGATCTATCCCTAATTCGGCAAGAGCCCAGGGAATCAGTGCATCACTACTGGGCCAGATTCCTCTTGGTTATGAATAGGATACAGGACTGCCACGAGGGGGATGCAATCTCATTCTTCTGCAACAACTGCACGGACATCGGAATCCTTAACGCCATAAGTCGTCGTGAAATTAAACGCTTCGCCGACTTGACATCCATAGTATGAAAGTATTGTGCGACAGAAAGCGTCCGGAAAACCGAAACAAAATTCTGGGACAAACCGACCCTGAATACAATACCAGTACAAAACAAAAGGGCACATTATCGCCAGGCACCTAGGACGAATAGCAAAAAACAAAAACCCTCTACAGGGTATGGAACCGTACTGGAGGGATGGCTCAATGGACCCTGTAAAATTCATAATACAGAGGGCGTCACACCAACTCATAGCCTTAGAGCCTGTTGGATACTCCGGCAGGTGGCCAGAAGTGGCGAGGAGCTTCTAACTCCAGAATCCACAGAGCACCACCCCACAAACGCCAGTACGGTGTCGACAATCTTTGAGACTTTCGCATCAAACAATGCGAGGAAGCGAACGCTCCACAACCTTACCGAAGTCTACCAAGTAGCAAAAATAAACCCATGGAGTTACACGGCTATCACCTTTAATGCCAGTGACGAACCTAAATTCCGGACAGCCTGAGCGCTAGCCGCACTGGTCCTCAGTCCGATAGTGGATGGCTTCCGGCTCACAAAGGTACTTATGGACGGTGGCAGCGGATTAAACCTCATCTATGAGGAAACCCTGCGCAAAATGGAAATAGACTGGAGCCGCATTGAGCGAAGCAACACAACCTTCAGAGGAATAATCCCCAGTCGTGAAGCTCGCTGTTCAGGAAAAATCACACTAGATGTGGTGTTCGGCACGCCGGATAATTACAGATCCGAGGAGGTCACATTTCAAGTGGCCCCGTTCAGTAGCGGATACCACGCTCTGTAAGGGCGAGAAGCATTCACAATTTTTCAAGCTATACCCCATTACGGGTACACGAAGCTCAAAATGCCCGGACCCAACGGAATAATTACTCTTGCCAGCAATCCGGACACAGCGCTCCGCGCCAAAAACAAGACAGCCGCACTAGCCCTCGAGGCATTATCCGAGCCCTAGCAGCCAAGGAACTAACTGTGTTGCGCTCCACGGTGGACAGGGACGACATGATAGTCGACAAAAGATCCAAATCCACCTCCTTCAAGCCGGCACACAAAATAGTCAAGTTCCAAGTCCATCCAACGAACACTACGAAAACGGCCTCCATCGGGGCACAACTAAGCCCTGACGTCGACGCCGCACTAAGAGAATTCCTACGCGAAAATTGGGACATTTTTGCCGGGCACCCTTCAGACATGCCAGGAATCCCACGCAGGCTGGCCGAGCACAGCCTGAACATCTTAAAAGGGTTCAAACCCGTTAAGCAGACTCTTCGGCGTTTCTCCGAACCTAAGAGACAAGCCATGGGAGAGGAGCTAGCCAAACTACTGGAAGCCGGATTCATCAGAGATATAAAACATCCGGACTGGCTGGCAAACCTGGTAATGTTACCAAAGAAGGACAAATCCTGGCGCCTATGCATCGATTTCAAAGACCTAAATAAGGCCTGCCCAAAGGATCCCTTCCCCCTCCCCCGCATTGATCAAATCATCGACGCCACTGCAGGACACGATTCATTGTGTTTCCTCGATGCATACTCTGGCTACCACCAAATCAAGATGGCAGAGTCAGACCAAGCCACAACGGCATTCATCACCCCATACGGCCCATTCTGCTTCAACACAATGCCCTTCGGGCTCAAAAATGCCGGCGCAACATATCAGCGCATGATTCAGACATGGCTGGCCAACCAGATCGGCAAAACGGTTGAAGCGTACGTGGATGACGTGGTCGTCAAAACCAAACACGTCGAAACTCTAATAGACAACTTGAGGCTCACGTTCGACAACCTCCGAACATATGACATTAGGCTTAACCCGGAAAAATGCGTTTTAGGCGTACCAGCCGGAAAGCTCCTAGGCTTCATTGTATCCGGTAGAGGAACTGAAGCAAACCCAGCCAAGATCCAAGCTCTGTCACAATTGGACATTCCAAAATATCTCAAGCAAATACAAAAATTGACTGGATGCGTGGCGGCTCTAAGCCGCTTCATCTCCCGCTTGGGGGAAAAGGCATTACCCCTTTACCGCCTCCTCCGGCACACCGAACACTTCGAGTGGACGGATGCCGCCACGGCCGGACTTGAAGAAATAAAAGCCATACTGGCAACAAACCCTGTCCTGGCCGCGCCGAACATCAGCGAACCTATGTTGTTATACATCGCGGCAACTCACCAGGTTGTAAGCGCAGTCCTCGTCGTCGAACGAGAAACGGACGGACACAAATTCTGTGTCCAGAAACCAGTGTACTACGTGTCCACTGTCCTCACTCCATGCAAGTCCCGGTACCCGCATTACCAAAAAATAGCAGACACAGTGTTCATGGCATCCCGAAAGCTACGACACTACTTTCAAGAGTGTTCGATAACAATAGCCTCCGAAGTACCTCTTAACGATATCATAAACAACCACGACGCAACGGGCCGGATTGCCAAATCGGCCATTGAGCTCCTACCGTTCGACATAATATATAAACCACGGCGAGCCATCAAGTCGCAAGCCTTGGCCGACTTCGTTGCTGAATGGACTCAAGCCGAACTCCCTAAAGAGTACGACACATATTCCAACGGGACCACGCACTTTGACGGCTCCAAAATGCTGGCGGGTCTGGGGGCTGGCGTCGTCCTGACGTCCCCAACAGGAGATACAGTCCAATATGTCCTCCAGATAATGTATATGGACTCCAACAATGTAGCCGAATACGAGGCCCTTCTACATGGCCTCCGGATGGCAGTCTCCATGGGCATTCAACGCCTAGAGGTGCGTGGGGATTCAAACCTCGCGATATCCCAAATAAACAGAGACTTTGACGCCAAAGATCCAAAAATGGCAGCCTATCGCAACGCCGTCCTAAATATGTCAGCCCGGTTCGAAGGGCTGGAATTCCACCATATAGCCCGGGAAAATAATCAGGCAGCAGACGTCCTGGCACGCATCGGCGCAAAGCGCGATGCAGTACCCCCCAACATTTTCCTGGAAAGGCTATTCAAGCCATTCGTACAGTGGGAAGGGGAATCCGGAATTAACAATCCGGACCAGGCCGCATCACCTGACCCCGAACACCCTGACACAACGAAAGACTCCGTCAATGAAGTCACACCCTCAGCCCACGTAATAATGGCAGTAATTGCCCCGTGGACAGAACCATTCTTAGCGTAGTTAACTAGGCAGGAACTCCCCGAGGACCAAAATGAGGCACGCTGCATAGTGCGGTGATCTAAAGCCTATAAAGTCCACGAAGGAGAGCTTTATAGGAAAAGCACCACCGCAGTCCTTCAAAGGTGTATCTCCGAAGAGGAAGGGTGGAACCTTCTGGCGGAAATTCACGCCGGACTCGGCGGGCACCACGCTGCAGCCCGAGCCCTTGTGAGCAAGGCCTTCCGTACCAGATTTTATTGGCCGACGGCACTGGCAGATGCGCAGGACTTAGTCCAGCGATGCGTCGGTTGCTAACTATTCGCTAATCAAAGCCACATGCCGCCTACCGCCCTACAAACCATACCCATCACCTGGCCTTTTGTGGTCTGGGGGCTTGACATGGTGGGACCCCTTAAAGGAGGAACCCACAAGCAAAAATATCTACTGGTCATGGTGGATAAATTCACCAAATGGATAGAGGCCAAGCCCGTTAAGACGGCCGAATCCAGACCAGTGATAGACTTCATATCCGGCGTTGTACATCGTTACGGTGTCCCCCACAGCATCATTACTGACAACGGCACAAACTTTACGGCCGATTAAGTTAAACTCTGGTGCAAAAACATGGGCATTAAGCTCGATTACGCTTCAGTCTATCACCCACAAACTAACGGTCAAGTCGAGCGAGCCAATGGTCTAATCATGAGCGGCATCAAACCCAGATTAGTGCGCTCCCTTAAGGAATCCAACACGCACTGGGTAGAGGAGATTGACTCCGTACTCTAGGGGCTGCAGACCACGCCGAATCGCACTACTGGATTCACACCATTTTTATGGTATACGGCGCAGAGGCAGTCCTGCCCTGTGACATAATTCATGACTCACCTCGCGTGCGCATGTACGAAGAAAGAGAAGCCGAGCTCGATCGGCAGGACAGCTTGGACGCATTGGAAGAGGAGCGCGATGTTGCAAAGGCCCATTCCGCATTCTATAAATAGCAGGCTCAAAATATCAAAGCAGAGAAGTACGGGCCAAAACTTACAATGTTGGCGAACTAGTTCTACGCCTGCCGGACAAGAAAAAGGACAAACTCAAGCCCAAATGGGAGGGTCCCTTCATAATCGACCAAGTCCTGACTGGTGGAGTGTACCGTCTGCGAAATGCATCGGACAACCGACTCGAGCCGAACCCATGGAATGCAGCACGCCTACGAAGATTCTACGCCTAGCGCCGGACTCTGTGTTCGTCTCCTTCCTCTGTCACCTTCCTTTTTTTAATTTAGCTACCTGGTATTTTTCTCCTCCTTCCTCCCTTATTTCTTCCAAGCCTTTAGGGGCTTGCTTGCACGATTTGTTCGCACATAATTGACGCGCCACCCGCGCTCATTATACCTGGGGGCTTCTTTATCAGAAGCTTATATACACGGGCTTCAGGCCCAAAACATGTGTGACACTTCCGCATGAACCTTTTATGCACCATTATATGCATCGATATGACTTAAGTTTTGGCCAAGCTAGGTTGCCTGGCTCCTGTGCTTACCCCTAAGTTCCCGTTTGTTCGGCTAGGTGGTAAAGGGAGCACCTCTGCGATTGTTACTGCCGGGTCAGCCGGATGTGTACCTCAGACTGGGTGAAGCCGAAAGCTAGCGTTCTTAAGGGAATATTCGGTCGGTGAAATAAAAGATGACTTTTTACTTATTTATTTATCTGCCCCCAGATGCTTTTCTGCTTTTTTCACAGTCTGGACATGCACTTTAGGGCATGCCTCCCAGGGAAAGGAACCCTTAACGGAACTATTCTCCCTGGAAGATGTTTCTTACTAACCATGTAATATAACATAACTAGTTGGGCACTTGTCTGCTAAAGCACTTATGACCCCTACGCCTGGTCTCCATGCATGCCCCGGTTCTTACATAACCGAGAGGGTATTCGGACACACTCCGGACTATCGGGTCCAGAGGTTGAAGAGAAAAGGTCCGCACTGACAAACGATCTACAATCCGGCTAGAAGGCATTATACATGTCATTTTAAAATTACATAGTCAATTTGACTGGGTATATTCTTCTTCAATACCATCCAACAGGCTGTCTAATTTACAGTCCTGTTGGGAATACTTGGCAGCTAGCTCTACCTGGCCGTACACTAAACTGACAGGGATCTCTTTCCCGTCGGGCCCCACAGGGCCGACCTCGGCCATGTGGTTTGGGTTAGCCTTCGTGTACCGCGTCTTCACCATGGCCCAGGCCTCCCTAGCGCCTTGATGGCAGGCCGATATCATCCATAATCGGAAGCGCTGCCACACTCCCTTCAGCTTCTCAACAAGCTCTCCAGGGCCCTCGGGCATGGAGAGGGATGGCCACAAAGCCTGGACGACGCCCTGCATTGCCTGCCGAACTTGTGTGTGCAGCTGCAATAGCTCGGGAAGAAGGTCCCCCACAGAACCGGGCATTTCCTCACCCGGCCGACCTGTCAGCATACCTTCGGACATAGCCCTGTCAGTCGACTTCCTCGCCGAACTCTTTTTTGAAGATTCGTTTAAGCACTTACTAAAAATGCCGCGCCGAAGTCGCCGATTCTCCTTTACAAAATCAGACAGTTGAGCACGAACATCCTTTAGTTCCTCGCCCAGCTGGGAGTTGGCGTCTTGAAGCTTGTTCTTCTCTCGCCGGCCTTCAACTGGCGCAGGAGTTGTTGCTTGTCCGGATTCACTCCGGCCCTATCTGCACCGTTATTGTCAGAATTACACACATGCCGCACGTCTTAGAAGAATTATCTTTTGAAAGCATATATTACCTGAGGGCGTCCCCTTGGTACTCTCTGAAGCGGCCAGTGCGGCCTCAAGTTGGGCCTTGCACTCTTCCAGCTCCTGGGACAGTTGCGTATTCTTTTTTGTAAGATCCTGCATCTCATATGATCCTTAAATCAGTTATCTTAACTGCTTCAAGTCTCGGGGGCTACTGATATATATATATATAACCATCGGATTTACTTACCCGTGTGTCTTTCACATGCTGCTCTATGGCTCTGGCTAGACCATTTTGAGCGGCACGGGGGTACGCATCTCCCGTATTAAAGGCATCCAACGCATCTGGGGAAAAACATGCGTCACGAAGGACAGTCCGGCGACGCCTGTGGTTCATGGCACTCTCCACCTCTGAATTGGTGGCAGATAGCCCGTCCGTGTCCTCTGTCGGAGGAACGTCTGGTGCGCACCCCATGTTCGCCTCCGCTTCCGGATCCGGCCTTGAAGCCTGTCCGGTAGATATAGTCCGGCGGGCACTCTTTTTCCTGAGGAGAGCATGAGCGTTAGCGCGACTCGAGGGCATAAACCCTAGACGTTAAAATTGCGTGTCGTACCGTTGCACCGGAGTCTCGATCCGGTCCGCACTTCTTTTTATCCCGCCTGGCTTCGACGGCCCTTGTTGGCTACCCACCGCGGTCTCGGCCCTCCGCTGCAAGGATTTCCCCTGCAAAACGAAACACTATTGGTTTATGACAGTCAAAATGAGCATGTATGGATCCTCTGAAGAGTACTGGGACTTCGATCTCGGTCACCTTTGAGGCTGGAAGTAGTCCAGGATAATCGGCCGTAAAGGCCACTAAGGTGTTGTCCTTACTTAACTGATGAAACACCCCCATCAATTAGCTCCACACATAGGTCCAGGTCCTCCTGGGAGTCCGGGTCGAGGGCCCGTTCCGGGGCCTCGGATTGTGAAGGGGGGCTGTTTATTTCCTTCACAGTCTGGCGCAGCTCCTGCGTTGCAATTGCTAGATTAAGTAATCAACCATGGGAAATTGAAAACAGGTAGGCAAGTGAAAGTGTTCGCTCACCCAGCTTGGAGGATTGTACATGGAGAATCCACCCTCTAGGTTGACACGGAGGAATTCCTCTTCTTCTCTCTTGTACAAAGCGGATAAGATTCTCGTTAAAGTGGCAGCCGAATCCAGCCCCTTACGACCGCACCGGGTGGCGTCGTCCTCCCCGTTGAAATCCCACATGGGGTGGCCTCTGTACTGAAGCGGCTGCAACCTCCGTGTAATGCATATGGCCATAACCTTGATCATGGTCAGTCCAGAATGAGCCAACAACCTTATTCATCAGGTAAAGGACGTCCCTGTCAGTTTCCCTCTGAGGGTTCCGTGGGCGCCAGCTCAGGCGCTTCTTCAACGGAGCATTATTGCACTCAGGGAGGCCGATCCGTACAGGGTCTGGTAGGGGGACGTCATCTATATAGAACCACTCTGAAGGCCAGTCCTCGGACGCCCTCTTTGGGGTGCCGGATAGATATCCGGTCCCAGCAATGTGCCATAGTTCGGCTCCGCCCACTTGATAAAACGACCCCTCCTGAGAGCGGGGCACGAGGCAGAACAACTTCTTCCACAGTGCGAAATGGGCCTCGACGCCCAAGAACAGCTCACAGAGGGCCACGAAGCCTGCGATATGCAGTATGGAGGCAGGTGTGAGGTTGTGTAGCTGGAGGCCGTAGAACTCCAGTAGCCCTTGGAGAAACGGATGAATCAGAAATCCGAGTCCTCTTATTAAGTAAGGGACTAGGCACACCCGCTCTCTTTGGGAGGGATTGGGGATGCTCTCCTCCTGCTCTCCGTCGCTATAGGTGGTAATCCCGGCTCGAACCAGGACCATATATGCTGGGGGAAGGAGCCCCTTGGACTGAAGCTCTACTAGCTCGCTATGCGGGATGGAACACCGCCCCCAATCTCCGGGCCGAGGGCTGGAGAGGCGAGAGGAGGAGCTGCACCGACCGGCCATGGTGGAATGGATCCCCGTTGAAGGCGCTCTCATGAAGGCTCGTGGAGGGAGATGGTGTGGGTTGGATCTAAATCCCCGTCTCTTTTATGGGCAGCTCGTTCACGCGGCTAGGGGGGTAAATGAAAAAACTCCCTGGCTTTTTGCATTCGTTTGACACGTGGAAGATGGTCATTATTGGGCACAGAAGTTGAGGAGTACAGCATGCACCGGAAGTCGTACACTATTCGACGAGTACATGGGATTTGGAGAAGAACCCGCCTTGCAATGCCGAAGACAAATTTGCGCACCGGACTCATCGTCATTGAAGCCTGGTTCGGGGGCTACTGAGGGAGTCCTCGATTAGGGGGTGTCCGGATAGCCGGACTATGACCTTTGGTCGGACTCCTGGATTATGAACATACAAGATTGAAGACTTCGTCCCGTGTCTGGATAGGACTTTCCTTGGCGTGGAAGGCAAGGTTGGCGATAGAATATGTAGATCTCCTCCAATTGTAACCGACTCTGTGTAACCCTAGCCCTCTCCGGTGTCTATATAAACCAGAGAGTTTTAGTCCGAAGGACGAATAACAATCATACCATAGGGTAGCTTCTAGGGTTTAGCCTCTCTGATCTCGTGGTAGATCAACTCTTGTACTACCCAAATCATCAATATTAATCAAGCAGGAGTAGGGTTTTACCTCCATCGAGAGGGCCCGAACTTGGGTAAAAATATCGTGTCCCTTGTCTCCTGTTACCATCCGCCTAGACGCACAGTTCGGGACCCCCTACCCGAGATACGCCGATTTTGACACCGACATGCTCCAACATACACCTTTTCTCAAAAGAATTATTAGGAGCTCCCAATAAATCTCTCTGTCCTTTTCAATATCTAGAAATTTTTGGCCTATTCCAATACCACTCCCAATCCTCGTCACCCCAGCACACCGCCGCCATTGCCCACCGTGTCACTCGTAAAATCCTCGACGGACCATCATGTTGTGGGACCACCGTGCCGCCGCCCGGCTGCCCGCACATAGCCACCTAGAGAGAGAGAGATCATTTACAAGAGAGAGAGAGAGAGAGATCATTTACAAGCGGTGGCCATATGTTAGTTTTGATGCTCGGAAGGATTATTGAGATATGAGAAAGCATCACACCTACAAACCCCAACAATTTATTTGGGAAAGCCCCAATAATCATTCATGCGGGAGATTTTTTTTTAGAATCTCTTAAAGAGGCTCATAAGTATATTAATCGAAAGTCGCCGGTCTGAAAACACATGCAAACAAGGAATGTATAGAGTGGGTTCACATAACAATAGCTCATGGAATAATGCGAGACGATCAAAGATATAGTACACGACAACCAAGGAACGACATAAAAAACTAGAAGGTCCGTGTTTAGAACTTATTTGGGGCGGGTCACAATGGGGGTATCATAGATAGTATCATGTATGCCAACTACACCACCAACGGGTCTTGCTGATCCTCGTACAATATTTTCTCCCAAATGATCCTAAGAAGATTAATAGCAAAGTCGAGCATCGTTGAAGTTTGAAAAATGAGATGTCGGGTGGTAGGTGCAACATATGCCAACGGGTGGCTAATCATTGTGGGAGCCAGTAAGACATTGCCGGTGCCTGGAAACGGGATAAGGCAAAGACATGCACGTCGGCGAATCTTACCCAGGTTCGGGGCTCTCCTAGGAGATAACACCCATAGTCCTGCTCTGCGGGGTCTCCGCATGATCAGTAGATCGACAAGTAGCTACAAGATGCTCCTTGAGCAGTTTTGCTAGAGGAAGAAGAAGGGCAAGGCTAGCTCTCCTCTTCTCTCTATGTCGTGTCCAAAACTCTAAGAGATCAACCCTTTGCATGGGTGCCCTGGGGGGTTTATATAGGCCTACCCCCAGGGGTACAATGGTAATCTGACTAAACGTAGGTCCAGGCCGTCAGTGTCTGCAATCACCGGCTTCTCCGCCGACTGGTGGGTCCCGCCGGCTGCGGGCCCCTTGGCTGACAGGCCTGGCCCACCGCCCGGGGGTCTTGTCGGCTGCTGGTTACTGTAGCCTTCATCCTGGTGACAATGTCTTTGTCGTGATAAGCATGGCTACAGTGCTGCCGCCTGGCGGGCATTCACTATAGCCTTACCCCGTCTTATCTGCTTAATGGTGCACAAACTTCTAGAGCGGGGGCGGGCCGACTGCTGGGTGCCGGCCTCCCCCCAAGCCGACTGTTTAAGTCCAGCCGCCTTCTGCATCTCTCTGGCAGGAGGGGCCCGCCGCCTGTGGGCCATACTGACAGCCCGTCGTGGGCGACGTCATAGTCAACGTGGTAATAGTGTCGTGCCGAACAGGGAGTGGCCGCCCCGTACGGTGCACTGTGGCCACGCTCGCTCCGGTATTCGGGGGTGGTAGGCTTCACTGTAGCCATGCCCCATCTCATCGCTATTATGTGGGTGCAAACTTGAGGGTATGGGACATACCGCCTGCTAGGAGTTGGCCACTCTGGTGGCCGGCTTGTAGGACCTTGAGAAGAGGTGTCTAGAGGGGGGGGGGCGTGATTAGACACTAAGTACCAAAGTTGCAGTTTTTAACTTCTTTAACTTTAAGTGGAGTTTAGTCACAAGTTTAACATTCACAACATATAGCAAGCAAGCATGCAAAGAGTATATGAGCAGCGGAAAGTAAAGCATGCAACTTGCAATAATGTAAGGGGAAGGGTTTTGGGGGATTCAAATGCAGTTGGAGACACGAATGTTTTTGGCGTGGTTCCGATAGGTGGTGCTATCGTACATCCACGTTGATGGAGACTTAAACCCACGAAGGGTAACGGTTGCGCGAGTCCACGAAGGGCTCCACCCACGAAGGGTCCACGAAGAAGCAACCTTGTCTATCCCACCATGGCCGTCGCCCATGAAGGACTTGCCTCACTAGCGGTAGATCTTCACGAAGTAGGCGATCTCCTTGCCCTTACAAACTCCTTGGTTCAACTCCACAATCTTGTCGGAGGCTCCCAAGTGACACCTAGCCAATCTAGGAGACACAACTCTCCAAGAAGTAACAAATGGTGTGTTGATGATGAACTCCTTGATCTTGTGCTTCAAATGATAGTCTCCCCAACACTCAACTCTCTCTCATAGGATTTGGATCTGGTGGAAAGAAGATTTGAGTGGAAAGCAACTTGGGGAAGGCTAGAGATCAAGATTCATATGGTAGGAATGGAATATCTTGGCCTCAACACATGAGTAGGTAGTTCTCTCTCAGAACTGGTAAGTTGGAAGTGTAGGTTTGTTCTGATGGCTCTCTCCACGAATGAAGAGGAGGTGGAGGGGTATATATAGCCTCCACACAAAATCTAACCGTTACACACAATTTACCAATCTCGGTGGGACCGAATCAACAAACTCGGTCAGACCGATTTAGTAAACCTAGTGACCGTTAGGATTTTCCGTGGGACCGAAATGCAACTCGGTAGGACCGATATGGTTAGGGTTAGGGCATACCGTAATCTCGATGAGACCGATTACACAAACTCGGTGAGACCGATTTTGGTAATTAGCTAACCAGAGAGTTGGTCAGGTAAACTCGATGGGACCGATTACTCAAAATCGGTGGGACCGATTTTGGTAATAGGTTAACCAGAGAGTTTGCATTGTAATCTCGGTAGTACCAATTACATAAACTTGGTGAGACCGATTTTGGTAATGGACATACACAGAGAGATTACAATCCCATCTCGGTGAGACCGAGATCCCTATCGGTGAGACCGATTTGCCTAGGGTTTGTGGTAGTGGCTATGACATCTGAACTCGGTGGCGCCGGATAGAAAGAATCGGTATGGCCGAGTTTGACTTTAGGTTTTAGGTCATATGTGTGGAAGTGGGAAAGTAGTTGAGGGTTTTGGAGCATATCACTAAGTACTGTGGAGCAAGAAACTCATTAAGCAACACCTCATCCCTTCTTGATAGTATTGGCTTTTCCTATAGGCTCAATGTGATCTTGGATCACTAAAATATAAAATGAAGAGTCTTGAGCTTGAAGCTTGAGCCAATCCTTTGTCCTTAGCATCTTGAAGGAGTTCCCACATCTTCTAGTCCATGCCACTCCATTGTTGAACTTGTCTGAAATGTACTAGGTAAAGGTGTTAGTTCAACAAAAGATATGTTGACATTAATTACCAAAACCACCTAGGGAGCACTTGTGCTTTCAATCTCCCCCTTTTTGGTAATTGATGACAACATACATCAAAGCTTTAGATAAAGATATAGAGAATAACAAGTAAAGCTTTGGAAAGACATGTAACAAACATAGGCTCCCCCTACATGTATGCAATCATGTGAATATAGAATCATTTGAGAGCATAACCATGACAGAGTAGGCAATGTGTTACATGTATCTTGGCCATATGCATCAGAGCAAAGAATATTAAAGAAAATACCTTCATGCCCATGAGTCCTTCTTGCAAACAGTATGTACATCAGCAAGAATTCCTCATACACATGAGTGTGATGCATATACTTACCTTGTAGTCTTGAGTTGGCTTAGGATGGAATGAACCTGCGTAAACAAGGTTAGATAACACAGATACATCTACTAGCCAGAGCAAACAGAAGAAACCACAAGAATACCAAGACTGGGATGACATGTAGAGAGTGAGTACTAAGTACCACATTGGATTAGACATGTCCCCAAGAGTAAAGATATGCAATGAATTTAAATGATTTCTTTCCCTTAGATGTCTTGCTCCCCCTGAATCTAGCATGGGATACTGGGAGAAGATAGGGAACAGAAAATCAGAGATGAAAGATATAAATGAACAGAGCTAATGCAAACTAATGCAAAATAATAAGCACATATGAACATATCTTTTCCCCTCAATAAGACATGTGGCATCTCTCCTCTCGAACATCAAGCATCTGGGATCCTTGAGAAATACTTTCTACTTGAGTATTCTCTCCCCCTGGAGATCTCTCTCTCTCTCCCCCTGTGGAAGTGATACTCTCTCTCCCTTTGGAAGTGATAAGCTTTGATGTGCTCTCTCTCTCCCCCTTTGACATCAATTTCCAAGAAGGGTTTGATCCTTGAGTCACAGCACAAAGCATTTATAAAAATGTGATGCTTGTAGAGAACAAGATTCATTGAGTGGAGCTGGATCAGATGAAACACAGAATAAGTGGCAAACTGTTTTTCCTGTTGTGAAATTGGTGGCACCGAGTGGTATGCTTCGGTTGTACCGAAAGGATTCGATTGAACCGAAAACAACAAATCGGTGAAGCCGAGTTCATTGCAGAGAAAACACTTGTCACCTCAGCTCACTAGACTAGTAGGATCTCACAAAGATTTGCAAGGAATTTACTGAATGATATGCAATGAATTGGATGCAGAAAATGCAGAACAAACAGAAAAGAAAGAAAGAAATCTAGATGAAGTTTTTTTTGAAAGGGGAAACAAATATGCATGAGACAAATGCAAAAGCACAGTAAAGAACACGAGAGAACTTCATCTAGAGATGGTAGGCGACAAAGTCACCTATGTTAGAGTATATTGACTTAGGAGTCAAGTGAGATCACTTGATCATAGGTCATACTCATCGTTTAAGCTCAAAATGGGATTACCATTTTTTGTTTAAGCATCTTGATGTATTCACATCTTGTCGAGTTACTTTAGCTAATGACTCGGAGTAAAGCTTCTCTAAGATGGAATAACATACCTTGGTTGGTGGTGTTGACCATGTAGTTGAACTTGTGTGGGTTGCTCAAGGTTGATGTAGCTCATCAAGAGTTGGGAGCACCACTTGGAACTTGAGTCCATCTACCTACAGGGGTTAGTTCTTGCAAGGAAGAGCACTTGTGTATCCAAAAATGACAATCATGAAGCTCAACATAGAATATGTCAAAGGATATGTTTGAATGGTTTCATGCTTCCTTGTCCTCAACCACTATAGTGTAGAAACTTGGTGATGTAGAGATTGCTCAAGATGTGAGTAGATTAGAATCTCATGAAATTTGATTCAACCAAGTACCTACATGGGTTAGATAACATGCAAGATGCAAATATATCCAAGACATAAGATCTTCATCATAAGAGAAATATCAAGGATTAGTCATAAGCTCATGTCTTGCATGTGTCCAATGGAGTTTCTACTCCAAGTTTGAAGCATCTATGATGTTCAATTCTCCTCTCAACCTGCAAAACACTTTCTCATCAAGAGGTTTTGTAAATATATCCACTAATTGCTTTTCGGTGCGAACATGCTTAAGATCAGTGTCACCCTTAGCAACATGATCTCGAATGAAATGATGACGGACTTCAATATGCTTAGTTCGAGAATCTTGTACGGGATCATGACCAATTTTGATAGCACTTTCATTGTCACAAAGAAATGGAACATGTTTCACATATATCCCATAATCTTTAAGAGTTTGGGTCATCCAAAGTAATTCAGCACAACATGAACCAGCGGCAATGTACTCCGCTTCGGCGGTAGATAAGGATACCGAGTTTTGTTTCTTGGAGGACCAAGACACAAGAGATCTACCAAGAAATTGACAAGTACCCGAAGTGGACTTTCTATCAACCTTGTCTCCAGCATAGTCTGAGTCGGAGTAGCCAACAAGATCGAAAGAGGCCCTCTTAGGATACCAAATGCCAAAATTTGGTGTATGGATTAAGTATCTCACTATCCTTTTCACGGCCTTAAGATGACATTCTTTAGGAGCAGCTTGATATCGTGTACACATGCACACACTTAGCATGATATCGGGACGTGAAGCACATAGATATAACAATGAACCAATCATAGAGCGATAAACCTTTTGATCAACCGGTTCACCATCTTTGGTCAAGTCAAGATGTCCACTAGTAGGCATGGGTGTAGACATACCTTTGCATTCTTGCATATTGAACTTCTTGAATAAATCCTTAGTGTACTTTGTTTGGGAAACAAAAGTACCTTCCTTAGTTTGCTTGATTTGCAAGCCAAGAAAGAACTTGAGTTCACTCATCATTGACATCTCAAACTTCTCCGACATTAGCTTTCCAAACTTCTCACTAAAATGAGGGTTAGTTGATCCAAATATGATATCATCAACATAAATTTGGCATACAAATAATTCTCCATTAACCCTTTTAGTAAAAAGTGTGGAATCAATTTTCCCAATTTCAAAGCCTTTTTCAAGAAGAAACTTGGTCAAGCATTTATGCCATGCTCTAGGAGCTTGTTTAAGACCATAAAGGGCTTTGTGAAGTTTGTAAACATGATTGGGTTTCTTAGGATTGACAAAGCTGGGAGGTTGTTTAACATAAACTTCCTCCTCTATTTCACCATTTAGAAAAACACTTTTAATGTCCATTTGGTACAAGGTGATATCATGGTGATTAGCATAGGCAAGTAAGATGCGAATGGACTCAAGTCTAGCAACGGGAGCATAAGTCTCACCATAGTCCATACATTCGACTTGTGTGTAGCCTTGGGCGATGAGACGTGCTTTGTTGCGAACTACTTGTCCATCTTCATCTTGCTTGTTGCGAAACACCCATTTAGTACCGATGATGTTGTGGTTGTTATCAGGCTTCTCAACCAATGTCCAAACTTGGTTCCTTTCAAAGTTGTGTAGCTCTTCATGCATAGCGTTTATCCAATCCGGATCTTTCAATGCTTCTTCGACCTTCATAGGTTCAATGCTAGAGATGAAAGAATAGTTTTCACAAAAGTTAGCTAAACGAGTTTTAGAGTGAGTGATTCTCCCGGTTTGAATATCATTGTAGATTTGCTCGATGGGATGGTCTTTAGCAATTCTTGCTCGAACTCGTGAAAGCTTTTGCTTGGTTCTTGGTTGAACTTCTTCTTCATCTTGTTCTTCTTCTTGGCCTTCTTCATTGTTGGCGTTGTTGTTCTCTTGTCGTGGTGGAGAAGGAGGTCGTTGACGTTCATCTTGATGCACTTCCTCGTTTTCTTCATCTTGGTGTGTCCCACTTGTGGATGCTTCTGTATCAACTCTTGGTTCACCTTGTCGTGAAGTAGAAGCTTCCACTTGGACGGACGAGGTACTCTCCTTCACCTCCGTTGGACGAACCTTGCCAATAGACAAGTCTTGGATTGCTTCTGAAGGATCTTTGTCTCCTACATCAATTGGCAATTGCTCTACTTGTGAGCCATTAGATTCAATAAACTTCACATCTACCGTCTCTTCAACCTTTTGGGTGAAATTGTTGTAGACACGATAAGTGTGAGAGTTTGATCCATAACCTAGTAGGAAACCTTCATGAGACTTAGGAGCAAATTTAGAACGACGATGCTTATCAAGAATGTAGCACTTTGAGCCGAATACTCGAAAGTATCCAACTTGGGGTTTGTTACCGGTGAGGAGCTCGTATGCCGTCTTGCCGATTAGCTTGTGAAGATACAAGCGATTTGTTGCATGACAAGCTGTCTCAACCGCTTCTGCCCAAAAATGCTTCGGCGTCTTGTACTCATCAAGCATCGTTCTCGCCATTTTGATGAGTGTCCGGTTCTTCCTCTCAACAACTCCATTTTGTTGAGGTGTGTATGTAGCCGAGAACTCGTGTGAAATCCCTTCTTCATCAAGAAAGGTGTCCACATTTGCGTTCTTGAACTCCATTCCATTGTCGCTGCGAACCTTCTTGATCTTCACTTCAAATTGATTTTGGGCCTTCCTAGCGAAGTTTTTGAAGATCTTTTGGACCTGCGATTTATCATCGAGAAAGAACACCCACGTAAATCTTGAAAAATCATCAACTATAAATAGACCAAAAGAATTTCCACCGAGACTCTTGTAAGAGTTGGGACCAAAAAGATCCATGTGAAGTAGCTTGCGTGGCCTCCTTGTGGTCATAATGTTCTTCACGGGATGCCTTCCTCCAACCTGTTTACCTGCTTGACAAGCACTGCAAAGTCTATCCTTATCAAATATGACATCGTTAACACCAAGGATATGATTCCCTTTAATAAGCTTGTCAAGGTTTCTCATGCCAACGTGACCTAGTCGTCTATGCCATAACCAACCTTTTGAGGATTTAGCAATGAAGCAAGTTTTAGGTTGGGCCTTTTTAGTGAAATCAACAATGTAAAGATCACCTCTACGTATGCCGGTAAAGACCATTTTATGATTGTCTCGACGAAATACTTGGCACTCTACTTCAGTAAATAGGACATTGAAACCGAAATCAGCAAGTCTAGATACTGAAAGTAAGTTGTAGCCAAGAGATTCAACGAGCATAACATTCTGAATGGAGCTATCATGTGAGATGGCCACCTTACCGAGGCCAACCACCTTACCCTTTGAGTTGTCACCGAAAGTGACATACTTTCGAGGACTATCATTTTCAGCAAGCTCACGAAACATGTCTTTATCTCCGGTCATGTGATCGATACATCCACTATCAAGAACCCATTCCTTTCCTCCTGCCATATAACCCCGAAGATTTGCCATAAGACAAAATGTCTCATTGCATCATCAAGATCAAAGTCATCATAATCATTCTCATCATAGTATCCATGTTCAACATCGTCATGTGGTGGATCAATTCCTAGTGAGAGTGATTCATTAGTATGAGTTTAACAATAATCTCCTCTATGAATTCGAGTAGCTTCCGAAATGATATCGCTAATAATTCCAACATTTCCTTTGGCACGCATAAGATTTGTAAGTTCAAATAGGCAGTTGCCAAACATAGGATCACTGGAATTCATCTTACTCAAGGCAATAGACTTATGAAGAATTTCATCCAGATTTTTCAATGAATAATTAGGAAATCGTTCCTCAAGAAATTTCCATATAGTGTAGGCACACTCAAGAGTAGGCAGTTTTCCAACCAAGTTTCTAGGCAAGCCTCTAGTGATAAGATTAACAGTTCTAACATTCCTAATCATGTCAATCGACTCATCAAGGGTGGGATGCATAGGATCAACATAAGGTGCACAAGGACTAGCAATGTACTTGTTCAAATGATATTGATTGAAAATTACAAACATCTCATTTTTCCACTCATGAAAATACTCTCCATCAAGAATAGGCACTCTATGTCTAAGACTCCCCAAAGTAGACTCATCCATCTTCCTCCAATGGTGATTAAACGAAACCAATGGAGACCAATGCTCTGATACCACTTGTAGGACCTTGAGAAGAGGTGTCTAGAGGGGGGTGATTAGACACTAAGTACCAAAGTTGCAGTTTTTAACTTCTTTAAGTTTAAGTGGAGTTTAGGCACAAGTTTAACATTCACAACATATAGCAAGCAAGCATGCAAAGAGTATATGAGCAGCGGAAAGTAAAGCATGCAACTTGCAAGAACGTAAGGGGAAGGGTTTTGGAAGATTCAAACGCAGTTGGAGACATCAATGTTTTTGGCGTGGTTCCGATAGGTGGTGCTATCGTACATCCACGTTGATGGAGACTTCAACCCACGAAGGGTAACGGTTGCACGAGTCCACGGAGGGCTCCACCCACGAAGGGTCCACAAAGAAGCAACCTTGTCTATCCCACCATGGCCGTCGCCCATGAAGGACTTGCCTCACTAGCGGTAGATCTTCACGAAGTAGGCGATCTCCTTGCCCTTACAAACTCCTTGGTTCAACTCCACAATCTTGTCGGAGGCTCCCAAGTGACACCTAGCCAATCTAGGAGACACCACTCTCCAAGAAGTAACAAATGGTGCGTTGATGATGAACTCCTTGCTCTTGTTCTTCAAATGATAGTCTCCCCAACACTCAACTCTCTCTCATAGGATTTGGATCTGGTGGAAAGAAGATTTGAGTGGAAAGCAACTTGGGGAAGGCTAGAGATCAAGATTCATATGGTAGGAATGGAATATCTTGGCCTCAACACATGAGTAGGTAGTTCTCTCTCAGAACTGGTAAGGTGGAAGTGTAGGTTTGTTCTGATGGCTCTCTCCACGAATGAAGAGGAGGTGGAGGGGTATATATAGCCTCCACACAAAATCTAACCGTTACACACAATTTACCAATCTCGGTGGGACCGAATCAACAAACTCGGTCAGACCGATTTAGGAAACCTAGCGACCATTAGGATTTTTTGTGGGACCGAAATGCAACTCGGTAGGACCAATATGGTTAGGGTTAGGGCATAACGTAATCTCGGTGAGACCGATTACACAAACTCGGTGAGACCAATTTTGGTAATTAGCTAACCAGAGAGTTGGTCAAGTAAACTCGGTGGGACCGATTACTCAAACTCGGTGGGACCGATTTTGGTAATAGGTTAACCAGAGAGTTTGCATTGTAATCTCGGTAGTACCGATTACATAAACTCGGTGAGACCGATTTTGGTAATGGACATACACAGAGAGATTACAATCCCATCTCGGTGAGACCGAGATCCCTATCGGTGAGACCGATTTGCCTAGGGTTTGTGGCAGTGGCTATGACATCTGAACTCGCTGGCGCCGGATAGAAAGAAACAGTATGGCCGAGTTTGACTTTAGGTTTTAGGTCATATGTGTGGAAGTGGGAAAGTAGTTGAGGGTTTTGGAGCATATCACTAAGCACTGTGGAGCAAGAAACTCATTAAGCAACACCTCATCCCTTCTTGATAGTATTGGCTTTTCCTATAGACTCAATGTGATCTTGGATCACTAAAATATAAAATGAAGAGTCTTGAGCTTGAAGCTTGAGCCAATCCTTTGTCCTTAGCATCTTGAAGGAGTCCCCACATCTTTTAGTCCATGCCACTCCATTGTTGAACTTGTCTGAAATGTACTAGGTAAAGGTGTTAGTTCAACAAAAGATATGTTGACATTAATTACCAAAACCACCTAGGGAGCACTTGTGCTTTCAAGGCTGCTAGGAGTCGGTCCTCTTCGAGAGAGCTCTTAGAGCCTCACCGCCTTCCAGCAGCCGGCTGGTGGGACAGCCAGCCAAGAGAAGACGGCCTTGTGTCTTGGATGTTTGAGGGCTCAGTTGGCCCGATATTTTTTGAAGAGCCAGGGGGAGCCGGTTAGGCTACCCATGGTCATTTACTCCGACAGTAGTCTGCAAAGCTGGTCGGGCTTCGCGGTTGAAAGGGGGACGAGAAGCCCGAGCAGCTTCCTATCTTGAAGAGCTGACAGCTAGGAGTCGACCACAATCAGTCGAGCCGTCTGGAAAGTTTTGGAGTCTGAAGACGGGAACCAGATGGCGCGTGCGCCGGGCGTCAGGCCAGCCCCCGTGGTTCGCGCGCCATGTGGCACCCATTGGCCGGACCAGCCTGCCAGCCCACGCGCGCGACGGGACGTCGCTGCAGGCTAGGGCCCGCCACTACCATGCCTCGGCCCACGCGTGGATCCTCTGCGGCCGAGGCGAACAGTTGGCATTCTAGCGGCAGTTACCGCATGCCGTAAAGGCGCAATAATCGCGGGTCGTGGGGGAGTGGGCGCAGTTAATCCCACGACCCGCACGTCCCATCCCCTCGGCTTCATCACTCTGGGGCTATAAATAGGGGGACGAGGGGGAGCGGCAGACGCACGCACGCTCGTCCCCTACTCCTCCATCTTCCTCTTCTTCTTCTCTGTCGTCGTTGCTGTCCACTGCCGCGCCGCAACTCCGGCCACCTCGCTGTGTTGTAGCTCGTCTCTGTGGGGTCGCGATCTCGCCGTTGCTCCGCTTTCTCCATCTGCTTCTCGTCTTTATAGCGCACGCCGGAGCCTGGGATGGCTCCAACGTCCATCAAGACCACATCGATTTCTTCCGCAAGACGCGGCGGTTGACCGGCGAGGACTACGTGAAGGTCCGCCTCGCGCCGGAGGGGGAGATCTCTCCGGCATCGGAGGAGGGCGAGCACGTCATCTTTCGGTCGCATTGCCTGCACGGCTTCGGCCTACCGGTAAGCGGCTTCTTCCGCACCTTCCTTGACTTCTATGGCCTCCAACCACACCACCTCACTCCAAACACGGTGGTGCTTCTGTCTGCTTTCGTCACCCTATGCGAAGGCTATCTCGGTGTCCTCCCCACCATCGAGCTTTGGGGGGAGTTCTTCTACTCCAAGCTCGGCACCGTCGTCAAGAGCGTTCCGGCGCAATGCGGCGCCTTCATCATGGTGCGGAGGTTGGCGACCGAGAACCCGTTTCCCCCCATCATGTTGATCCAGTCGGTGAAGATGTGGCAACAGTCGTACTTCTATGTGAAGAGCATCTTCCCGAAAGGCGACTGGGTCAACTTGCTGGCTTACGTAGCCGTCCCGCCTGCTGGGAATTGGCCAAATTGGTCGTACCGGTCCAGGTCCCTGTCGGCCCCGGGAGCCGCCGTCGTTTCGCGGCTCCAGGTGATGGTGAAGTCGGAGGGCCTAACCGGGCCCGACTTGCTAACCGCCTTCATGGCGCGCTGGGTGCTCACGCTCCAGGACCGCCCTCACATGATATGCCAGATGAGCGGGCATCTGGACCCAAGCCGGTTGTGCACCAAGGAGATGCCTCATGCTGAGGTAGCTCACTTGGTGAACTACTTCTCAAACTGCAAGCTCCCGGAGGAGGAGTGGCGGTTCAGCAAGGAGCCATACTCGCACGCGAATCCGCCGCCGATGGTAAGTTTTCTTCTCTTCTTTTTTCTTCTGATGCCGAGTTCTCCTTGGCCGGCTTGACCAATTGGCCATAAAACAGAGCGCCCTCCTCTAGCCGACAGCCGGCGCCGCGGGGTCGGAGCGTTAGTTCCTCCCTGACCGAGCGGAGAGCGACATGGACGACCCCGACTTGGGGGCGGCCGCCTTGGATGACGACGCACAGGAGGAGGCGATGATGCAGGCGGCTCTGGACTCGGGGCCGGCCTCGAGGACTGGCCGGATGACGACGAGGGGGAGGTTGCCCTGCACCGCCAGCCGGCGTCTAACCAGCCATGCGTGAGCTCGTCTGCCATGCCGGCTGCGCGAGGCGGCGCGCAGAAACGTCGGGTCGCGCCGTCTATGTTCGACAGCCGGCCGAAGAATCCCAAGAGCTCGGTTGCAGCAACCAAGCGGGACGAGGCAACCGCGAAGGCGACCCGCTTCCGCAAGGTGGTGAAGGATCCACAGATGGTTTCTGCATAAGTGCCGACTCCTTCACACATTCTTTCTTCTGTCTTGCCAATATTCTTCTGATTTTTCTTTATATTGTTCGAGAACAGAGCTCCGCTCTCTCTTGAGCGGTCTGTCGCTGCCTCCATGGTTGGGGCAGCGGGAGGCTCCACCAGCGCTCACCGCGTGGACCCTCGTGCCGAGCTTCAAGCAGCGACGGAGAGGAACGCGCGGGAGGCGCGTGAGGAGCGGGAGGCAGAGCAGCAGAGGGCGGCTGCCGCCAAGGCGACATAGGAGGCGGCGGAAGCGGCTGCAAGGGTGTGGGCCGACGCTGCGGCCAAGGCCTAGGAGGATGCCGTAGCGGCAGTGCAAGCGGAGGAGGCCCTATGCAACTAGCCCCTGCTGCTCATCATTCCCCTCCGCTCCGTGGCGCCTGAGGTCCCGGTGGCGCCGCCAGAAGGAACTGGTCGCGACCAGCCGGTTATGCAGAGGAAGGAGGGCGACGCCGTCGCCCCAGAGAAGGAGGTGGCTCCGCCAACTCCGACTGTGGAGGATCAAGGCGGCCAGCCGAGCGCGCTACTCGTGCCGCCGGCTGGAGGCGAGCCGCCTGTGAGGGCGGACCTTGTGGTCCGATCTCCGGCACGCCAGCGCGTGGGCAAGGCGGACTCGGCGCCGTTCCCGCAGAAGGCTAGGGGATCGAGCTCGTCGGCACAGGAGCTAGAGACGGTGAGTGTCAGCTCACCGGACTGGACGCCGGGGGGCGGGATGGCCATGCTGAACGCGGCGGCGCGGGACGTCCGGACTCGGCTTCAATCTCAGGCCGCCACCTTGAAGAACTACAACCAGGAGTTCCTGGCAACGCGGTGTGCCATCCGGGTAAGCCCTTTGCCTCTTGCTTCTTGCTCTTGTATTCTTCTGTGGGGGCGCGTTAGGACACCCACTGGGTGTAGTCCTCGAGTTCCAAGTCGGCTGCTGAGCAGGCGGCCTGGAACTTATAAGTAGACTCAGGTGCTGGCTTGCCTTTATTTTCTCGTCTGTTCCTTTTGCAGGACTATCATAACCTCCACGTGACCGCCTTCAAGTGCCATGTCCGGGAGCTGACTCAGAAGACCGCTGACTTTTCTAAAAGCCGAAGTAAGTGCTCATTTTCTATCTCTCTTGGGGGCGCGTCAGCGCACCCACTGGGTGTAGTCCCCAAGATTCGGGCGGACTGCTGAGCAGTCGGGCCGGATCTTCTCTATCGACTTATTTTTTATTGCTTATTCTTCTTTTGCCGACTTTGCAGAGGCCAATGCCAATCTGCGGCAGCAACTGGGTGAGGCGCAGATCGCGTTGCGTGCCAAGGAGGCTGAGTGCAGTGCCGCGGATCAGGAGCGCGACTGCCTGGCCAAGAAACTGGCTGACCAGGAGGAGAGCCATAAGGCGGCCCTGAAGGCAGTGAAGGACAGCGAGGCCGCCGTCCAAGCCGAGTATAAGGCCGAGGCAGCGAACTGGGCCGAGTCGAGGCAGTCGCTGAATGATGGCTATAGCCATATTGAAGACATGGTTGACGGTAGGCTGCCTTCCTCTTCGTCCCTTTGTTCGCTGCCAGCTGCTTGGTCCGACTTATGACTTCGCATTTCTTTTCTTCTTCGTGTAGAGTACTTCCCCGGCTACTCTGTTGCCACCAGCCAAGTCATCGAGGCCTGCCGCAACATGCAGAGGCAGGCTGACGCTGACATTGCGCCAGATGCTTGCCAGACGCGTGAGGAGCAGCCCTTGGCCATCCAGGCCCGTCTCCAGCCGGCTCACCACATGCTCCGCTGCCTTCAGTGCGTTGGAGCCCAGGTGCTATCAGCCCTCTGGCCTAGCGAAGCGATTCCCCGCATCCCCAGTCGGACTGCCGACTGGCTGGAGGTGGTGGCCGGCCGCTTCGAGGCTTGGAAGGCTTCTGCAGCCCGGGAAGGCACCAGGCGGGCATTGGAGTTCGTCCGAGCGTGGTATCCTGGCTGGACTTGTCCCAGCTGGCCACGTTTCGGCAGGAGGCCAACGAGGAGCTGGTGGCGGTGCGGCCGGCTATCATTCAACGCGCTGGGGCGATCACCGAGTACAGCGACACCAGCGTCTTCATCCCCGAGATGAACAACAAAGACGCTGCTCTGCCGGTGGAGTGGTTTGGGCTGAACCCGGCGGATGGTGAAGACTCGGTGGAGGAGATCGACTCTAGCGACGAGGGTGAGGAGGAGGAGGAATAGGACGATGAAGATGTCGCGCCGGATGATGGAGCAGCCGACCAACCTTAGCCTGACCGTGCCTCCAGCAACAAGGCACGTGCGAACACACTGCCTGCCACTGGTGATGACCAAGCCGAGACTCACGAGCCGGCCACTCCTCCAGCCAGCGCCACCGTCTCCACTGACCTGCCCAGCTCACCCATTGCACCCTTGGCCTAAGTCACCATTTTTATCTTTGTCTTCCTCGTCGTTAGTCTTTGAACAATATTTGTTAAATTCGCGCAGTTCCACCCACTGGGGGTCTATTCGAACTAAGTTGAATGCCGGCCTTCGAAGGCCTTTGATGTAAATATAATCTTGCACCTGTTTGACTTCCGACTGCGCTTGCTTTACATCTTTTTCCGGCTGTTTCCTTTGCCGCCCTCCCTTGGTCGCCGCCTTTCCAGCCGGACAGCTGCCCTGCAGTCTGTGGCTGGGAAAGTACTTGGCCGTGTGGGAGGGCATTTACTTTAGCTTTCTTAGATTGTGGCAAGGTGAGTGGGAAGCCGGCCAGCCGGCTGCTTAATAGTCGGTTGGCAGGGTGGGGAGCCGGCTTGTGTTATGTA
Organism: Triticum dicoccoides; assembly: GCF_002162155.2. Lineage (NCBI taxonomy): Eukaryota > Viridiplantae > Streptophyta > Magnoliopsida > Poales > Poaceae > Triticum > Triticum dicoccoides. Next base: position 375,297,043 of record NC_041381.1, on the reverse strand, counting down.
AGCCCATTAGTCCTTAGCCATTTTTTGTGTGGGCATGTTTTCCTGCCTTTAACTCTTGCCAGTCGAACAGTCGATTCTGCGAGCTGCGACTTTTGGCAAGAGAGTGCTTAGGTTCCGGCACACTACTTGTCTGACTGCAGGTGGTACTTAACATAATTCAAGGCGGCAAGTCCCCGGGCCGACTGGTGGAACCCGGTGCCGGCACACTACACATTCATAGGCATAATACTCATCATATAGATAAAAGAGGGCAGTCCCCGAGTTCTCCTCGGGGGACCCGATGTCTTGTACTTAATACAAAAGATAGCATGGTACATACTGCATTAACTGTAAAATCTTCGAAGGAGATTGGCGTTCCATGGGCATTCTGACTCCTTGCCGGAATCATCTCTCTTGCGTGCCTTGGGCTTCTGTGCGTCGATCAAGTAGTAGGAGTCGTTGCCCAAGGCCTTGCTGATGACGAAGGGGCCTTCCCAAGGGGCCGAGAGCTTGTTGATGACCCACAAGTGTAGGGGATCTATCGTAGTCCTTTCGATAAGTAAGAGTGTCGAACCCAACGAGGAGCAGAAGGAAATGATAAGCGGTTTTCAGTAAGGTTTTCTCTGCAAGCACTGAAATTGTAGGTAATAGATAGTTTTGTGATAAGATAAATTGTAACAAGTAACAAGGAATGAAAGTAAATAAAGTGCAGCAAGGTGGCCCAATCCTTTTTGTAGAAAAGGATAAGCCTGGACAATTTCTTATAATGAGAAAAGAGCTCCCGAGGACACATGGGAAGTATCGTCAAGCTAGTTTTCATCACGCTCATATGATTCGCGTTCGGTACTTTGATAATTTGATATGTGGGTGGACCGGTGCTTGGGTACTGCCCTTACTTGGACAAGCATCCCACTTATGATTAAACCCTATTGCAAGAACCCGTAACTACAAAATAAGTATTAAGGTAAACCTAACCACAACATTAGACATATGGTTCCAAATCAGCCCCTAACGAAGCAACACATAAACTAGGGTTTAAGCTTCTGTCACTCTAGCAACCCATCATCTACTTATTACTTCCCAATGCCTTCCTCTAGGCCCAAATAATGGTGAAGTGTCATGTAGTTGATGTTCACATAACACCACTAGAGGAAAGACAACATACATCTCATCAAAATATCGAACGAATACCAAATTCACATGACTACTAATAGCAAGACTTCATCCGTGTCCTCAGGAACAAACGTAACTACTCACAAAGCATATTCATGTTCATAATCAGAGGAGTAATAATATGAATTAAGTATCTGAACATGTGATCTTCCACCAAGTAAACCAATTAGCATCAACTACAAGGAGTAATCAACACTACTAGCAACCCACAAGTACCAATTTGTGGTTTCGATACAAGATTGGATACAAGAGATGAACTAGGGTTTTGAGAGGAGATGGTGCTGGTGAAGATGTTGATGGAGATTGACCCTCTCCCGATGGGAGGATCATTGGTGATGACGATGGTGATGATTTCCCCCTTCCGGAGGGAAGTGTCCCCGGCAGAACAGCTCTGCCGGAGCTCTAGATTGGTTCCGCCAAGGTTCCGCCTCGTGGCGGTGGAGTTTCGTCCCGTAAGCTTGCCCACAATTTTTTTCATGGTAAAAGTCTTCATATAGAAGAAGATGGACATCGGAGGGCCACCAGGGGGCCTAGGAGGCAGGGGGGCGCGCCCAGTAGGGGTGGGCGCACTCCCACCCTCCTAGCCAGGGTGTGGGTCCGCTGAGGTGTTTCTTCCGCTCAATAATTCTTATTAATTCCAAAAATAAGTTTCGTGGAGTTTCAGGATTTTTGGAGCTGTGCAGAATAGGGTTCCAATGTTTGCTCCTTTTCCAGCCAGAATTCCAGCTGCCGGCATTCCCCCTCTTCATGGTAAACCTTATAAAATAAGAGAGAATCATCATAAGTATTGATATATAATGTGTAATAACAGCCCATAATGCAATAAATATTGATATAAAAGCATGATGCAAAATGGACGTATCAACTCCCCCAAGCTTAGACCTCGCTTGTCCTCAAGCAGAAGCCGAAATCGAAAAATATGTCCACATGTTTAGAGATAGAGGTGTCGATAAAAATAAAATACGGACATGAGGGCATCATGATCATTCTTATAACATCAACATAAATAGATTTTGTCATATGAGTTCTTATGCTCAAGTAACAATCAATTCACAATGTCAAGTATGGTTCAGAAACTTCATTGAAAGCTAACAAACTATAATCTCAATCATTGAAGCAATTGCAATTTATCATAACATCAGAAAGAGTCGAGGATAGAGCTTTTCAGCAAGTCCGCATACTCAACTATCATGTAGTCTTGTACAATTGCTAACACTCATGCAATACTTGTAGTTATGGAGTTTCAGCCGGACACTGAGAAAGATAGGGGCTTATTGTGTTGCCTCCCAACGTATTCACCTTTAGGTGATGTCAACAATAATAGTCCATGCTAAGTTACACCCAATTGGGTATATATATCATGATCTTTCAAACACGAGGAGCTTGCCAAAGGATAAAATGAAAAAGGGAAAGGTGAAGATCACCTTGACTCAAGCATAAAGTAAAAACATAAAGTAAAAGATAGGCCCTTCACAGAGGGAAGCAGAGGTTGTCATGTGCTTTTAGGGTTGGATGCGTAAAATCTTAATGCAAAAGAAAGTCACTTTATATTGCCACTTGTATGTGGACCTTTATTATGCAGTCCGTCGCTTTTATTGCTTCCACAACAAGATTGCATAAAGCTTATTTTCTCTGCACTAATAAGTCATACATATTTAGATAGCAATTTTTATTGCATGCAACATGACAACTTACTTTAAGGATCTTACTCAATCCATAGGTAGGTATGGTGGACTCTCATGACAAAACTGGGTTTAAGGATATTTGGAAGCACAAGTAGTATTTCTACTTGGTGCAAGGAGTTTGGCTAGCATGAGGGGGAAAGGCAAGCTCAACATGTTTGGAAGGTCAATGACAATATACTTTAACTGAGGTGTGAGAAAACATAAACCATTACGTTGTCTTCCTTGTCCAACATCAACTCTTTTAGCATGTCATACTTAATGAGTGCTCCCAATCATAAAAGATGTCCAAGATAATATATTTGTATGTGAAACCTCTCTTTCCTTATTACTTCCTATTAATTGCAACGATGACCAAAACTACGTTTATCAACTCTCAACAACTTTTATGCCTCATACTTTATATGTGTGAAGTCATCACTAACCATAAGATCAATATGAACTCTTTTATTCATTCTACTTTCTCAAGATCATAGCAACATAGCAAAGCCCTTGACTCAACACTAATATTTATTATAGATAGCTCATGGACTCGATTACATAAAGAGATCACAAAGCAAAACTCAAAACTTCTTGATATGATAACTTCAATCTACTAGATCAAGATACTACTAAAAGGATTGAACTAAATAAAACGGTAAAGATAAGAGTGTGATGGTGATACGACACCGGGGCACCTCCCCCAAGCTTGGCAGTTGCCAAGGGGAGTGCCCATACCCATGTAATTATGTCCTCGGAGGCGGTGAAGTAGGAGTTGTTAATGATATAGGCTTGTCGTCCATCTTCCAAGGCATAGGCTCACCATCATAGAAGGACGATCGAGTCTCCGGGATCCTTAAATCTGCAGCCAAACTCATCCTTTTTAATCTATATTCATACTCCCAATTCTGGTTTTGCAGGTCATAGATCTGGGCTTGGAGGTGCTCGATTTTGTCTTGAAGCTTGAAGATGGTTTCCCCAATGACTTTGGCATCTAGCTTGTGGTTGTTGGTGAACTCCATGATCATCATCTGGTTGGCGTTGAGTCCACGCTCCACCATCCCTTGGCACTTGAAGACTTGCTGCTTGATAACCCGCAAGTATACGAGATAGTTGTAGCCTCTTTCGATAAGTAAGAGTGTCGAACCCAACGAGGAGCTAAAGGTAGAACAAATACTCTCTCAAGTCCTCTCGGCCACTGATACGATTCTACGCACGCTTGACGTTCGCTTTACCTAGAACAAGTATGAAACTAGAAGTACTTTGTAGGTGTGATAGGATAGGTTTGCAAGATAATAAAGAGCACATAAATAAAAGCTAGGGGCTGTTTAAATAAAGATGCAACAAAGTAAATAAAGCGAGTGTGGGAAAGTGGTGATAGGAGTGGTGGAATTGTACCTAAGCAATTGACTACTTTACTAGATCGATAGCAAGTTTTATGTGGGAGAGGCCACTGCTAGCATGTCATCCCTGACTTGGAATTCTATGCACTTATGATTGGAACTATTAGCAAGCATCCGCAACTACTAACGTTCATTAAGGTAAAACCCAACCATAGCATTAAGATATATTGGTCCCCCTTCAATCCCGTATGCATCAATTTCTATGCTAGGTTGAAGCTTCTGTCACTCTAGCCCTCCAATACATAGTCCTATCAACATACAACTAACCCTATGGTGTGATCCATGCGTGCGCTCATATGATGGGCACCAAAGGACAACAACATAACCACAAGCAAATTAAATCAATCATAGCAATTCATCAACCAACAATAGGACAACGAAAATCTAGTCAGACATCATAGGATGGCAACACATCATTGGATAATAATATGAAGCATAAAGCACCATGTTCAAGTAGAGGGTACATCGGGTTGGCGGGGAGTGGACCGCTGGATATAGATGGGGGGGTAGGTGATGGAGATGTTGGTGAAGATGACGGTGGTGTTGGTGAAGATCGCGGTGATGATGATGGCCCCCGGCGGCATTCCGGCGCCACCAGAAGCAAGGGGGAGAGGGCCCCCCTTCTTATACTTCTTCCTTGACCTCCTCCCTAGATGGGAGAAGGGTTTCCCCTCTGGCACTTGGCTCCCATGGCTTGGGAGGGGCGAGAGCCCCTCCGAGATTGGATCTATCTCTCTGTTTCTGCGTTCTCTTGTTCTGCCCCTTCACCGTTTCCTTTATATCTGGAGATCCGTAACTCCGATTGGGGTGAATCTTTCACCCAGATTTTTCTCATAAAATTAGCTTCTTGCGGCAAAAGAAGGACGTCAACCGCCTTACGGGTGGCCCACGAGAGCCCAGGGCACGCTCAGGGGTAGGGGGCACATCACCCTATCTCGTGGCCACCCCGGACACCGTTTCGCGTTGATTCTTCCTCCAAAAAATCCCAAATATTCCAAAATAATTCTCTGTCCGTTTTTATCCCATTTTGATTCCGTTTGATATTGGTTTTCTACGAAACATAAAATGTCCAACAGATAGGAACTGGCACTGGGCACTGGATCAATATTTTAGTCCCAAAAATAGTATAAAAAGTTGCCAAAAGTATATGAAAGTTGAAGAATATTGGCATGGAACAATCAAAAATTATAGATACGACGGAGATGTATCAGCATCCCCAAGCTTAATTCCTGCTCTTCCTCGAGTAGGTAAATGATAAAAAAGATAATTTTTGATGTGGAATGCTACCTAGCATAATCTTGATCATGTGTCTAATCATGACATGAATATTAAGATACGAGTGATTCAAAGCAATAGTCTATCATTTGATATAAAAACAATAATACTTCAAGCATACCAACCAAGAAATTATGTCTTATCGAAATAACATAGCCAAAGAAAGCTCATCCCTACAAAATCATATAGTCTGGCTATGCTCCATCTTCGTCACACAAAATGCTCCCATCATGCACAACCCCGATGACGAGCCGAGAAATTGGTTCATACTTTTTAACGCGCTTTAACTTTTTCAACTCTTACGCAATACATGAGCGCAAGCCATGGACATAGCACTGTGGTGGTATTTGGTGGTTGTTGTGAGGACAAAAAGGGAGAAGATAGTCTCACATCAACTAGGCGTATCAACGGGCTATGGAGATGCCCATCAATAGATATCAATGTGAGTGAGTAGGGATTTCCATGCAACGGATGCACTAGAGATATAAATATATGAAAGCTCAACAAAAGAAACTAAATGGGTGTGCATCCAACTTGCTTGCTCACGAAGACCTAGGGCATTTTGAGGAAGCCCATCATTGGAATATACAAGCCAAGTTCTATAATGAAAAATTCCCACTAGTATATGAAAGTGAAAGCATAGGAGACTCTCTCTATGAAGAACATGGTGCTACTTTGAAGCACAAGTGTGGTAAAAGGATAGTAACATTGCCCCTTCTCTCTTTTTCTCTCATTTTTTTTCTTTTTATTTTTCATCATTTTTTTCATTTTTTTATTTTTTATTTCTTTTTTGGTGGGCTTCTTTGGCCTCTTTTTTTTATTTGGGCTTCTTTGGCCTCTTTTATTTTTCATAAAGTCCGGAGTCTCATCCCGACTTGTGGGGGAATCATAGTCTCCTTCATCCTTTCCTCACTGGGGCAATGCTCTAATAATGATGATCATCACACTTATATTTACTTACAACTCAATATTACAACTCAAAGCTAGAACAAAATATGACTCTATATGAATGCCTCCGGCGGTGTACCGAGATATGCAATAAATCAAGAGTGACATGTATGAAAATTATGAAGGTGGCCTTGCCCCAAATACGATGTCAACTACATGATCGTGCAAAGAGCAATATGACAATGATGAAATGTGTCATAATAAACGGAACGGTGGAAAATTGCATGGCAATATATCTCAGAATGGCTATGGAAATGCCATATAGGTAGGTATGGTGGCTGTTTTGATGAGGGTAAATAATGGGTTTATGCTACCGGCGAAAGTTGCACGGTAAAATAGAAACTAGCAACATGGAAGGATGAGTGTGCGTATATCCATGGACTCACATTAGTCATAAAGAACTCATATACTTATTGCAAAAGTGTACTTAGCCCTCGAAGCAAAGTACTACTACACATGCCCCAAGAGGGATAGATTGATAGGAAAAGACCATCGCTCGTCCCCGACTGCCACTCATAAGGAAGACAATCAAAAAACACCTCATGCTCCAACTTCGTTACATAACGGTTCACCATACGTGCATGCTACGGGACTTGCAAACCTCAACACAAGTATTTCTCAATTTTACAATTACTCAACTAGCACGACTCTAATATCACCACCTTTATATCGTAAAACTATTGCAAGGAATAAAACATATCATATTCAGTGATCTACCAATTTTATGTAGGATTTTATGACTAACCATGTGAATGACCAATTCCTGTCATCTCTCTAAATAGATATAAGTGAAGCAAGAGAGTTTAATTATTTCTACAAAAGATATGCCCATTCTCTAACAAATATAAGTGAAGTAAAAGAGCATTCTACAAATGGCGGTTTTCTATGTAAAGAGAAACAGGCAATCCAAACTTCAAATGATATAAGTGAAGCACATGAAGCATTCTTTAAAGCCATACTCAAAAGATTTAAGTGAAGCGCAATGAGAATTTCTATAAATCAACCAAGGACTATCTCATACCGGCATGGTGCATAAAAGAAAAGTGAAAACTAAATGCAAAAGACGCTCCAAGACTTGCACATAATGCATAAAGGAAACAAATACGAAAACATACCGATACTTGTTGAAGAAAGAGGGGATGCCTTCCGGGGCATCCACAAGCTTAGACGCTTGAGTCTCCTTGAATATTTACTTGGGGTGCCTTGGGAATCCCCAAGATTGATCTCTTGCCTCTCTTCCTTTTCCTCATATCGAGACCTCCTATATTAGACACTTCATCCACACAAAACTTCAACAGAAAACTCGGTAAGATTTGTTAGTATAATAAAGCAAATCACCACTCTAAGTACTGTAGAAAACCAATTCATATCTTGCTTTTGCATTGTGTCTACTGTAATATAGCTTTTCAAGGGCTTAATCGACTGATATAAATTTATAGTTTCATCAAAACAAATAAACTATGCATCAAAAACAGAATCTGTTAAAAACAGAACAGTCTGTAGCAATATGAACACTCAACATACTTATGTTACCCCAAAAATTCTACCAAAATTAGTAAAATTAAACAAGTTGAATAGAAAGAAAGTACAAAAGGAATCATAACCAAATGACGTTCCAGTCAAAAATGTAAAATCGCGCACTACATCTAAAGTTTCTGTCCTGCACCATACAAACCAACAAGCATTGTAAACATCCTAAAGGCAAACCTTAGCACATTATTTTTATAATACAATGGAATTGTACAAGGGGATAATTATTTTTTATGAAAAGTTTCTATAATCAAGATTCACAAAGTTTCCGTGAGCATGAACAAAGTTCAAGGCTAGCTCCCACTTCAACAATGCTTGTCTTTCTCACTTTCACTTTCCTTTTTGAAAAGTTTTTAGGTTCCCCTCTTTATTTTTTTGTTTTTAAACTGTATAAAAGCACTCAACAGAAATAAATGACTCTCTAAAATTTCTGGGTTGTCTTCCTGGCAGCGCTTTCTTTAAAGCCATTAAGCTAGGCATTTAGTGCTCAAGTAATGGATCCACCCGGATCCCAAGGTATATCAAAGCCAATTTTAATTAACAATGATTTGTAATTTAGTAGTGAGCACAAAGTAACATTTATCAAGAAACAACGAAGTCTAACTCTCTTCCTATGCATCGGCATGTCATAAAAGAACAATTCATGCACACCAAGTAAAGGCTAATGCATAGTATAAACAGTTTCTTGCAATTCTATCATGTTGGGAACATAAAGAGGCGGAGATGTAGTTCCTCCCTCATAATAATTGCAAGCAGGAGCAGCAAGCACATGCATATTATATCTATCAAAATCATCATGTGCAATGGTGAAAGGCAACCCATCAATATAATCCTTAATAAACACAAACTTCTCCGATAAAGTGTAGTTGGGAGAATTCAAAAAGATAATAGGACCATCATGCGTGGGTGCAATAGCAACAATTTCATGTTTAACATAAGGAACTATAGAAAGTTCATCTCCATAAGCATAATTCATATTGGCATCTTGGCCACAAGCATAGCAAGCATCATCAAAAAGGGATATTTCACACAAATTCAAGGGATCATAGCAATGATCACAGCAATCATCCTTCGGTAAGCACGAAGAGGAATTAAATAATGTATGAGTTGGAGGGTTACTCTCATTAGAAGGTGGGCACGGGTAGCTAATTCGCTCTTCCTCCTTTTGTTCTTCGCTCTCCTCATAATCTTTTTCATCCAATGAGCTCACAGTTTCATCAATTTCTTCTTCCATAGCTTCCTGCAAAATATTAGTCTCTTCTTGGACAGCAGGGTAGGCCTCAATATATAGTTTAACATAGGCATTAGAAGCATAATTATCATAGAAATATTCAAGTATGGCAAAAATTTCATATTTGTAGAGAGTAGCATCATACTTTTCAATCAAAGAAGCAATTTCATAAGCACCCTTAAAAGCACCAAATTCTTCAATTTGTTGAACATCATAGTAATTATAAACACCCTTAGCATATGAAGATACAATTCCATTATCACTAAACAAGCATCGGTAAGGAAGGTGTTTCTTAGGGTTTTCAGAACAACAAGTAACATCATATAATTCACATAAAGTCCAAGCATAGCATTGCAAGCATTGAATTTGATCCCATAATAGTTTCCCTTTTTCAGATATACGGTGTCGCACATAACAAACATGCTCATCTAAAGATTTGCCCTCAACTAAGCTAGTTGGGGTTTCAGCACGAGCACAAAGGGATCGAAGATGATCCAAGTAAAAAGCTTCAATAGTGTGATAGATTTTGAGTGGTTCTTCAACCATTGGTGCAGTAGGTACAACTATTTTTTTTGGTATTTTGCGTTACCTACCCATAACTAAAGATAGCAAACAACTAAGAACAGCAAATAAAATTACTTAGTGATAAAGCAAACAAGCACACACGAGAATATTCACCCCACGCTATGACTCCCCGGCAACGGCGCCAGAAAAAGGTCTTGATAACCCGCAAGTATACGAGATAGTTGTAGCCTCTTTCGATAAGTAAGAGTGTCGAACCCAACGAGGAGCTAAAGGTAGAACAAATACTCTCTAAGTCCTCTCGGCCACTGATACGATTCTACGCACGCTTGACGTTCGCTTTACCTAGAACAAGTATGAAACTAGAAGTACTTTGTAGGTGTGATAGGATAGGTTTGCAAGATAATAAAGAGCACATAAATAAAAGCTAGGGGCTGTTTAAATAAAGATGCAACAAAGTAAATAAAGCGAGTGTGGGAAAGTGGTGATAGGAGTGGTGGAATTGTCCCTAAGCAATTGACTACTTTACTAGACCGATAGCAAGTTTTATGTGGGAGAGGCCACTGCTAGCATGTCATCCCTGACTTGGAATTCTATGCACTTATGATTGGAACTATTAGCAAGCATCCGCAACTACTAACGTTCATTAAGGTAAAACCCAACCATAGCAATAAGATATATTGGCCCCCCTTCAATCCAGTATGCATCAATTTCTATGCTAGGTTGAAGCTTCTGTCACTCTAGCCCTCCAATACATAGTCCTATCAACATACAACTAACCCTATGGTGTGATCCACGCGCGCGCTCATATGACGGGCACCAAAGGACAGCAACATAACCACAAGCAAATTAAATCAATCATAGCAATTCATCAACCAACAATAGGACAACGAAAATCTGCTCAGACATCATAGGATGGCAACACATAATTGGATAATAATATGAAGCATAAAGCACCATGTTCAAGTAGAGGGTACAGCAGGTTGCGGGAGAGTGGACCGCTGGATATAGATGGGGGGGGAAGGTGATGGAGATGTTGGTGAAGATGACAGTGGTGTTGGTGAAGATCGCGGTGATGATGATGGCCCCCGGCGGCATTCCGGCGCCACCGGAAGCAAGGGGGAGAGGGCCCCCCTTCTTCTTCTTCTTCCATGACCTCCTTACTAGATGGGAGAAGGGTTTCCCCTTTGGTCCTTGGCTCCCATGGCTTGGGAGGGGCGAGAGCCCCTCCGAGATTGGATCTATCTCTCTGTTTCTGCGTTTTCTTGTTCTGCCCCTTCACCGTTTCCTTCATATCTGGAGATCCGTAACTCCGATTAGGGTGAATCTTTCGCCCAAATTTTTCTCATAAAATTAGCTTTCTTGCGGCAAAAGAAGGGCATCAACCACCTTACAGGTGGCCCACGAGAGCCCAGGGCGCACCCAGGGGTAGGGGGCGCGCCCAGGGGTAGGGGGCGCGCCCCCTATCTCGGCCACCCCGGACACCGTTTCGCGTTGATTCTTCCTCCGGAAAATCCCAAATATTTCAAAATAATTCTCCGTCCATTTTTATCCCGTTTGGATTCCGTTTGATATTGGTTTTATGCGAAACATAAAACATGCAACAGACAGGAACTGGCACTGGGCACTGGATCAATATGTTAGTCCCAAAAATAGTATAAAAAGTTGCCAAAAGTATATGAAAGTTGAAGAATATTGGCATGGAACAATCAAAAATTATAGATACGACGGAGACGTATCACTGCTCCATGGCTTCGAGCTTTGTCTCCACGCTTCCGGTACGCCGTGGTCCCCCAACATCGCGGACGTGCAGCACCCCTCACGCATCTCAATGGTTTGAGGGTGTTGCAGCACCTCCGCGAGATAGGGGTTGATAACCCTCTCGAAAAACTTGTCCTTGGGAGCACTTGGAGATGCCATGATGCTCTAAATCTGTAACAGAAAACAGCTCGAAACGAAAACAGAGGATATTTGCATGATACGGTGGTCAAAACCTTCGAGAGTTTATATAATGAATTTTTACCGACCAAAATACGTAACGTGCAAGAAAACGGAGTCCGGGAGGCACACGAGGTGGCCACGAGACAGGGGGGCATGCCCAGTAAGGGTGTGTGCGCCCTCCACCCTCGTGGAGGCCTCGTGTCCTTCTCAGACTACTTCTTTCTTACTAAAATTCTTAAATATTCCAAAATTGACAAAAATGCCATTAGAATTGTTTTGGAGTCGGTTTACTTACCGTACCACGTACCTATTCCTTTTCGGAGTCTGGAACGTTCTGGAAAGTGTCCCTTATGTATTCCTCTGGGGTTACGGTTTCAATAATATTAGTTTCAACATTAATAGGATTACCTGAGATATAATGTTTAATTCTTTGGCCGTTCACCAGCCTCGGACTTGTGCCTTCGAAGTTGTTAATTTTTATGGCACCAGAACGATAGACCTCCTCGATAACGTAAGGACCTTCCCATTTAGAGAGAAGTTTTCCTGCAAAAAATCTTAAACGAGAGTTGAATAATAACACAATCACCTACGTTAAAATCACACTTTTGTATCCTTCTGTCATGCCAGCGTTTGACTTTTTCTTTGAATAGCTTGGCATTCTCATAGGCTTGGGTTCTCCATTCATCGAGTGATCTAATATCAAACAACCTATTCTCACCGGCAAGTTTGAAGTCATAGTTGAGCTCTTTTATAGCCCAATATGCTTTATGTTCAAGTTCTAGAGGTAGATGACAAGCTTTTCCATAAACCATCTTATATGGAGACATGCCCATAGGATTTTTGTATGCAGTTCTATAGGCCCATAATGCATCATCAAGTTTTTTGGACCAATTATTTCTAGATCTATTGACAGTCTTTTGCCAAATTAATTTGAGCTCTCTATTGCTCAACTCTACTTGACCACTAGACTGCGGATGATAAGCAGATGCGATTCTATGATTAACATCATACTTAGCAAGCATCTTACAGAAAGCACCATGAATAAAATGTGAACCACCATCAGTCATAAGATATCTAGGGACTCCAAACCTCGGAAAAATAACTTCTTTAAGCATTTTAGTAGAAGTGTTATGATCAACACTACTAGTTGGAATAGATTCTACCCACTTAGTAACGTAATCAACAACAACTAAAATATGTGTGTAACCATTAGAGGCAAGAAAAGGTCCCATATAATCAAAGCCCCAAACATCAAATGGTTCAATAACAAGAGAATAATTCATAGGCATTTCTTGACGTCTACTAATGTTACCAATTCTTTGACATTCATCACAAGACAAGACAAACTTACGAGCATCTTTGAAGAGAGTAGGCCAATAAAAACCGGATTGCAATACCTTATGTGCAGTTCTATCTCCAGCGTGGTGTCCTCCATATGATTCAGAGTGACACTTGCGTAGGATCTGTTCCTATTCATGCTCAGGTACACAACATCTAATAACACCATCTACTCCTTCCTTATAAAGGTGTGGGTCATCCCAGAAGTAATGTCTTAAATCATAAAAGAACTTTTTCTTTTGCTGGTATGTGAAACTAGGAGGTATAAATTTAGCAACAAAGTAATTAGCATAATCATCATACCAAGGAGCAGTACGAGAAGCATTAACGACCGCTAATTGTTCATCAGGAAAGCTATCATCAATAGGCAGTGGGTCATCAAGGACATTCTCTAACCTAGACACGTTGTCTGCAATGGGGTTCTCAGCTCCCTTTCTATCGGTAATATGCAAATCAAATTCTTGGAGCAAGAGAACCCATCTAATGAGTCTAGGATTAGCATCTTTCTTTTCCATAAGATATTTAGTAGCAGCATGATTAGTGTGAATAGTAACTTTGGAATCAACAATACAAGGTCTAAACTTATCACATGCAAACACAACTGCTAAGAATTCTTTTTCAGTAGTGGCATAATTTCTCTGGGAAGTATCAAGAGTCTTACTAGCATACTGGATAACATTCAATTTCTTATCAACTCTTAGCCCTAGAACAACACCTATAGCATAATCACTAGCATCACACATAATTTCAAAAGGTAAATTCCAATCAGGTGGCTGAACAATAGGTGCAGTGATCAAAGCTTTCTTAAGTATTTCAAATGCTTCCACACAATCATCATGAAAGACAAAATGAATATCTTTTTGCAATAAATTAGTCAGAGGCCTAGAGATTTTAGAAAATTCCTTAATGAACCTCCTATAAAAACCGGCATGACCAAGGAAACTTCTTATACCTTTTATGTCCTTGGGACATGGCATCTTTTGAATAGCATCAACTTTAGCTCTATCAACTTCAATACCTCTCTCGGAGATTTTGTGCCCCAAGACAATGCCTTCATTAACCATAAAGTGGCACTTTTCCCAATTCAAGACAAGACTAGTGTCTTCGCATCTCTGCAAAACTCGATCAAGGTTGCTCAAGCAATCATCAAAAGAGGATCCATAAACGGAGAAGTCATCCATGAATACCTCACATATCTTTTCACAAAAGTCAGAGAATATAGCCATCATGCATCTTTGAAAGGTAGCAGGTGCATTACATAAACCAAAAGGCATACGTCTATAAGCAATAGTACCGAAAGGGCAAGTAAAAGTAATTTTTGATTGATCCCCCGCTGACACAGGTATTTGAGAGAAACCAGAATAACCATCTAGAAAGCAGAAATGTGTGTGTTTGGATAGTCTTTCTAGCATTTGATCAATAAAAGGTAAAGGGTAATGATCTTTCTTAGTAGCTTTATTTAACTTATGGAAATCAATTACCATCCTATAACCTGTAATAATTCTTTGCGGGATCAATTCATCTTTATCATTAGGAACTATAGTAATACCTCCCTTTTTAGGAACACAATGGACAGGGCACCCAATCACTATCAGCAACGGGATAAATTATACCTGCCTCAAGGAGCTTTAGTATCTCCTTTCTTATCACTTCTTTCATTTTGGGATTGAGTCGTTGTTGAGGATCTCTAACTGGTTTGGCACCGTCCTCCAAATTAATTTTGTGTTGGCATAATGTGGGACTAATGCCCTTAAGATCATCCAGAGTATATCTGATAGCAGCACGGTGCTTCTTCAGAGTTTTCAATAATCTTTCTTCTTCTTGTTCTGAAAGGTTAGCACTAATAATAACAGGATATATTTTCTTTTCATCAAGATAAGCATACTTAAGATTATCAGGTAATGGTTTGAGTTCAAACACGGGACCACCCTTGGGTGGAGGGGGATCCCCTAGAATTTCAACAGGAAGGTTATGTTTCAGAATAGGTTCCTGTTTAAGGAACACTTCATCTATTTCCCTTCTTTCCTTCATAAACATATCATTTTCATGGTATAGCAAATATTGTTCTAAAGGATCAGTAGGAGGCACGACAATAGAAGCAAGACCAATTATTTCATCTTTACTAGGTAATTCTTTATCATGGGGTTGCCTACGAAATTTAGCAAAATTAAACTCATGTTTCGTATCCCCTAAGCCAATTTCTACAATATCCTTTTCGCAATCAATCTTAGCATTAACTATATTCAAGAAGGGTCTACCAAAAATAATGGGACAAAAATCATCTTGTGGGGAACCAAGAACAAGAAAATCAGCAGGATATTTGACCTTCCGACACAAGACTTCAACATCTCTAACTATCCCAACAAGTTTAATGGTATCCCTATTAGCAAGCTTAATGGTAACATCAATATCTTCTATTTCAGCGGGTGCAATATCATGCATAATTTCTTTATATAAATCATAGGGTATTACACTAGCACTAGCACCCGTATCACATAAGCCATGATAACAATGATCTCCTATTTTAACAGAAATAACAGGCATGCCTACCACAGGTCTATGTATCTTAGTATCTGGTCTAACAATATTAGCAGTCTCACCACAGAAATAAATAACATGCCCATCTAAATCATCATCCAAGAGATCTTTAACCATAGCAATACTAGGTTCAATTTTGATTTGCTCAGGAGGTGTATAAGTCCTAGTGTTACTCTTACGAACAACAGTCAAAGTTTTAGCATGATCCTTTATCCTAACAGGAAAAGGGGGTTTCTCAACATAAGTAGTAGGAACAGTAGGATCACTATATGTGACAGTCTTTTCTTCAACTATAATAGGTGCAACTACTTTACTTCAACGGGAGGATTATATTTAAACCACTTCTCCTTAGGGAGATCAACGTGAGTAGCAAAAGATTCACAGAAAGAAGCTACTATCTCAGAGTCAAGTCCATATTTAGCGCCAAATCCACGAAAAGCATCGGTATACATAAAAGATTTAACACAATCAAACTTAGGTGTCATACCTGACTCCTTGCCATCGTCGGAAACCCAATCTTCAGAGTTGCATTTAATTCTTTCCAATAAGTCCCATTTGAATTCAATAGTCTTCAGCATATAAGAACCAGCACAGGAAGTATCGAGCATGTTGCGATCATTGAGAGAAAGACGAGCATAAATTTTTTGAATAATCATTTCTCTGGAGAGCTCATGATTGGGCCATGAATATAACATTGAATTAAGCCTCCCCCAAGCTTGAGCGATGCTTTGTCCTTCGCGAGGCTAGAAATTATATATGTAATTACGATCATGATGAACAAGATGCATAGGGTAGAACTTCTGGTGAAATTCCAACTTTAATCGTTTATAAATCCAAGATCCCGTATCATTACATAGCCTATACCATGTCAATGCATCTCCCTTCAAAGATAAAGGGTAGAACTTCCTTTCGACAACATCATCGGGAATACCTGCAAGCTTAAATAATCCACAAACTTCATCCACAAAGATAAGGTGTAAATCGGGATGCAATGTTCCATCTCATACAAATGGATTAGCTAGCAGTTTCTCTATCATACCCGAAGGAATCTCAAAGTAAATATTTTCAATAGGTTCAGTGGGTTGAGGAGCAACTCTTTGCTCTTCTGGTCGGGGTGAAGATACCCCGAACAAGCCCCTCAAAGGATTAGTTTCCATAGTGACAAGTAACAGGAAATTTCAGCACACTATATAAATGTTTCCTTACCAAGTTCCACTCACCAAAAGCGCTACACTCCCCGGCAACGGCGCCAGAAAAGAGTATTTATGACCCACAAGTGTAGGGGATCTATCGTAGTCCTTCCGATAAGTAAGAGTGTCGAACCCAACGAGGAGCAGAAGGAAATGATAAGCGGTTTTCAGTAAGGTTTTCTCTGCAAGCACTGAAATTATAGGTAATAGATAGTTTTGTGATAAGATAAATTGTAACGAGTAACAAGGAATGAAAGTAAATAAAGTGCAGCAAGGTGGCCCAATCCTTTTTGTAGAAAAGGATAAGCCTGGACAATTTCCTATAATGAGAAAAGAGCTCCCGAGGACACATGGGAAGTATCGTCAAGCTAGTTTTCATCACGCTCATATGATTCGCGTTCGGTACTTTGATAATTTGATATGTGGGTGGACCGGTGCTTGGGTACTGCCCTTACTTGGACAAGCATCCCACTTATGATTAAACCCTATTGCAAGAACCCGTAACTACAAAAGAAGTATTAAGGTAAACCTAACCACAACATTAGACATATGGATCCAAATCAGCCCCTAACGAAGCAACACATAAACTAGGGTTTAAGCTTCTGTCACTCTAGCAACCCATCATCTACTTATTACTTCCCAATGCCTTCCTCTAGGCCCAAATAATGGTGAAGTGTCATGTAGTTGACGTTCACATAACACCACTAGAGGAAAGACAACATACATCTCATCAAAATATCGAACGAATACCAAATTCACATGACTACTAATAGCAAGACTTCATCCGTGTCCTCAGGAACAAACGTAACTACTCACAAAGCATATTCATGTTCATAATCAGAGGAGTAATAATATGAATTAAGTATCTGAACATATGATCTTCCACCAAGTAAACCAATTAGCATCAACTACAAGGAGTAATCAACACTACTAGCAACCCACAAGTACCAATTTGTGGTTTGCATACAAGATTGGATACAAGAGATGAACTAGGGTTTTGAGAGGAGATGGTGCTGGTGAAGATGTTGATGGAGATTGACCCTCTCCCAATGGGAGGATCGTTGGTGATGACGATGGTGATGATTTCCCCCTCCCGGAGGGAAGTGTCCCCAGCAGAACAGCTCTGCCGGAGCTCTAGATTGGTTCCGCCAAGGTTCCGCCTCGTGGCGGCGGAGTTTCATCCCGTAAGCTTGCCCACGATTTTTTCTAGGGTAAAAGCCTTCATATAGCAGAAGATGGACACCTGAGGGCCACTAGGGGGCCCAGGAGACAGGGGGCGCGCCCAGTAGGGGTGGGCGCGCCCCCACCCTCCTGGCCAGGGTGTGGGACCCCTGAGGTGTTTCTTCCGCTCAATAATTCTTATTAATTCTAAAAAAAAGTTTCATGGAGTTTCAGGATTTTTGGAGTAGTGCAGAATAGGTTTCCAATGTTTGCTCCTTTTCCAGCCAGAATTCCAGCTGCCGGCATTCCCCCTCTTCATGGTAAACCTTATAAAATAAGAGAGAATTGCCATAAGTATTGATATATAATGTGTAATAATAGCCCATGATGCAATAAATATTGATATAAATGCATGATGCGAAATGGACGTATCACTTGTGCTGGCCGGCTGTTCCCTAGATCAGCCCGAGCACAAGGTCGCCCTCTTGGAAGGATCTTGGCTTGAACTTCCGATTGTGGTAACGGCGCAAACCCTGCTGGTAGATGGCGGACCGGCTGAGTGCTAACAGCCGGCCCTCTTCCAGCAGGTCAACGCCGTCTTCTCGCGGTTCCTTTGCCTCCGCTTCCGTGTACATGGTGACCCGAGGTGAGTCAAACTCAATGTCAGTTAGGATGACAGCCTCAGCACCATACATGAGGAAGAAAGGAGTGAAGCTGGTTGACTTGTTCGGGGTGGTACGCAAGCTCCAGAGGACGGCCGACAGCTCGTCGAGCCAGCAGCCGGCCGAGCGCTCCAGTGGCTCGACCAGTCGGGGCTTGATGCCAGACAGGATGAGGCCGTTTGCTCACTCGACTTGGTCGTTTGACTGCGGATGGGAAATAGACGCTACGTCCAGTCGGATGCCCTGTGTCACGCAGAAACGTGCCAATGCTCCTTTGGCAAAATTCATGCCGTTGTCGGTGATGATGCTGTGTGGTATGCCATATAGGGTGGTGATGTCTGCGATGAATGTCACAGCAGTCAGCCCATTCAACTTCTTGATTGGCTTCGTTTCAATCCACTTGGTGAACTTGTCTATGGCAACAAGCAGGTGTGTCATGCCGCCGCGTGCCGTCTTGAATGGGCCCACCATATCCAGCCCCCAAATGTCAAAAGGCCAGGTGAGGGGGATGGTCTTGAGTGTGGAAGCCGGTAGGTGTTGCTTGGAGCTGAAAAGTTGGCACCCTTTGGAGTGTTTGACCAATTCTTTGGCGTCTTCCAAAGCAGTCGGCCAGAAGAACCCATGACGGAAAGCTTTGGCGATGAGTGATCTTTAGGCCCCGTGGTGGCCGCACTCGCCTTGGTGGATGTCCTTGAGGATTGCAATGCCCTTCTCTGGCTCGACGCAGCGCTAGAAGACTCCATTGACACTGTGCCTAAGGAGCTCTCTGTTCACTATTGTGTATGCTCCAGCTCGGCGTTGAACTTGTCTTGCTGAGATCTCATCAGTCGGCAGCTCTCTATTTACCAGAAAGTTGAGGATGGGCTGGGCCCATGATGGAGCTACAACTTCTTCTATTGCCAACACGGCTACTGCGACCAGGGAGGGTGGGTTGGGAGGTTGTGGGTTGGAGTCGGCCACCGCCTGCTGTATCATTGCAGTCCCCGGGCCGACTGCTGCAGTCCTCGGGCCAGGTTCTGAAGTCGCTGGGCCGAGTGCGACTGTAGCAGTCCCTGAGCCGCTTGCCGAAGTCCCCGAGCTGCCTGCTGGGTTCCCCAAGTCGGATCCAACTGCATCAGGGTCAGGCGGCACAAAGATGGAATCTGATTCTGGAGATGGCTTGACAGACGGCTTGAGCAGGCGTTGAAGGGAGACGCCAGTCGGTATAGCTTCCTGGGTGGAGCCGATTCGTGCCAGGGCATCTGCTTGCTCGTTGTCGGCCCGTGGTACATGGAGAAACTCGCACCCTTCAAAGTATCCACTGAGTTGCTGAACAAGGAAGCGGTAGCTCGCCATGTTTGCGTCCTTGGTGTCCCAATCGCTAGACGATTGTTGGATCACCAAGTCCGAGTCGCCATAGCACAGGATCCGGCGGATGCCGAGTTCTTTGGCCAGTCGGAGCCCGTGTATGAGTGCCTCATACTCGGCCACGTTGGTGGAGGTGGCAAAAATGAATTTGCAACGCGTATCTGAGCTTGTCGCCCTTGGGAGAGGTGAGGACGATGCCGGCTCCCAAGCCGGTGCACATCTTTGATCCGTCAAAGTGCATCCGCCAATGAGTGGAGTCGGGTGCTGGTGGCAGGTACTGAGTTTCATCCCAGTCGACAAGGAAGTCGGCCAGCACTTGGGACTTGATGGCGGTGCGAGGCTGGTAGAAGATGGTGTAAGGAGCCAGCGCAATGGCCCACTTGCCCACCCGACCAGATGCATCTCGGCTGCCTATGATCTCGGCGAGCGGGGCAGTGCAAACGACCGTGATGGGGTGCTCTTGAAAGTAGGGCTTGAGCTTCTTGGCGGCAAAGTATACGCCATAACACATCTTCTGGTAGTGGGGGTAATTCTGCTTTGAGGTTGACAGTACTTCACTCAGGTAATACACCGGCCTCTGGACCAACTGAGCTCTTCCTTCCTCTGGGCGCTGAACCACGATGACAGTGCTGACCAACCGGCTAGTTGCGGCAATGTAAAGGAGCATGGGCTCTTTCTCAGTTGGTGCCGCCAGGACATGCGACGTAGTCAACATCTTCTTCAACTTGTGAAAAGCTTCATCCGCTTGGTCGTTCCACTTGAAACGAGTGGATTTCCTCATGAGATGATACATGGGGAGAGCCTTCTCCCCTAGACGACTGATGAAGCGGTTAAGGGAGGCCAGGCACCCGGTGAACTTTTGGACATCTCAAAGCCGGGTGGGAATCTCCATCCTCTCTATGGCCTTGATCTTCACTGGGTTGCACTCGATGCCGCGTTCAGAGACCAGGAAGCCTAGGAGCTGGTCGGCTGGTACTCCGAACACGCATTTCTCAGGGTTGAGCTTGATCTGAAATCGGCGCAAGTTGTCAAATGTTTCCTTGAGATCTTCCAGCAGGGTGCCATGCTTCTCCGTCTTCACCGCAATATCGTCTACGTAGATGTGGGCATTTCTGCCGAGTTGCTTGAGGAGGCATTTCTGCATGCAACGCTGGAAAGTGGCACCGACGTTTCTCAAGCTCCGAATGGTGTGATGAAGGCGGTCTTCAGGCGGTCTACTGGATCCAACTTGATCTGATGGTAACCTGAGTAGGCATCCAAGAAACTCAACAACTCGCATCCGGCTGTGGAGTCTATCACTTGGTCAATCCGGGGCAAAGCAAACGGATCCTTGGGACAGGCTTTGTTGAGTTTGGTATAATCTATACACATGCGCCATTTCTTGTTCTTCTTCAGTACAAGGACTAGGTTGGCAAGCCATTCTGGAAAGAACACCTCCATAATGAAGCCGGCTGCCAGAGGCCGAGCTATTTCTTCACCAACAAATTCTTCTCTTCTCCTTCGACAGTCGGCGGAGGGGCTACTTGACTAGTTTTGCATCTTCTCGGACATGTAGCTTATGCTCGGCGAAATCCATCGGAACACCTGGCATGTCCTTGGGGGACCATGCAAAGATATCCTGATTCTCACGGAGGAAATCGACGAGCTCGCTTTCCTATTTGCTGTCCAGGTTTGCTCCTAGAACAGCAAACCTCTCCGGGTGCTCTGGGTCCAGAGGTATCTTCTTGGTTTTCTTGGCTGGCTGGAAGGAGCCCTGAGCTTCTGACTCCTTGGGATCAGGCAACAGGTCCGGCTGCTTGCCGGCCATGGCCACAACCCGGTTGTCGGTGTCAAAACCGGCGGATCTCGGGTAGGGGGTCCCGAACTGTGCATCTAGGCGGATGGTAATAGGAGACAAGGGACATGATGTTTTACCCAGGTTCGGGCCCTCTTGATGGAGGTAAAACCCTACGTCCTGCTTGATTAATATTGATGATGTGTGTTACAAGAGTAGATCTACCACGAGATCAAGGAGGCTAAACCCTAGAAGCTAGCCTATGGTATGATTGTTGTTCGTCCTATGGACTAAAGCCATCCGGTTTATATAGACACCGGAGAGGGCTAGGGTTACACAGAGTCGGTTACAATGGTAGGAAATCTACATATCCATATCGCCAAGCTTGCCTTCCACGCCAAGGAAAGTCCCATCCGGACACGGGACGAAGTCTTCAATCTTGTATCTTCATAGTCTTGGAGTCCGGCCGATGATGATAGTTCGGCTATCCGGACACCCCCTAGTCCGGAACTCCCTCAGTAGCCCCTGAACCAGCCTTCAATGACGATGAGTCCGGCGCGCATGTTGTCTTCGGCATTGCAAGGCGGGTTCTTCCTCCAAATAATTTATAGAAGATTGTGAACACCAGGATAGTGTCCGGCTCTGCAAAATAAATTCCACGTACCACCGTAGAGAGAATAACATTATACAAGTTCAATCTGCTGACGTATTTTGTGGCGTGACGTCATACCACTACCAAGCCTTTACTCAAATTGTTTTTATTGTTCCACCTCCGCGCGTTTAGCGAAGCGGTTTCCTTGGCATGTCTTGTCGAAGCAGAGATCGTGTTCCCCTTATTCCGGGATTCCCATCAATACGGACGTGGGTAACCCAACCGCACCATTGATTGTGACGCTTGGGAGATAAGCAAGTTTTACCAGGCCAGTGGGGACACATGTTTTTGTCCGCCCATATAAGGGGATAAAGATCCAACCCTTTTATCTGCGCCTTCTTCCTCCTTGGCTTATCCATCTCCGTGAACTCGAGCTCCAGCGCCCAAGTACGCACTTCTCACCTCAACCTTCTCCAACCATGTCCGGAGCGGGAGGCAAGTGGATGGCCTCCTCCGTCATGGAGGGGCAGATCCAGAAGCTGCGCGACACCGGATATTTGTCCAGCGACATCACGCATCGGCTCCCCGACGAGGGAGAGCTCATCCCCACCCCAGGCCCCATGAGAGGGTAGTATTTCTTCCCCATTTCCTCCGCGGACTGGGCTTCCCACTTCATCCCTTTGTCCGGGGGCTCATGTTCTACTACGGCCTAGATTTCCATGATCTGGCCCCGAATTTCATCCTCAACATCTCGGTGTTTATCGTCGTGTGCATGGCCTTCCTCTGCATCCAGCCCCACTTCGGCTTGTGGCTCAAGACCTTTAGTGTCAAGCCGAAGGTTGTGAAGGGCAGCCAAGCGGAGTGTGGAGGCGCTATGGTGGGCAGGATGTCCCACGTTACGTGGCTGGAGGGCACTTTCATGGAAACCATCAAGGGGTGGCAATCGGGGTGGTTCTACATCACCGAGCCGCGTGACCCTGATTGGGCAGCGGCCCTCGAATTCAGATCCGGCATCCCTACACGGCTCACCTCCTGGAAAGAGAGTGGCCGGATCTGGGGCAATTCGGAGGAGCTGACCGGACTCCAAGCCTGCATCCAAAAGCTGGTGGACAAGAAGCTCAAGCTTGTCAAGGTAGTACAGGTCATGCTCATCCGCCGGAGTCTCCCGTGCCAACGACGGGGCTTCAACATGCGGGAGTTCGATCCGGTGCAGCAACAGACCCTGAGCGGGCTCTTCGACACTACATACGAAGATGTCTGGAAGGTGTTGTTCAAAGGTGCCGAGGCTCCCGCATCCGCTACCGAAGATCGCGGATTCCGCTCGCAGCGTCCAGCTGACGAGGTAAGTGATTTTGTCACTTGTTCTCCATAGTTTGACTCTATGTGGGATCTAAACTCCCTTTACCTTTGACAGGAATGGCTGGCGAAGGCTGAACGGACTATCTGTCCGGCCCCATTGCCAGAGGACCCAGCGGACGCCCGCCTAACGGGGCTGCTGGCTCCGGCACCCCATGTGGTTCCGGAGAAGAAGGCCAAGAAGAAGGCCACGGGGACTCGGAAGAGTTCCCGTTTTCAGGTGCTATCGGATGATGAATCCGAGGCCGACTCCTCCCACCAAGGCGAGGAGGAGAAGAAGAAAGCCTCTCCCCTAGCGGGGGGAGGGAAGAAAAGGAAGGCCTCCCCAACAAGGGAGGCCGAAGGTCCAAGAAGGGAAAAACTCTTCCCCCGGACTGCTCGGCCAATGCCAGTGACGACGACGAGGACTGGCCTCCAAGGGCCAAGCCCCTGGCGAGATCGTAAGTATCCGGACTCCCAAATAACTTCAAGGTTTTTATTTTTCGCCACATAATGTCTTTCTAATGCCGCATACAACCCTGCAGTGCGCCCAAGGATGATCTTCCCGCTTCATCGAGCGGGTCCTTAGGTGCGTTGGATATGGATTCTCTTCTGACTGCCTCCACCCCCCGTGACGCGGACGATGCCGAGGTGGGATCCCAGGAAGGGACCCACCAGGAGGAGAAGGCCCCGGAGGTGTCGCAGGAAAACCTCCCGGACTTTGCACCGGACTTGGCCCCAGAACCCACAGTGGCTCCGGAGTCCGGCGGGCGACCCCTTCATAAGAAGGGCAAGACCGTGACGCCGGCAGCCTCCGTCCAACCGGAGGCGCCAGATAGCTTGCTGGAAGCGCTCAATGGCGCCTCCATCGAAGAGGAACACCGCACCGTTATGAGTGCGGTGATTCAGAAGGTGCAGCTCGCCAAGAGCGGGCTGACCGAAGCCTGCATCAGCCTTCTAAGGTAAGAATTTTGATATATGTAAAATAGTACCACATAGACAGTAGCCCCTGATGCTCGGTTTGGAGTTCGGAAAGAAAAGTCGGACTGAGGATCTAAAAAGATATACGCAGGAGTCATAAAAAATATGTCAATATGGGATTGCAGGCTGTGCTGCTGACCTCTGCCGCACTGACTATGGAGGTAAATACTTTGAAGGAAAACCTCGAGCGGTCCGAGAACAAGCTCGGCCATGCCAAGAAGCAGCTCGAGGACAAGGAAGGTGAGTAACACCTTATTAAAATTGTACCTTACAGAAAAGGATTTTGGTTGCAAAAAGAATGACAAGGATAACGTGGGTATTGCAGGGGCCACTAACGAGGTGGCGACCCTGAAAGAGGCGGTGGCCGCAGCCGAACGCAATGCGGTCGCGGAGCGCACCGAGCGAGAGAAGCAGGAGGCGCAGGTGGAGGAGGTACAGCAAGAGCTCCAGGATCTCGTGAAAAAACATGAGAGCCTGGAGCGTGACTCGAAGACTTGAGAGTCTGAGCTTGCAACGGCTCTTGAGAGTGCCAAAGCCGCTAAGGCCGAAGCCTACAAGGCCCTCGAGGAGATTGAGGCGGTGAAGAAAATAGCAGCGGGTAAGGCATTTTTCATGCAAAGTAAGCATGTGAGTGTTAATTACCTGTTGCTTACCCAAATTCGGAGCTCTCCAGGAGCGTTCGCAGATCTTCCTCGCAGCGTGTCCGATGCTGCCACATTCTACCGGGCCGAGGAGGGGAGCTCGACGGAGAAGGTCTTCTGGTCTCAGTATGCTGAGGCCGGACATCCGGTGCCCTTTAGCGACCAACTGAAGCAGCTGGTCGAGCTCCACAAGGCGGCCGAACAGGCTATGAAGGGCCTCATAGTTCGGCTGTGGCCTAAGGAGGCCATGCCTGGGAGCTACTTCGGCCTGGTGCAGCGGCTGGTGGATGCGTGCTCGTGGGTTGAAGTCATCAAGCACTCCGCCTGTATTGAGGGTGCCCGTCAGGCCCTTGCCCGCGCAAAGGTGCACTGGGGCAAGATGGATGCCCAGAATCTTGTGACGGACCCGCCACCAGAGGGCAAGGAGCATCGCACGCCCGAGATGTATTATAAGAGTGTGCTGAAGGGCACCCGCACTATTGCGGGGGAGTGCTCCAAAGATGTAATTTTTGAGTAGACTCACATTTTGTTATCCTGTGCGCTGGAAACTTAGTTCATATGCGCTAAGCAACGTTTATTAATTTAAAATATTACCTTCTTTGCGGCTGTTTATCAAATCTGAGAGATGGCAAGTCGTCGGCTTCAGCCCCCATGCCACGAGTGTTGGGGTGTTCGGGATAAACTTGAGCACTCTTGTTCCCATTTTTGGGTCCATCTAGGGAGGCGCTCAACACAGCGAACAAGGCAACCGGACTTATAATGCTTGAACACTCTCACTTAGCCATAGAATTCTATAATTTTAAATTTCGGTGAAGCCCCTAGTCTTCGGAAGGCCGAATTTGGGGCGCTATCCACGCCTGGGCCGGACAAGATCCGGCTCCTCGCTCTAAGCGGCATAAGTCTTTAAGGACTCGCAAAAACCTCTCGAACAGCGACCGGCTCTCGCCTCATCATGACGGTCAGTTTTAGCTTTCTCCACTGAGGCGTTAACCCAGCTCAACTGGGGCGCAATTACAGTGGTTCTCCCAATGCTACCTTAACCGATACAACGGAACGTAAGGTACCAAAACATGGGAGCCGGGCAAACCCAACTATTGACCCAAGACATGATTCGGAGCCGATGCATATAATGCTATAAGTTCGGGGTGCCGCACTTGTGAAAGTGTTCGGACTTATCACACCATGATGCGGGAAACATAAGCCCCTGGTGTGTTTTAACCGTACCAAAGTGTACGGATGCGACATGTCGTAAATGAACATATGTATGAAAAAGAAATGCAATTATAAGCAAAAAGGTGCTGCATTGTTTTATTCAATAAGTGCTGCTATGAATGCAGAACGATACAAATAGTGCGACAAGCAAGGGATGGGACTGTTAAACATGTCCCCCTCCAGGGGTAGGCCGCGGATTGGTGTATAAAAATGCTCATAATGGAGACCAACTGTATATTCATTGTAGACTTTATCCTTCCCTGGCTGTTGCATCGTGAGTTCGGCAGGTCTGCCGCTGGACAGGGCCTCTGACGAACGGAGTCCTGTGGGTAAAAAATAAAAGGTAAAAAGAAAAAAAAGAACAACACACTTGAGAGCCCCTGGTGTGGTTGAGCCGCAGTCTGGGCTTATCGTGGTCGTGCCCCTCTCCCCATGCCCATGGTATCTTCAGAGTGTAATGGTGTATGCGAAGGACCTGTTTTGACGTTTTGCAGGGGCTGGGGTTGGGGCCGCACTGCTACGCGTGCTCGGAATGTTCCAGGTGGTCTTGTTGTAGGTTACTCCAGGCGCGCTTAGCTATGTCCGGCCGCTTAACGGCCGGACTCGAGAATTGCCTTAAGAGGCTGCATTGTACTTCTGCCGTGAGAGCCGCTGTATGTTCCTCCATTCGGAGAGAATGTTCAGTGTTTCCGTTGACCGTGATGACTCCTCGAGGGCCTGGCATCTTGAGCTTGAGGTATGCGTAGTGCGACACCGCGTTGAACTTTGCAAACGCGGTACGTCCGAGCAAGGCATGATAGCCGCTGCGGAACGGGACTATGTCGAAGATTAACTCCTCGCTTCGGAAGTTATCCGGGGATCCGAAGACCACTTCCAGTGTAAATGAGCCTGTACAATTGGCTTCTACACATGGTATGACGCCTTTAAAGGTCGTCTTGGTAGGTTTAATCCTTGAGGGGTCTATGCCCATTTTGCGCACTGTATCCTGATAGAGCAGGTTCAGGCTGTTGCCGCTGTCCATTAGGACTCTGGTGAGGTGAAATCCATCGACAATTGGGTCTAAGACCAATGCGGCGAATCCGCCGTGGCGGATGCTGGTGGGGTGGTCCCTTCGGTCAAAAGTGATCAGGCAGGAGGACCATGGATTGAACTTCGGGGCGACTGGCTCCATTGAGTATACATCCCTGAGTGCACGCTTCCGCTCCCTTTTGGGTATGTGCGTTGCGTATATCATGTTCACCGTTCGCACCTGTGGGGGGAAACCCTTCTGTCCTCTATTGTTCGGCGGTCGGGTCTCTCCCTCGTCATCGCTATGCAGCCCCTTGTCATTGTTTTTGGCAATTAACTTGCCTGCCTGCTTGAATACCCAATAGTCCCTGTTGGTGTGGTTGGCTGGTTTTTCGGGGGTGCCGTGTATCTGGCACGAGCGGTCGAGTATTCGGTCCAAATTGGACGGACCCGGAGTAGTTCTTTTGAATGGCTTTTTCTGCTGACCGGGTTTAGAGCCTTTGAATCCGGCATTGACCGTCGTATCCTCACTATTGTCGCCGTTGATGCGGCGCTTGTTTTTGTTACGACGCGACCTGCCATTTCGGTCCTTGAAATCCAGACTACCAGAATTTTTGCTGAGGTTGTTGCTGCGTGCTAGCCAGCTATCCTCACCCGCGTAGAAGCGGGTCATGAGTGATGTGAGGGCTGCCATGGATTTCGGCTTTTCCTGTCCCAGGTGCCGGGCAAGCCACTCGTCGCGGATGTTATGCTTGAAGGCCGCGAGGGCCTCCGCATCTGGACAGTCGACGATTTGGTTTTTCTTGGTTAAGAACCGTGTCCAGAATTGTCTGGCCGATTCGTCTGGATGCTGAATTATGTGGCTTAGGTCATCAGCGTCTGGTGGTCGCACATACGTGCCTTGGAAGTTATCGAGGAATGCGGCTTCCAGGTCTTCCCAACTCCCAATTGACTCTGCTGGCAAGCTGTTAAGCCAATGCCTGGCTGGTCCTTTAAGCTTGAGAGGGAGATATTTGATGGCGTGAAGATCGTCACCGCGGGCCATGTGGATGTGAAGAAGATAGTCTTCGATCCAAACCGCGGGGTCTGTTGTGCCATCGTAAGATTCGATATTCACGGGTTTAAACCCTTCGGGGATTTGACGATCCATTACTTCATCTGTGAAGCATAGTGGGTGTGCGGCGCCTCTGTACTGGGCGATATCACGACGGAGCTCAAAAGAACTTTGTCTGTTTTGTTCGACCCGGCCGGACTTGCTGTGTCCGGCGCGACGGCTGTTGTCACGTACCGTGGGGCGCCCATGCGATCCATAGATCAATCTTGATTGTCTTGCCTTATCCTCCAATATGTCTCGCAAGTCCGGAGCGTTCCCCTGTGGCCTTGTGCTTTTCGAGCGATGCCGGGGTACGGGTCTAGTGAAGGGCCTAGAGGCCTCTCTGTCGCGACCACGGGGTGGTCGGTCAGCCATATTGTCTCCTGGTGATGCGGGTTCATACGCTTCCTCCTCTAATCGGGGGAGCAGCTTGCGTTTAGGGTAGCTTTTGGAGGGGCGTTCGAGCTCATGCTCTTCGGCCGCGAGGACTTCAGTCCATCTGTCGGCTAGCAGATCTTGATCAACTCTAAGCTGTTGCTGCTTTTTCTTGAGGCTGTTCGCCGTGGCCATAAGCCTGCGTTTAAAACGCTCTTGTTCGACGGGATCCTCAGGCACGACGAATTCATCATCATCGAGGCTTGCCTCGTCTCCGGAGGGAGGCATATAATCCTCTACCTCTTCTTCTGCCGCTCTCTCATGAGGGCTGGCGTCTCCGTCCTCCTGCGCTGCATCTTGCTGGAGTGGGTTGTCTTCGGCACTGTCCGGTGTATTATTATCTCCGGTGCCGGAGTCTTCATTCTTGCTGTGGCGGGATTTAGAGCGGCGCTGCTGACGCCGGCGCTTGGGCTGCTTCTTGGAGGGGTCGTCCTCCGCTGTTTCTTCACCATTCCCATCCTTTGGGATATCCACCATGTATATGTCATATGATGAGGTGGCTTTTCAGTGCCCATTAGGCACTGGTTCTTGGTCATCTCCCGCATCTTCGTCCATACTGTCGATGTCTTCGGAGTCGTAGTCGAGCATGTCGGTTAGATCGTCGATAGCGGCTACCAAGTGGGTGGTGGGTGGGCTTTGAATTTCTTTGTCGTCCGCATCCCAACCGTCCTGACCGTAGTCCGGCCAGGGCTCTCCTGATAACGAGAGATACTTTAGCGAACTCAAGATGTTGCCAAAAGGTGAGAGTTGAAAGATGTCCGCTGCGGTGAACTCCATGATCGGCGCCCAATCGGATTCGATCGGAGGGGGCGCGGGAGGTTCGGAGTCCGGCAAGGAGTCCGGCGCCTCAGAGTCACGGGCTTCATGAGGGACAAGGTCATTGTTCGACTCTATCGCCGTAGAGGTTGCAGCTCCCGAGGCGGTGTCTAGCCATCCGTCCTCGACCTGCGCCGCCGGCTCCGAATTGATGATCGGAGCGGGCTCGAGTGTGGCCTCTAGGGTACTGTCCGGCTGCAGAGCTAAATCATGATCGCCGTGACAGTGCGGCACGCTCGGCTGTGGCTCGAATCCATCGAGGATCAAGTCCCCGCGGATGTTAGCCGTGAAGTTCAAACTTCCAAATCTGACCTAACGGCCAGGGGCGTAGCTTTCGATCTGCTCCAGACGGCCAAGCGAATTGGCCCGCAGTGCGAAGCCGCCGAATACGAAGATCTATCCGGGGAGAAGGGTCTCACCCTGGACTGCGTCGTTGATGATGGTCAAAGAAGCCATCGAGCCTATCGGTGACGACACAGAGGAACTCTCAATGAAAGCACCAATGTTGGTGTCAAAACCGGCGGATCTCGGGTAGGGGGTCCCGAACTGTGCGTCTAGGCGGATGGTAACAGGAGACAAGGGACACGATGTTTTACCCAGGTTCGGGCCCTCTTAATGGAGGTAAAACCCTACGTCCTGCTTGATTAATATTGATGATGTGTGTTACAAGAGTAGATCTCCCACGAGATCAAGGAGGCTAAACCCTAGAAGCTAGCCTATGGTATGATTGTTGTTCGTCCTATGGACTAAAGCCATCCGGTTTATATAGACACCGGAGAGGGCTAGGGTTACACAGAGTCGGTTACAATGGTAGGAAATCTACATATCCGTATCGCCAAGCTTGCCTTCAACGCCAAGGAAAGTCCCATCCGGACACGGGACGAAGTCTTCAATCTTGTATCTTCATAGTCTTGGAGTCCGGCCGATGATGATAGTTCGGCTATCCGGACACCCCCTAGTCCGGAACTCCCTCACCGGTCAAGGATCTTCTTCTCAGCAGCAATCACGAGGGACTCGGCCAGAGGATTTCTTGTAGTCTCCGACTATGGTGACGATGCCCTTGGACCACAGCATATTGATCTTGAGGTAGGCATAGTGGGGCACAGCCATGAAGTTGGCCAGGGCTGGTTGCTACGTCTTGAGCTTGTGTTGGTTTTCCTCGAAGAGGAGAGGCTGATGCAGTAATAGTAGCGTAAGTATTTCCCTCAGTTTTTGAGAACCAAGGTATCAATCCAGTAGGAGGCTCCTCAACAAGTCCCACGAACCTACACAAACCAATAAAGAACTCGCAACCAACGCGACAAAGGGGTTGTCAATCCCTTCACGGCCACTTGCGAAAGTGAGATCTGATAGAGATAGTATGATAAGATAAATATATTTTTGGTATTTTATAATATAGATGCAGAAAATAAAGATGCAAATAAAAGTAGATTGAAAGCAAATATGATAAGAGATAGACCCGGGCGCCATAGGTTTCACTAGAGGCTTCTCTCAAGAGCATAAGTATTACGGTGGGTGAACAAATTACTGTCGAGCAATTGATAGAAAAGCGAATAATTATGACGTTATCTAGGCATGATCATGTATATAGGCATCACGTCCATAATAAGTAGACCGACTCCTGCCTGCATCTACTACTATTACTCCACACAACGACCGACTCCTGCCTGCATCTAGAGTATTAAGTTCGTAAGAACAGAGTAACGCATTAAGCAAGATGACATGATGTAGAGGGATAAACTCACGCAATATGATATAAACCCCATCTTGTTATCCTTGATGGCAACAATACAATACATGCCTTGCAACCCTTTCTGTCACTGCGTAATGACACCGCAAGATTGAACCCAAAGCTAAGCACTTCTCCTATGGCAGAAAAAGATCAATCTAGTAGGCCAAACCAAGCTGATAATTCTAAGAGACTTACAAAGATAACTCAATCATATATAAAAGAATTCAGAGAAGATTCAATTATTATCCATAGATAAATCTGATCATAAACCCACAATTCATCGGATCACGACAAACACACCGCAAAAAGAGATTACATCAAATAGATCTCCACAAGAGAGGGGGAGAACATTGTATCGAGATCCAAAAAGAGAGAAGAAGCCATCTAGCTAATAATTATGGACCCGTAGGTCTGTGGTAAACTACTCACAACTCATCGAAGAGGTAAGGATGTTGATGTAGAAGCCCTCCATGGTCGATTCCCCCTCCGACAGAGTGCCGACGAAGGCTCCAAGATGGGATCTCACAGATACAGAAGATTACGGTGGTGGAAATTGTGTTTCGTCCTGCCCTTGGATGTTTTCGGGGTACGTAGGCTTATATAGGAGGAAGAAGTACGTCGGTGGCCGCCCGAGGGCCCCACAAGGCAGGGGGCACGCCCTACAGGGGTGGGGCGCCCTCCTATCTCGTGGGAGCCTCGGCTGCTTCTTGACTTGCACACCAAGTCCTCTGGATCACGTTCGTTCCAAAAATCACGCCCCCTAAGGTTTCATTCCATTTAGACTCCGTTTGATATACCTTTTCTTCAAAATACTGAAATAGGCAAAAAAACAACAATACGGGCTGGGCCTCCGGTTAGTAGATTAGTCCCAAAAATGATATAAATGTGTAAAGTAAAGCCCATAAACATCCAAAAGGGGTAATATAATAGCATGGAACAATCAAAAATTATAGATACTTTGGAGACGTATCAAGCATCCCCAAGCTTAATTCCTGCTCGTCCTCGAGTAGGTAAATGATAAAAAAGAAATTTTTGACGTGGAATGCTACCTAGCATAATTCTCAATGTAATTTTCTTAAATGTGGCATGAATGTTCAGATCCAAATGATTCAAGATAAAAGCTTATAAAACATAAAAATAATAATGCTTCAAAGCATACTAACAAATAATCATGTCCTATCAAAATAGCATAGCCAAAGAAAGCTTATCCCCACAAAATCATATAGTTAGGCCATGCTTCATTTTCATTACACAAAATACTCCCATCATGTAAAACCCCGATGGCACGCCGAGCAATTGGTTCATACTTTTTAACGCGCTTCAGCTTTTTCAACTCTTACGCAATACATGAGCGCAAGCCATGGACATAGCACTATGGTGGTAAATGGTGGTGGTTGTAAGGACAAAAAGTGGGAGAAGATAGTCTCACATCAACTAGGCGTATCAACGGGCTATGGAGATGCCCATCAATAGATATCAATGTGAGTGAGTAGGGATTGCCATGCAACAGATGCACTAGAGCTATAAATATATGAAAGCTCAACAAAAAGAAACTAAGTGGGTGTGCATCCAACTTGCTTGCTCACGAAGACCTAGGGCATTTTGAGGAAGCCCATCATTGGAATATACAAGCCAATTCTATAATGAAAAATTCCCACTAGTATATGAAAGTGACAACATATGAGACTCTCTATTATGAAGATCATGGTGCTATTTTGAAGCACAAGTGTGGAAAAAGAGATAGTAGCAATTGTCCCTTCTCTCTTTTTCTCTCTTTTTATTTTTTTATTTTTTTCTTTTTTTTCTTTCTCCCTTTTTTCTTTTTTCTTTTTGGTGGGCTTCTTTGGCCTCTTTTATTTTTATAAAGTCCGAAGTCTCATCCCCACTTCTGGGGGAATCATAGTCTTCATAATCCTTTCCTCACTAGGACAATGCTCTAATAATGAAGATCATCACACTTTTATGGATTTACAACTCAAGAATTACAACTCAAAGCTAGAACAAGATATGACTCTATGTGAATGCCTACGGCGGTGTACCGGGATATGCAATGAGTCAAGAGCGACATCTATGAAAATTATGAAGGTGGCTTTGCCACAAATACAATGTCAACTACATGATCATGCAAAGAGCAATATGACAATGATGAAACGTGTCATAATAAACTGAACGGTGGAAAGTTGCATGGCAATATATCTCGGAAGGCTATGGAAATGCCATAATAGGTAGGTATGGTGGCTGTTTTGAGGAAGGTAAATAATGGGTTCAATACCGGCGAGAGTTGCGCGGTAATAAGAAAAGCTAGCAAAGTGGAAGGATGAGTGTGCGTATATCCATGGACTCACATTAGTCATAAAGAACTCATATACTTATTGCAAAAATCTACTTCGCCCTCGAAGCAAAGTACTACTACGCATGCCCCAAGAGGGATATATTGGTAGGAAAAAATTCCTTCCCTCATCCCCGACTGCCACTCATAAGGAAGACACTCAAAAGAGCACCTCATGCAACAAATTTGTGACACAACTTTTACCATATGTGCATGCTACGGGACTTGCCAACTTCAACAAAAGTATTTCTCAATTTCATAATTATACACTAGCATGAACTTAACATTACTACCTTTATACCTCAAAACAATTATCAAGCATCAAATTGATCCTAGCATCCAATTCATTTTCTATGATAGTTTTTATTACACCCAACTTGGATGCTCATCATTCTAGGACCAAATTTGTAACCAAACAAAATACCATGCTGTTCTAAAAGACTCTCAAAATAAAATAAGTGAAGCATTAGAGACTACCAATTTCTATAAAATCAAGCCACCGCCGTGCTCTAAAAGATATAAGTGAAGTACTAGAGCAAAAACTATCAAGCTCAAAAGATATAAGTGAAGCACATAGAGTATTCTAGCAAATTCTAATAAAATAGGCTTCTCCAAAAAGGTGTGTACAGCAAGGATGATTGTGGTAAACTAAAAATCAAAGACTAATATAATACACAACGCTCCAAGCAAAACACATATCATGTGGCGAATAAAAATATAGCTCCAAGTAAAGTTACCAATGAACAAAGACGAAAGAGGGGATGCCTTCCCGGGGCATCACCAAGCTTAGGCTTTTGTATATCCTTGAATATCTTGGGGTGCCTTGGGCATCCCCAAGCTTAGGCTCTTGCCACTCCTTATTCCATAGTCCATAAAAGCTTTACCCAAAACTTGAAAACTTCACAACACGAAACTCAACTGGAAATCTTATAAGCTCTGTTAGTGAAAGAAAAAAAAACCACCACATAAGGTACTGTAATGAACTCATTCTTTGTTTATTTTTGTGTTAAACCTACTGTATTCCAACTTCTCTATGGTTTATAAACTATTTTACTAGCCATAGATGCATCAAAATAAGCAAACAACACACGAAAAACAGAATCTGTCAAAAACAGAACAGTCTGTAGCAATATGTAACTAACGCAAACTTCTGGAACTCTAAAAATCCTACCAAAATAGGATGTACTGGAAAATTTGTCTATTGATCAGAAGAAAAAAGAATCAATGCAAAAGCGCGTTTCTGTGATTTATTGAATTTTTTCTCGTGAGCGCAAAGTTTGTGTTTTTCAGCAGAATCAAATCAACTATCATCATAGTTTATCCTATAGGTTCTACTTGGCACAAACACTAATTAAAAGCTAAAAACACATCTAAACAGAAAGTAGAAACAAAATTTATTAAATAACAGCAATGAAAAATATTGGGTTGTCTCCCAACAAGCGCTTTTCTTTAAAGCCTTTTTAGCTAGGCATTGAGATTTCAATGATGCTCACATGAAAGACAAGAATTGAAGCATAAAGAGAGCATCATACAACATGTGACAAACACACTTAAGTCTAACATACTTCCTATGCATAGGCATATTATAAGAAAACAAATTTGCAAGGCAAGCAAAAACTAGCATATGCAAGGAAGAATATGATAGCAATCTTAACATGAAGAGAGGTAATTTAGTAACATGAAAATTTCTACAAGCATATTTTCCTCTCTCATAATAATTACATGTAGGATCATAAGCAAGTTCAACAAAATAGCTATCACATAACATATTCTCAACATGATCCACATGCATGCAAAGTTGACACTCTTCCAAGATAGTGGGATTAACATTAACTAAAGTCATGACCTTTCCGAACCCACTTTTATCAAAAATATCATAAGATTGAACATACTCCAAATATGTGGGATCTAAAGTTGACACTCTTCCAAACCCACTTTCAATATTATTGCAAACACTATTATCAATCTCATATTCATCATGGGGCTTAAATAAATTTTCAAGGTTATAAGAAGAATCACCCCAATCCTGATCATTGAAACAAGTAGTAGACAAAGCAAAACTAGCATCCCCAAGCTTAGGGTTTTGCATATTATTAGCACAATTGACATCAAGAGAATTTATAGGAAAATCATTGCAATCATGCTTTTTATTCAAGGAGTTATCGTGAATCTCTTCATGAATTTCATCATCATAATTTTTAGATTCACAAATTTTTAGCAAAGCTTCATAAAGATAATCTAGTGCACAAAACTCACTAGCAATTGGTTAATCATAATTGGATCTCTTAAAAAGATTAGGAAGCGGATGAGGATCCATAGATCTTAAGTTCTCTGTTTAGAAATAAATAAGCATCTATTCCAACCAAATGAGCAAACGAAAGGGCAAGCAAAATAGAGAAGAGATCGGGAAAGGGAGGGCAAATAAAACGGCAATGGTGAAGTGGGGGAGAGGAAAACGAGAGGCAAATGGCAAATAATGTAAATGCGAGGGAGATGAGTTTGTGATGGGTACTTGGTATGTCTTGACTTGAGCGAAGACCTCCCCGGCAACAGTGCCAGAAATCCTTCTTGCTACGTCTTGAGCTTGCGTTGGTTTTCCTCGAAGAGGAGAGGGTGATGCAGCAATAGTAGCATAAGTATTTCCCTCAGTTTTTGAGAACCAAGGTATCAATCCAGTAGGAGGCTCCTCAACAAGTCCCACGAACCTACACA
Source organism: Triticum dicoccoides (assembly GCF_002162155.2). NCBI lineage: Eukaryota > Viridiplantae > Streptophyta > Magnoliopsida > Poales > Poaceae > Triticum > Triticum dicoccoides. Next base: position 375,260,484 of record NC_041381.1, on the reverse strand, counting down.
AACAAATAAAGAACTTGCAACCAACGCGACAAAGGGGTTGTCAATCCCTTCACGGCCACTTGCGAAAGTGAGATCTGATAGAGATAGTATGATAAGATAAATTTATTTTTGGTATTTTATAATATAGATGCAGAAAATAAAGATGCAAATAAAAGTAGATTGAAAGCAAATATGATAAGAGATAGACCCGGGGGCCATAGGTTTCACTAGAGGCTTCTCTCAAGAGCATAAGTATTACGGTGGGTGAACAAATTATTGTCGAGCAATTGATAGAAAAGCGAATAATTATGACGTTATCTAGGCATGATCATGTATATAGGCATCACGTCCATAACAAGTAGACCGACTCCTGCCTGCATCTACTACTATTACTCCACACATCGACCGACTCCTGCCTGCATCTAGAGTATTAAGTTCATAAGAACAGAGTAACACATTAAGCAAGATGACATGATGTAGAGGGATAAACTCAAGCAATATGATATAAACCCCATCTTGTTATCCTCGATGGCAACAATACAATACGTGCCTTGCAACCCTTTCTGTCACTGGGTAAGGACACCGCAAGATTGAACCCAAAGCTAAGCACTTCTCCCATGGCAAAAAAGATCAATCTAGTAGGCCAAACCAAACTGATAATTCAAAGAGACTTACAAAGATAACTCAAACATACATAAAATAATTCAGAGAAGATTCAATTATTATCCATAGATAAATCTGATCATAAACCCACAATTCATCGGATCTCGACAAACACACCGCAAAAAGAGATTACATCGAATAAATCTCCACAAGAGAGGGGGAGAACATTGTATTGAGATCCAAAAAGAGAGAAGAAGCCATCTAGCTAATAACTATGGACCCGTAGGTCTGTGGTAAACTACTCACAACTCATCGAAGAGGCAAGGATGTTGATGTAGAAGCCCTCTGTGGTCGATTCCCCCTCCGGCAGAGTGCCGGCGAAGGCTCCAAGATGGGATCTCACGGATACATAAGGTTACGGTGGTGGAAATTGTGTTTCGTCCTGCCCCTGGATGTTTTCGGGGTACGTAGGCTTATATAGGAGGAAGAAGTACGTTGGTGGCCGCCCGAGGGGCCCACGAGACAGGGAAGCGTGCCCTACAGGGGGGCGCACCCTCCTATCTCGTGGGAGCCTCGGCTACTTCTTGACTTGCACTCCAAGTCCTCTGGATCACGTTCGTTCCAAAAATCACACTCCCGAAGGTTTCATTCCATTTGGACTCTGTTTGATATTCCTTTTCTTTGAAATACTGAAATAGGCAAAAAACAGCAATACGGGCTGGGCCTTCGGTTAGTAGGTTAGTCCCAAAAATGATATAAATGTGTAAAGTAAAGCCCATAAACATCCAAAAGGGGTAATATAATAGCATGGAACAATAAAAAATTATAGATACGTTGGAGACGTATCACTGGTCGACCAAGCAAAGCGTGGTAAGGGCTCTCTAGATCCATTACCTCAAACCAAACTGCCTCTCGGCGGAAGTGATCTTTGTCTCTAAAGAGGACATCTATCTTGATCTTTCCGATTGGTGAGCATGACAAGCCGGGTACAATGCCATGGGAAACGGTCCAACTGGGCAAAAGGTGCTTCGTCTTGATATTTAGCTTCTCCATGGTGTCACGGTACAGGATGTTGATGCTGCTCCTGCCATCGACCAGAACTCGGGAGAAACGCGCAGCTCGCCTCTCTGTTGCAAAGGTGGCATCCAAGACCAATGCATAGGAGCCTGGAGACGGCATCACCTCTGGGTGATCAGCTCGGCTCCAGCTGATGGGCTTTTCAAACCAATGCATAAATTCTGGATCTTTGGAGGTGACCGCATTGACTTCTTGGTGATGTCGGCGCTGGGTGCGCCTATCTTTAGCTTGGCTTGTAAAGTTGACGTAGGATGGATGCTCGTCAAGGAACTCGTCTTGAATGGCTCTGACAGCTGGGCGGGCGGGCGGCTGCTGAGGAGCCAGAGGCGGTTGGCCAGCAGGCGGAGGGGGCAACAGTCCCTCGCCCTTGTTGATTCGAGTGAGCCAATGGCACTTCCGATTTATCTTGTTGAACAGCTTCGCGCCACTGTGGAACTTGCAGGGAGCATCGAGGGTTTGCTCGTAGAAGAAAGCTGACTGCCAAGTCGGCCTGCCGCCTTTTGGACGCTTGGGTGTAGGCTGCCCTTCAGGCTGCTCGTCTTCGACTGTCGCCACTTGCCGACTGGTGGAAGTTGGCATCGGGGCCTTGCGCTTGTTGTCGTTCTAATGTGGACGCTGATTGGAGTCGCCAGCCGGAGTTTTTGGAGCCGGAGGAAGCACCTTTCCAGAGGCGTCCACTCGGAGCTCGGTCTTCATCGAGGAGTCGGTCGTGGCGTATTTGTCTGCTATGATCAGCAGCTCGTCAAGTGTAGCCGGCTCGTTGCAGAGAAGTCGGTGCTTGAGGAGGGTGCCCTCTAGGCACCCGACGGTGAAGTACTCTATTGCTTGCACCTCGTGCACCCCTTCGCAGGAGTTGCGGAGCTCGGCCCAACGCGTGAGGTAGTCGCGGCTGGACTCTGTCGAGCCTTGGACACAAAGGGAGAGCTGACGTGGCTTGGGTGCCCGCTTATACATGCTGGTGAAGTTGCAGCTGAAGACTTCCGTGAAGTCCAGCCAGCTGTTGACGCTGTAGGGCTTGAGGCTGTTCAGCCAGGTGCGTGTCATGCCTTGAAGCATGAGAGGGACTTAATTCACGGCAACGCGCCTGTTGCCGTTCGCTATGCTGACTGCAATGGAGTAATCTATCAACCAGTCTTCCGGCTTCACCGAGCCATTATATTTTGGCGTGTCTCTTGGGAGCAAGAACCCTTTGGGGAAAGGCTCGTCGTGGATGCGGGGGCCGAAGCAAGGCGGGCCGACATTGTCTTCTTCTTCTAGCGCCAAGGATCGCACCAGGCGGTCCATCCGATGGCGGGCATCATTCTCGCCGATTCCTTCGCGGCTGCCTAGCCGGCCACTGAGCGTTGGGTGCGTGACAGGTGGCGGGGTGGGATATCTCTCCCCGCGGGGTGGAGGAGGAGGCGGGTTGTTGCCTCGTTGCTCCACAGCTCGGGGGTGGCCTTCTCAATCGCGCTCGGTGGTGAGGCGCGTCCGACTGCGGCTAGCAGTTGGCTCCTTGTCTTTTCGCTCGTGGGTGCCGCCTGCAGTAGGCATCCATGATGGTGTGTCATGCTCTCGGCGTGGGGGAGTACTTTCAGCATGGGTGCCGGCTGCTTGCCGCTCGGTGGCCGCGTCGATCAACTGCTGGACGCATCTGGTCATGCAGTGGAGCTCGTCGCTGTCTAGCCCTCTCAGCTCGTCGACGATCACCTGGGCGGCACGCAGGTTCTCGAGTGGCGTGGCGTAGACTGGGCGGTCAGCACCCAGCATGTTGCCGATGGCCGCACCGCGCTTCTTGATAGCGCCAATCCGGCTGGGCCCGCCAGCAGGCGGCGTGCCAGAGGCGGCACGATCAACCTCGCACTGGTAAGCCTCGATGAAGCGTCTCATGGAGGCTATCTTCTTGCATTCTCGATGAGGGCAAGGTGGTGGGCCTCCAGCGTGTCGGTGTCAGCGTCGGCCGAGATGGGGGCAGACAGGTCATGCAGCGCCGTCTGCAAGGTGTCATGGACGTTTCCGTCGGAGGCGGCGCCATGACTGATAACCAGCACCTCAATAACGGTGTTGCCGTCGTTGTCGACGCGAGCAAGGCGGTCATCGATGACCACCACGTTGGTGGGGAAAGCGTCAAGCAATGCCGTGTCGGAGTCGACAAGCATCAGGTCGATGGAGCCGATCGACTCCAGGTCGGAGGTGCGCTCCTTCGCGATGTCGAACTTGCCAAGGAAGTTGACGATGCATCTTTTAGAGCTGGTTGCACCCACGCCTGGCGCGGGCTCGTCAAAGAGGCGGACCTCGCCTAGAAGATCGGCGAGGCAGCTTGCTGCACAGGCATCGTCGTCGCCATCCAGCACGTCGGGGCAAGCGCCGTCGGGCATGCCAGGCTGGCTACGCTTGCTAGGGAGGAAGAGGGTTCCTGTCTAGAGCAGGTCTCCGGATGATGGTGCACCTGGCCTCATGGTGGGAGCCAAATGTCGGTTGGTAGGTGCGACACATGTCAACGGGTAGCTAATCATTGTGGGAGCCAGTAAGCCATCTCCGGTGCCTGGAAACGGGATAAGGCAAAGACATGCACGCCGGTGAATCTTACCCAGGTTCGGGGCTCTCCTAGGAGATAACACCCCAAGTCCTGCTCTGCGGGGTCTCCGCATGATCACTAGATCGACAAGTAGCTACAAGATGCTCCTTGACCTGTTTTGCTAGAGGAAGAAGAAGGGCAAGGCTAGCTCTCCTCTTCTCTCTATGTGGTGTCCAAAACTCTAAGAGATCAACCCTTTGCATGGGTTCCCTGGGGGATTTATATAGGCCTACCCCCAAGGGTACAATGGTAATCCGGCTGAACATGGGTCTAGGCCGTCAGTGTCTGCAATCGTCGGCTTCTCCACCGACCGCTGGGGCCTGCCGAATGGTGGGTCCCGCCGGCTACCGGCCCTTGGCCGACAGGCCTGGCCCACCACCCAAGGGTCTTGTCGGCTGCTGGTTACTATAGCCTTCATCTTGGTGACGATGGCTTTGTCTGGATAAGCATGGCTACAGTGCCGCCGCCTGGCGGGCATTCACTGTAGCCTTACTCCATCTTATCTGCTTAATGCTGCACAAACTTCCAGAGCAGGGGCAGGCCGACTGCTAGGTGCCGGCTGAAGCAAATATGCCCTAGAGGCAATAATAAAGTTATTATTTATTTCCTTATTTCATGATAAATGTTTCTTATTCATGCTAGAATTGTATTAACCAGAAACATAATACATGTGTTTATACATAGACAAACATAGTGTCACTAGTATGCCTCTACTTGACTAGCTCGTTAATCAAAGATGGTTAAGTTTCCTAACCGTAGATATGAGTTGTCATTTGATTAACGGGATCACATCATTAGGAGAATGATGTGATTGACTTGCCCATTCCGTTAGCTTAGCACTTGATCGTTTAGTATGTTGCTATTGCTTTTTCATGACTTATACATGTTCCTATGACTATGAAATTATGCAACTCCCGTTTACCGGAGGAACACTTTATGTGCTACCAAATGTCACAACATAACTGGGTGATTATAAAGGTGCTCTACAGGTGTCTCTGAAGGTACTTGTTGAGTTGGCGTATTTCGAGATTAGGATTTGTCACTCCGATTGTCGGAGAGGTATCTCTGGGCCCTCTCGGTAATGCACATCACTATAAGCCTTTCAAGCAATGTGACTAATGAGTTAGTTGTGGGATGATGCATTACATAACGAGTAAAGAGACTTGCCGGTAACGAGACTGAACTAGGTATTGAGATACCGACGATCGAATCTCGGGCAAGTAACATACCGATGACAAAGGAACAACATATGTTGTTATGCGGTTTGACCGATAAAGATCTTCGTAGAATATGTGGGAACCAATATGATCATCCAGGTTCCGCTATTGGTTAATGACCGGAGACATGTCTCGGACATGTCTACATAGTTCTCGAACCCGTAGGGTCCGCACGCTTAACATTCGGTGATGATTTATATTATGAGTTATGTGTTTTGATGTACCGAAGGTGGTTCGGAGTCCTGAATGAGATTTGGGACATGACGAGGAGTCTCGAAATGGTTGATATGTAAAGATTGATATATTGGATGACTATATTCAAACATCGGAAAGGTTTCGAGTGATTCGGGTATTTACGGGAGTACCGGAGAGTTACGGGAATTCGCCTGGGAGTATATGGGCCTTATTGGGCTTTAAGGGAGAGAGAGAGAGAGGTAGGACGCGCGCCCCCCAAGGCCGAGCCCGAATTGGACTAGGGGGAGGGGCGGCGCCCCTCCTTCCTTCTCTTCTCTCTTCCCTTTACTTGACTCCTACTCCTACTACATGGAGGGGGAGGGGCGGAATCCTACTCCCGGTGGGCGTAGGACTCCCCAGGGCGTGCCATAGAGAGGGACGGCCCCTCCCCTCCTCCACTCCTTTATATACGGGGAGGGGGGCACCCCATAGACACACAAGTTGATCTATTGATCTCTCCCAGCCGTGTGCGGTGACCCCCTTCACCATATTCCACCTCGGTAATATTGTAGCGGTGCTTAGGCGAAGCCCTGCGTCGGTAGCATCATCAACACTGTCATCACGCTGTCGTGCTGACGGAACTCTCCCGCAAAGCTCTGCTGGATCAGAGTTCATGGGACGTCATCGAGCTGAACATGTGCTGAACTCAGAGGTGCCGTACGTTCGGTACTTGGATCGGCCAGATCATGAAGACGTATGACTACATCAACCGCGTTGTGCTAATGCTTCCGCTTTCGGTCTACGAGGGTACGTGGACAACACTCTCCCCTCTCGTTGCTATGCATCACCATGATATTGCACATGCATAGGATTTTTTTTGAAATTACTACGTTTCCCAATAGTGGCATGTGTCGTGGATTTGTCACGGCAGATATCCTAGTGAAAGGACTTAGTCGTGGAGCCATCGCCACGGGTTTACTTGAAGGGGTTAAATCGGACACAAAGACACGAGGGTTTTGTACTAGTTCGGCCCCTTCGATGAAGGTAAAAGCCTACGTCTAGTTGTGATGGAATTGATATGATCTCGATGGCTAGGGAGCAAACAAGCTTCGCCTAGGCTCGAGTTGTGGTTGTCCCTGAACCGCCGCCAGGTCGTCCCCTTATATACACGGGTGACGCCCGTCGGTCCATAGAGTCCCAACCGGTTCGTACTCGTATCCCGATCGGTATCTCTTTATTCCTAACTTACAATATAAGTTACACATCAGGTCGGTTTACGGCTATAGATTCTAAACCGACTATAGGCCTTGGGCCTTCATCTGCTTATACCACTAATGAAGTTAACCCGGCCCAAGTAGGCCGGTTTACGCCTAGTGGTAATATCCCCAACATTAGGCCCCAGATTGATTTGAACTGGTTCATGCCAATCCTTCACAAAATCTTGTGTCTTGGACATCTTCTGGAAATTGGTAAACCGCCATGTTGTCATCATTTCTGGTTGTTGTAAACCGGCATGACGTCATCATGTAATTTGTCATTTATAACGCCCTCTTTTAACGGCAGCTCCTGGATCCGCGCGCTTGACCTAACTCTGTTGCCTTATAAATAAGACCGAATGGTCATCTCCTTTCTTTTCCCCTCATCTCTTCTTCTTCGTCTTCCTCGCGTCGCCAGCCTTGGAGCTCCGCCGCCACCGTCGACCTCTGCTTCGTCTTGGGCCGCTGCATCAACCTGAGCGCAACAGAGCACTGCGGTATTGTTCCGCATCTTCTCCGTTCCCAGTAAGCTTTCTTCTCTTCTTGACCTAGATCTGTTCTTAGGGTTCCATGTTCGTGCTGTGTTCGTCACTTGCTCATACTTGTATTCCGATTCTTGGATGAATCTGTAAACTCCCGCTGTGTTCAGTAGTAATCTTTAAGCATCCGCCTGTTATTTCTTATCTAAGCCCATAGATCTCACGCACATACCCGCTCAATGGTTCACTTCCGTTCCGCCTCACTCTTCGGAACATTTTCTGTTTTTTGTGAGCTCGTTGTAGATCCGTGGCTGAAATAAGATCTTTGTGAAACCTGTTTCTGTATACCTAGTTGTCCATAGCTTCAATTTCTTCCGATGCTTGGGTCAGGCGGTTTAACTTATCATAGAAAAAAGTTACTAAACCGGTGTATACCATTAGTCCCCTGGTTGAACCGCCAGAATCCACATGATGCCGCATTGTGGAAGACCGGTTCATCCTAGTTTAGATCAACACCTTCTTTTACCCAGCGTGTTCTTGAACTGGATCATCTATTTCTTGTAGATCTCGCCATGGCCAAACAAGTGTATGAGTGCAATTGGGTTCCTTCTCGCATCACGGAATCACAGTTGGACGATCTAGTCTTGATCGGCGCTTTAGACAGTAAAGATACGATCCACTGGAGGGTTCCTGGAAATGAATGTCCACCTACCCCCCAGGAAGGAGAAGTTGTGGTCTTCGCAGATCACTTGGCCCGGGGCTTCAAACCGCCCGGCTCTAAATTTTACCGAGATGTATTAGCCAATTTTCATCTCCGTCCACAGGATATTGGCCCCAACTCTGTTACCAATCTATGCCACTTTCAAGTGCTTTCTGAGGTATACTTTCAAGAGGAGCCTTCAGTCGAATTGTTTAGAGATCTCTTTCATTTAAACCATCGCACTGAATTCACCGATGGCCCCAACACTGAATTGGGCAGTATGGCCATTCAGAAGAGGAAGGAAATCACTTATCCCCACGTCAAACTCCATACTCACCCCAATGAGTGGAATGCAACTTGGTTTTATTGCAAGGATACCTCCCCTGACAATGAAAATCCCTTGCCTGGTTTCCGTCCGGAACGGCTCAGCAACACGCACCCTTTTCCACAAAGACTAAGCGCCAAGGAAAGAATTAAATACGCTCCGCAACTGTCAAAGCTCCGAGCTTTTATGGCCAACGGCTTAACGGGAATAGATCTTGCACGTTGTTGGATATCATGGAGCATACTGCCTCTGAGCCGGCGCTCCGATTTGATGTGCAAGTATACTGATAATGTCGATGACCCACTCTAACACACTAAAATCCAACTCCCTGATGACGAAGTCACAGAATCTGTGAAAAAGATGCTGAATGAACCGGAGCACCTCTGTGCTCAAACCGGTCTGCCTCCTTACTGCTCCACCAACAAACCGCCAGCGGTAATATTTTAATTGCTCTATTGTTGAACCGGTTACTGCTTTATATGTTTGACATTTAATGACTGCTGATCCAGGGTGATAATCCATTTTGGAGCAAGAAACTTCCTCAAGACAAAACGGAGAAGGCAGGACGGCCAACCCGGCCCAAGACCAAGGTTATCAAGAAACCAGCTCATAAGAAAAAAAACCACCGCTTCATCTGACCCAGCCATTGATGATGATGTGGGTAATCCGGATCTTGAGGTAGAACTTGATTCACTTGGCTTGCTTTTTACACGCCTTATTGATGATGATGCTTGTCAGGATGACGCTGAAGCCAGCAATGCGGGTTTCGTTGAGGTAACCATTCTCTCTTCCGATTCAGAAATCTTGCCTTTGCCAAAATTTCGCCGGGCAAACCAGAAAGTTAAATTTTCTCATCCTCTTGCTTATCTGGATTCCCAATTTCTTATGAAGACCCAGCAACACGAAGCTCGCCGCACAACCCGGCACAGTGGTCAGGTAGTTACCTCTACCGGTTTACCAAACAGTCCGGTTCGAAAACGCCGCTCCGAGGTCTCCGACCTTTTTATTGATTTAAATCGTAAAGCGGGTTTCTTCCGTCAACCTCTTAATCCATCCGACTCTGATTATCAGGTCACTTCTCATTCATCGTCTGGTGAATCGTCAGCCACTCAGCTACCACCTTTGAAAACCGTTGCTGGGTAAGTTAAACTGAACATATGCTTCCAGTATACCGCATAATGGCTTATGCTTTTCCTTGACTTTTTGTTTTTCTTTCAGGGCTAAACCGAAACCAAGCAAGAAGGCCCACCTGGATAAAGCGGCAGAAGAAGATGTGGCCCCAGAACATGACCAAGCGCCGGATCGTGAAATGTTTACTTCTGAAGATATCCCCAATGATCCTCCTTTGCAAGACGACATTATTCCTGAAGAAGGGCTTGTTAATACTCCAGCCTCTGCCGATCCGCCTGCCAGCTCCATCCAGATTGAGAAATCCCACACTCCTGCTGACCAAACGGCCGCACCAACACAAACTGGCGAGTCCAAAGATGATGATGTTGTGATTACCGGTGTGGGCCGCTCTAAACCCGGGAATCCTGTCACCCGTACCAAGCATACCATCAAAGAGGATTTTTCCGCTTTGAACAAGGAAAAATGGGATGTTGAACTAGAGACATATGCTGCCCTGAGTGCCCAAGACCTTCACTCCGGCTATTTAAACCAGCTTTACACTAGCCGTGACTGTGAAGCTGGCCTGGTCAAAATGATGAGGGATAAATTTGAGGTAACTTACTTCTTTCCTTGCTGCCATTACCTCCATCCTTCTAGCCCCCAAGGGCCGGTTTGTAAAGTTGGTCAAACCGGGACTTAATCCTGAACATTCTTGAAACCGATCGGTATAGCCCGCAAGAACCGGTCTAACTTAGCATAAGTAAACCGGGGCTCCAATAGAGAACTTCCTTAGAACACAACTTGATCAAATAGCCATTAGCCCCAAAGTGCCAAGTTGAATACTTGTATTGAGCTTGGGACTTTGTAATCGAGTAATATATAAAAATTGAAGGTGCATTAGCCCCCAAGTGTCAGGCATATAACTTTGTTATGTGGTTGATACTTCAACTCCTTGGATCGCCTGTGCAAAGCTTAAACACTGTCTGTGTGCAGGCTGAGGTGAAAATCAAGGAGGACCAAGTTGCCGATTTGCAGGAGGCCTTGAAAACCCAGCAGGCTGAAACAGATAAGGCAAAGCAAGAATTAACCAGCGCTTTGAGCACTGCTGAACGGCTGAAAGAAGGCTTCAAGAAAGAGCGGGCTGACTGGGCCACTGAGAAGGCCGGTTTAACCAAAAGAGCGGAAAACGCTGAAGCTGCCCTTAAACCGGTGGTGGATGAACTGACAGCCGTACAACGGCAAATACACTCCATGACTGCTGCAATCTTTGGTAAGCTCCTTGTAACTTCTGTGATAATTTAAACCTGCTGTAGCGTGAACCCGGTTTGAGACCATTCCAATATTGTTGTAGGCACACGTATTGGGCACTTAGGAAATGATGTGCGGAAGAAATTGAAAGCTGCCTACACCTTGATGGAACAATTGTATACCGGAGCCCAACGGATCATCAGCACAGCTTCTCACAATAACCCGGCACCCTCGTTAATCCAGGACACTCTTAGCAAGTTGTCAATGCTTCCAGCCCGGATTGAGGAGCTGAAAAAATCCGCTGCCCGAACCGGAGCCATCAATGCCTTAATTCGGGCAAAGGCATGGGTGCCAGATTTTGATCCTGCGGAAGCAGCTCAAGGCTATCCCAGCCTGAAAGAAGATGGCTCTGAATTCAACGAAGAGGATTTAAGGGCAATAAACCGTGCATTGCGCCCTCTGGCTTGCCAACTAGCTGAAGAGGCCGATTTGATGCATTATCAAGCGCAATATAACGAGCAAAACAAGCGAGTGCCTGCCCCAACTGTTGAAGTGGAGAATCTGATCCCTCCAATCCGTAAGCACACTTATGCCCCTGATATTGAACCGTCTTCCCTGATCCATGAAGTGGCTATTTTCCAAGCTTTAATGGGAATCGACTGGACCACTGTTAATTTCCAGCCAATGGGTAGAAACGAGGAAGCTGAAGCGGCGGAGGATGAGGAGCAGGCTTGAACCAGAAACTGGTTTGGAAAGCTATTTGTGACATCTTCCAAAAAGAACAATGATCTTATTTAGGTACCGTGCTGCCCTGTAATAGGATAGTTAATGCTTCTAACTGGAATATGCTTTCGTGCATAAGTACTGAAGCTTTCTTTTGAAGAACTCCAATTCATATTTCCTGCAATCAGAAAAATTTGAACTTCGGTGGCGGTTATACCGCCAGCCGGTTTATAATCCTGATATGTGTATCAGTAATATAACAAATATATGATACATAAATACCTGCCATGTTTGGGTATGAAGCTGGCTTAGCCAAGCCTGAAGCGGCGGTTTTATAAACCATTACCGTCAAAAGAAAAAAAAGGTAGGAGAAAATAGCTCCCGTATAAACCGTACTGAATCAATACGAGCCCCCTTGTTACTCCATGATGTTAACAGGAAAAAGGTAAACCGGGCATACTCCTCCGGATTAAAGGGGAATCAAATCCATTGGCTGAATCGGAAAAAGGTGTTTGTCGACATAAAAGAAATCCGACAAAAGCAAAGAATAAACAAACCATGAAAATAACATGGAAGAAAAGGTAATGATAAAAACCATTTGCAAAAATATGCTATACTGAGCTGATCAGATGGTATTACCATGGTCGGACAGGATCAAGGCCCCCAATAGGAGTGACAATGATTCAAGTCAGCCATGTCCCCAAATGATTCGTGGCATATATGCCAGATCAAGAGGCGTGGCAATGGTTCGGGTTTGACCATGCCCCCAAGTGATTTTGTGGCCTTAGGCCGACCAAGAGGCGTGACTGGTTCAGACTTGACCATGTCCCCAAATGATCTGGTGGCTGTTGCCTATCAAAGGGCGTCGCGTTGGTTCGGACACGACCAAGGCCCCAGTGATATATAAAAAACAAATGTCAAGGGGTAAACAGGAGGCCGCTTTAAACAGAACCACTCCGTGTAACCTCGCATGATGAGAAAGACAGAGACCCCGCTTTAGCTGAGGCTCCGGTTTGATATATCAAAGATAATATATACATTGTCATGATATGTACGTAGATAGAGCCGATGGCTCAAGTATAGTAAGGCCGAAGATGAGCTATATTCCACGGCCTGTTGGTCTCCTCCTCTGATGTACGTGAGTCTTTATGCCCTCGAATATCAATGAGATAGTACGACCCGTTGTGCAAATTCTTGCTGACCACGAAAGGCCCCTCCCAAGGTGGGGATAACTTATGCGTATCTGTTTGATCTTGGATGAGTCGAAGCACCAAATCTCCTTCTTGAAAAGTTCTGGTTCTAACCCGGCGACTGTGATAGCGACGAAGATCTTGCTGGTAAATCGCCGAACGGGCAGCCGCTATATCACGCTCCTCGTCCAATAGGTCCAAAGCGTCTTGCCGTGCTGTCTCATTGTCTGCTTCAACATAAGCTACCACACGAGGCAAATCGTGTCGGATATCACTAGGGAGAACTGCCTCTGCTCCATAGACCATGAAAAATGGCGTGTATCCTGTGGACCGGTTTGGCATAGTATTGATACTCCATAACACAGATGGTAGCTCTTCAACCCAACATCCTGGTGTTCTTTGCAATGGGACCATAAGCCGGGGTTTGATGCCTCGCAAGATCTCCTGATTAGCTCATTCTGCCTGTCCATTGGACTGGGGGTGTGCCACTGACGACACGTCAAGTCAGATGTGCTCACGTTCACAGAACTCCTTCATAGCGCCCTTGGATAAATTGGTACCATTGTCAGTAATGATACTGTGTGGAAAACCAAACCGGAAAATCACCTTCTTGATGAACTGCACCGCTGTTGCTGCATCACACTTGCTGACAGGCTCCGCTTCAACCCACTTGGTAAATTTGTCAACTGCCACCAAAAGGTGTGTTTTCTTATCCTTGGATCTTTTAAAAGGTCCAACCATATCCAGCCCCCAAGTTGCAAACGGCCATGTTATTGGGATCATCCTCAATTCTTGAGCCGGCACATGAGCACGCCTTGAAAATTTCTGACATCCATCACACCGTTTAACCAAGTCCTCCGCGTCAGCATGCGCTGTCAACCAGTAGAACCCGTGACGAAATGCCTTTGCCACCAGAGACTTTGAACCGGCGTGGTGCCCACAATCCCCTTCATGGATTTCTCTTAAGATTTCACAGCCTTCCTCAGGAGAAACACAGCGTTGAAACGCCTCTGATATACTGCAATGATGTAATTCACCATTGACAATCGTCATAGACTTGGATCGCCGGACTATCTTCCTGGCTAGAATCTCATCCTCTGGTAACTCCCCCCAGTTCATGTACGCAAGATAAGGAACTGTCCAATCCAGAATAACATGCAGAGCTGCCACCAATTGAGCCTCCGGATCAGGAATAGCCAAATCCGCCTCACCTGGGAGCTTGACTGACGGGTTGTGCAACACGTCCAAAAAGACATTAGGCGGGACTGGTTTACGCTGAGAGCCCAACCGGCTTAAAGCATCCGCCGCTTCATTCTTCCGACGGTCCACATGATCCACTTGATAACCCTTGAAACAACCTGCAATATTATCCACTTCCCGACGATATGCAGCCATGAGCGGGTGCTTAGAATCCCAAGTGCCAGACACCTGTTGAGCCACTAGGTCTGAGTCACCAAAGCACTTAACCCGGCTTAAATTCATCTCTTTAGCCATCCGGAGACCATGGAGCAAGGCTTCGTACTCAGCTGCATTATTAGTACAAGGGAACATTAAGCGGAGAACATAACAAAACTTATCACCTCGTGGGGAAGTTAACACGACTCCAGCCCCCGAGCCTTCCAATTGCCTGGATCCGTCAAAATGAATAGTCCAATATGTGTGATCCGGCTTCTCTTCTGGTGCTTGTAACTCCGTCCAGTCATTGATGAAATCAACAAGTAATTGAGACTTCACTGCCGTCCGAGGCACGTACTTCAGTCCGTGTGGCCCAAGCTCTATAGCCCACTTGGCAATCCGGCCAGTCGCCTCCCGGTTTTGTATAATATCACCCAAGGGAGCTGAACTGACCACTGTGATGGGGTGCCCTTGAAAATACTGCTTCAACTTCCGACTGGCCATAAAAACACCATAGACCAGCTTCTGCCAATGCGGATACCTTTGCTTGGATTCAATAAGCACCTCGCTGATATAATAAACCGGCCGCTGAACCGGATATTCTTTGCCTGCCTCTTTGCGTTCCACCACAATAGCCACGCTAACTGCCCGAGCATTGGCCGCTACGTATAATAATAGTGGCTCCTTGTCGACCGGAGCTGCAAGAACAGTCGGATTGGCTAACTGCCGCTTCAGGTCCTCAAACGCTTCATCAGCAGCCGGACTCCAAATGAAATGGTTTGTCTTCCTTAGCATTTGGTACAAAGGAATGGCCTTCTCTCCGAGGCGGCTGATAAACCGGCTTAGTGCAGCGATCTGGCCCGCCAAACGCTGAACATCGTTGATACATTTTGGTTTAGCTAGGGATGTAATAGCCGTAATCTTCTCCGGGTTAGCCTCGATTCCTCTGTTAGACACCAGGAAACCCAGTAACTTGCCTGCTGGAACACCAAAGACACACTTGGCCGGATTAAGCATCATCTTGTAAACTCGCAAGTTGTCAAAGGTCTCCTTCAAATCATCCACCAGCGTCTCCTTCTGTCTTGACTTCACTACAATATCATCCACATAGGCGTGCACATTGCGGCTGATCTGTTTATGCAGGCAATTCTGTATACACCGTTGATAGGTGGCTTGGGCACTCTTGAGCCCGAAGGGCATAGATACATAGCAGAAGGTTCCAAAGGGAGTAATAAATGTTGTTTTCTCCTGGTCCTTAACCGCCATCTTGATCTGATGATATCCAGAGTATGCATCCAAAAAACTCAAACGCTCACAACCCGCCGTGGCATCAATGATCTGGTCAATACGGGGGAGGGCAAAAGGATCTGCCGGACAGGCTTTGTTAAGATCTGTGTAATCCACACACATACGCCAAGTGCCGTTTTTCTTAAGAACCAGCACCGGATTAGCAAGCCACTCTGGATGGAACACCTCAATAATAAAACCAGCTGCTAAAAGCCTGGCCACTTCCTCTCCGATGGCTTTGCGTCTTTCTTCGTTAAACCGGTGGAGGAACTGTTTCACCGGTTTATACTTAGGATCCACATTAAGAGTGTGCTCAGCGAGTTCCCTCGATACACCTGGCATGTCAGACGACTTCCATGCAAAAATGTCCCGATTCTCACGGATGAACTTGATGAGCGCGCTTTCCTATTTGGGATCCAGGTTGGCACTGATAGTGAACTGCTTGGACGAATCGCCGGGCACGAAGTCAACAAGCTTGGTCTCAGCTGCCGATTTGAACTTCAGATCTGAATTATGCTCTGTAGTTGGCTTCTTTAAAGGGGTCATATCCGCCGGATCAACATTGTCCTTATAATACTTCAACTCCTTCGTGGCACAGACTGACTCTGCATAAGCCGCATCACCTTCCTCACATTCCAAAGCTACCCTACGGCTCCCATGAACCGTTATGGTCCCCTTGTAACCCGGCATCTTGAGCTGCAAGTAGATATAACAAGGCCGCGCCATGAACTTGGCGTAAGCCGGCCGGCCAAACAAGGCGTGATACGGGCTCCGGATCTTCACCACCTCAAATGTTAGTTTTTCCAACCGGGAGTCGTGCTCGTCCCCAAAAGCCACATCCAGGGCTATCTTACCAACAGGATATGCAGATTTGCCAGGCACCACACCATGGAACATCGTATTCGACGGTCTGAGATCTTTGTCTGTTAAACCCATGCGGCGGAATGTCTCATAGTACAATATGTTAATACTGCTTCCTCCATCCATGAGTACCTTGGTGAATTTATAACCCCCCACCTGAGGGTCTACCACTAATGCTAGCTGGCCCGGATTATCAACCCGGGGCGGGTGATCCTCTCTGCTCCACACGATAGGCTGCTCCGACCAGCGCAAGTAACGTGGTAAGGCCGGTTCAACAGAATTCACCGCTCGCCTGTGGAGTTTTCGGTCGCGTTTATCCAAACTAGTTGTGAAAACATGATATTGCCCATTGTTCAACTGTTTTGGCTGGCTCTGATAACCCGACTGCTGCTGCTGCTGCTTGCTGTTCTGATTATTCTCGTGATTATGACCGCCCTGATTGCGACCTGAACCGGAAGCTCCATCGTGATCCGGCCCGTGGAAACCGGATCCTGAACCGCCACCTGATCCGTGATCATACCGGAAAGCATTAGAGTTTTTGAACTCCTGCATGATATAACAATCTTTCTAAAGATGGTTAGCCGGCGCCTCCTTCGTCCCGTGCTTCGGGCAAGGCTGATTCAGCAAATAGTTCAAACGGCTTGCGTTAGGATTGGGAGCCCCATTACGATTTGCCGCTTTACCTTTGCGCCGCTGCCCCCTGTCCTGTGCATTAGTGTTGGCCACAAAGTCCATGCTGCCATCCGCCTTGCGCTTGCCTCCGTTTCCATGACCCGCTAGTTTGTACTGCTGCTGTTTGGAGTTGCTATTCTTCTTTCCCTTCCCTGCTTCATCATCATCAGGCTCGGGATCCTTGGTACTGGCCGAATCGGCATACTTCACTAAAGCGGCCATGAGAGTTCCCATGTCATTACAGAACCGCTTCATGCGTCCCAACTTCCATTTTAGAGGCTCAAACCGGCAGTTGCCTTCCAGAGTTAGGATCGCAGAGTCAGCATTAATCCTGTCAGACGAGTGCAAAATTTCCGAAATGCGGCGCACCCAACGGGTCGTTGATTCTCCTTCCTCCTGGGCGTCCAAAGCGGCCCGCTCTGCAGCCATCCTATCTTTTTCTGCTGCCAGATCCGCTTTGGCTTGCACGATCTGCTCTCTCACCTTCGCAATTTCTGCATTATGGGCCTCCTGATCCGCCGGATTGTCCTCTGCCATAAGCGCGGCTAGTGCATCAAACAGATCAGATAAAACTTGAACCGGCGGGCGCACAAGGCCTCCTGCCCCTGCTGCTGCTGCCGCTGCTGATCCGGAGAGCATTGCTGCGGCGGTCGAAGAGTGATTTGCCGCCTGTGTGCCGGCCATGAATATTCCAACCCGATTGACCTGGCCTGGGGGGTCCGGAATACTGTCGCCATCGGAACAGCCCCTAATCTGGTCGTCTTGCAACTGGTACAGCGATTCGGTCTCTCTGGTCGAGGACTCGTCATCGGAATAGACGACGGTCTCGCTACCATGTTCTGATTCGTCCTCACGCTCTCCTTCGTGGACGACTCCAACGAAGACACGCTTCACGGCCGGTTTAGCCCAGGTAGATCTCGCACGCTGAGTCGTCTCGATGAGGTCGGTGCAGATGCCCGGCTCAGGCCCAGGCTCACCGATTTTGCCAATGAGAACGTGTATGCCACCAAAGGGGACCCGGTACCCGTACTCGATCGAATCGGCCTCGGGACCCCATCCTGCGTCGTCGATGTAGATCCTGCCCCGACGACTCTTGGTCATCCGGCCCACAACATAGCCTTCGAGTCCCTTGAGCTTGCCCTCCAAGATCGTCAAACCATCGTGCGATAGCCCCACGGTGGGCGCCAACTGTCGTGGATTTGTCACGGCAGATATCCTAGTGAAAGGACTTAGTCGTGGAGCCATCGCCACGGGTTTACTTGAAGGGGTTAAATCGGACACAAAGACACGAGGGTTTTATACTAGTTCGGCCCCTTCGATGAAGGTAAAAGCCTACGTCTAGTTGTGATGGAATTGATATGATCTCGATGGCTAGGGAGCAAACAAGCTTTGCCTAGGCTCGAGTTGTGGTTGTCCCTGAACCGCCGCCGGGTCGTCCCCTTATATACACGGGTGACGCCCGGCGGTCCATAGAGTCCCAACCTGTTCATACTCGTATCCCGGTCGGTATCTCTTTATTCCTAACTTACAATATAAGTTACACATCAGGTCGGTTTACGGCTATAGATTCTAAACCGACTATAGGCCTTGGGTCTTCATCTGCTTATACCACTAATGAAGTTAACCCGGCCCAAGTAGGCCGGTTTACGCCTAGTGGTAATATCCCCAACAGCATGTGAGCCAGGTTTATGCATAGATGTTATATGCACGAGTAGAACACAAGGGAGTTGTGGGCGATACAAGTCATACTGCTTACAAGCATGTCATACTTTGGTTCAGACCGACATTACGCGTACGCTTACGCGAGACTAGTTCTACCAACGTGCTTTGTACACAGGTGGCTGGCAGGTGTCTGTTTCTCCAACTTTAGTTGAACCGAGTGTGGCTACGCCCGGTCCTTGTGAAGGTTAAAATATCACTAACTTGACGAAATATTGTTGTGTTTTTTATGCGTAGGTAAGAACGGTTCTTGCTAAACCCGTAGCAGCCACATAAAACTTGCAACAACAAAGTAGAGAACGTTTAACTTGTTTTTGCAAGGCATGTTGTGATGTGATATGGTCAACGTGATGAGATATAAGTTGTTGTATGAGATGATCATGTTTTGTAGAAGTTATCGGCAACTAGCAGAAGCCTTATGGTTGTCTCTTTATTGCATAAGATGCAAGCACCAAATAATTGCTTTACTTTATCTCTATGCAATAGCAATAGTTGCGAGAGCAATAGTTGGCGAGACGACCATGTGATGACACAATTATATAGATCAAGATGATGGAGATCATGGTGTCATGCCGGTGACGATGGAGATCATGATGATGCTTTGGAGATGGAGATCAAAGGCACAAGACGATGATGGCCATATCATGTCACATATTTTGATTGCATGTGATGTTTATCTTTTATACATCATATTTTGCTTTGATTGACGGTAGCATTATAAGATGATCTCTCACTAAATTTCAAGGTATAACTGTTCTCCTTGAGTATGTACCGTTGCCAAAGTTCATTGTGCCGAGACACCACGTTATGATCGGGTGTGATAAGCTCAACGTTCATCTACAACGGGTGCAAGCCAGTTTTACACACGAAGAATACTCGGGTTAAACTTGATGAGCCTAGCATATGCAGATATGACCTCGGAACACTAGAGACCGAAAGGTCGAGCGTGAATCATATAGTAGATATGATCAACATAGTGATGTTCACCATTGAAAACTACTCCATCTCACGTGATGATCGGACATGGTTTAGTTGATTTGGATCACGTGATCACTTAGATGATTAGAGGGATGTCTATCTAAGTGGGAGTTCTTAAGTAATATAATTAATTGAACTTTAATTTATCATGAACTTAGTACTGATAGTATTTTGCAAACAATGTTGTTGATCAATAGCTCACGTTGTTGCTTCCCTATGTTTTATATGTGTTCCTAGATAAAACTAAGTTGAAAAATGATAGTAGCAATGATGCGGACTGGCTCCGTGATCTGAGATTTATCCTAATTGCTGCAGAGAAGAATTATGTCCTTGATGCACTGCTAGGTGACAGACCTATTGCAAGAGCAGATGCAGACGTTATGAACGTTTGGCTAGCTCAGTATGATGACTACTTGATTGTTTAGTGCACCATGCTTAACGGCTTAGAATCGGGACTTTAAAGACGTTTTGAACGTCATGGACCATATGAGATGTTCCAGGAGTTGAAGTTAGTATTTCAAGCAAATACCCGAGTTGAGAGATATGAAGTCTCCAACAAGTTCTATAGCTAAAAGATGGAGGAGAATTGCTCAACTAGTGAGCCTGTGCTCAGATTGTCTGGGGTACTATAATCGCTTGAATCAAGTGGGAGTTAATCTTCCAGATAAGATAGTGATTAACAGAGTTCTCTAGTCACCATCACCAAGTTAGTAGAACTTCATGATGAACTATATTATGCAAGGGATGACGAAAACGATTCCCGAGCTTTTCATGGTGATGAAATCAATGAAGGTAGAAATCAAGAAAGAGCATCAAGTGTTGATTATTAACAAGACCACCAGTTTCAAGAAAAGGGCAAAGGTAAAGAAAGGGAACTTCATGTAGAATGGCAAGCAAGTTGTCACTTCTGTGAAGAAGCCCAAAGCTAGACTAAAGCCTGAAACTGAGTGCTTCTACTACAAAGGAAATGGTCACTAGAAGCAGAAATGCCCTGAATATTTGGTGGATAAGAAGGATGGCAAAGTGAACAAGGGTATATTTGATATACAGGTTATTAATGTGTACCTTACTAGTGTTGTAGCGCCTGGGTATTTGATACTTGTTCGGTTGCTAAAAATTACTAACTCGAAACAGGAGTTACAGAATAAACAAAGACTAGTTGAGGGTGAAGTGACGATGTGTGTTGGAAGTGGTTCCAAGATTGATATGATCATCATCGCACACTCCCTATACTTTCGGGATTAGTGTTAAAACTAAATAAATGTTATTTGGCGTTTGCATTGAGCATGAATATGATTTGATCATGTTTATTGCAATACAGTTATCCATTTAAAGTCAGAGAATAATTGTCGTTCTGTTTACATGAATAAAACCTTCGATGGTCATACACCCAATGAAAATAGTTTGTTGGATCTAGATTGTAGTGATACACAAATTCATAATATTGATGCCAAAATATGCAAAGTTCATAATGATAGTGCAACTTATTTGTGGCACTGCCGTTTGGGTCATATCGGTGTAAAGCGCATGAAGAAACTCCATAAAGATGGACTTTTGGAATCACTTGGTTATGAATCATTTGATGCTTGCGAACCGTGCCTTTTGGGCAAGATGACTAAAACTCCGTTCTTCGGAACAATGGAACGAGCTACTGACTTGTTGGAAATAATACATACCGATGTATGCGCTCCAATGTGTGTTGATGCTCGTGGCGGGTATCGTTATTTTCTGACCTTCACAAATGATTTGAGCAGATATGAGTATATCTACTTAATGAAGCACAAGTCTGAAACAAGTTCAAAGAATTTCAAAGTGAAGTGGAGAATTATCATAACAAGAAAATAAATTTTCTACGATCTGATCATGGAGGAGAATATTGGAGTTACGAGTTTGGCCTTCATTTAAAACAATACCGAATAGTTTCACAGCTCACGCCACATGGAACACCACAACGTAATGGTGTGTCCGAATGTCGTAACCGCACTTTATTGGATATGGTGCGATCTATGATGTATCTTACCAATTTACCACTATCGTTTTGGGGTTATGAATTAGAGACAACTGCATTCACTTTAATTAGGTCACCATCAACATCCGTTGAGACGACACCTTATGAACTGTGGTTTGGCAAGAAACCAAAGTTGCCGTTTCTTAAAGTTTGGGTCTGCGATGCTTATGTGAAAAAGTTTCAACCTGATAAGCTCGAACCCAAATTGGAGAAGTGCGTCTTCATGGAATACCCAAAGGAAACTGTTGGGTACACCTTCTATCACGGATCCGAAGGCAAGACATTCATTGCTAAGAATGGATCCTTTCTAGAGAAGGAGTTTCTCTCGAAAGAAGTGAGTGGGAGGAAAGTAGAACTTGATGAGATAACTGTACCTGCTCCCTTATTGGAAAGTAGTTCATCACAGAAACAGGTTCCTGTGACGCCTACACCAATTAGTGGGGAAGCTAATGATATTGATCATGAAACTTCAGATCAAGTTACTACCGAACCTCATAGGTCAACCAGAGTAAGATCCACACCAGAGTGGTATAGTAGTCCTATTCTGGAGGTCATGTTACTTGACCATGGCGAACCTACGAACTATCAGGAAGCGATGATGAGCCCAAATTCCATGAAATGGCTTGAAGCCATGAAATCTGAGATGGGATCCATATATAAGAACAAAGTGTGGACTTTGGTGGATTTGCCCGATGATCAGCAAGCCATAGAAAATAAATGGATCTTCAAGAGGAAGACGGACACTGATAGTAATATTACTATCTACAAAGCTTGGATTGTCGCAAAAAGTTTGTCGACAAGTTCAAGATGTTGAATACGATGAGATTTTCTCACTCGTATCGATGCTTAAGTCTGTCCGAATCATGTTAGGAATTGCCACATTTATGAAATCTAGAAAATGGATGTCAAAACTGCATTCCTTAATGGATTTATTAAAGAAGAGTTGTATATGATGCAACTAGAAAGTTTTGTCAATCCTAAAGGTGCTAACAAAATGTGTAAGCTCCAGCGATCCATCTATGGACTGGTGCAAGCATCTCGGAGTTGGAATATACTCTTTGATGAGTTGATCAAAGCATATGGTTTTATACAGACTTTTGGAGAAGACCTGTATTTACAAGAAAGTGAGTGGGAGCTCTGTAGCATTTCTAAAACTATATGTAGATGACATATTGTTGATTGGAAATGATATAGAAATTCTGGATAGCATAAAAGGATACTTGAATAAGAGATTTTGCAAAGAAAGACCGCGGTGAAGCTGCTTACACGTTGAGCACCAAGATCTATTGAGATAGATCAAGACGCTTGATAAGATTTTTCAATGGGTACATACCTTGATAACATTTTGAAGTAGTTCAAAATGGAACAGTCAAAGAAGGAGTTCTTGCCTATGTTGCAAGGTGTGAAGTTGAGTAAGACTCAAAACCCGACCATGGCAGAAAATAGAAAGAGAATGAAAAGTCATTCCCTATGCCTCAGTCATAGGTTCTATATAGTATGCTATGCTGTGTACCAGACCTATTGTATACCTTGCTCTGTATTTAGCAAGGGAGTACAGTCTTGATCTAGGAGTAGATCACTGGACAGCGGTCAAGAATATCCTTAGTGAGGACTAAGGAAATGTTTCTCGATTATGGAGGTGATAAAAGAATTCGTCGTAAAGAGTTACATCGGTGCAAACTTTTACATCGATCCAGATGACTCTAAGTCTCAAACTGGATACATATTGAAAGTGGGAGCAATTAGCTAGAACAGCTCCATGTAGAGCATTGTAGACATAGAATATTTGCAAAATACATACGGATCTGAATAAGACAGACCCATTGACTAAACTTCTCTCACGAGCAAAACATGATCACACCTTAGTACTCTTTGGGTGCTAATCACATAGCGATGTGAACTAGATTATTGACTCTAGTAAACCCTTCGGGTGTTGGTCATATGATGATGTAAACTATGGGTGTAAATCACATACAGATGTGAATATTGGTGTTAAATCACATGGTGATGTGAACTAGATTATTGACTCTAGTGCAAGTGGGAGACTGAAGGAAATATGGCCTAGAGGCAATAATAAAGTTATTATTTATTTCCTTATTTCATGATAAATGTTTATTATCCATGCTAGAATTGTATTAACCGGAAACATAATACCTGTGTGAATACATAGACAAACATAGTGTCACTAGTATACCTCTACTTGACTAGCTCGTAAATCAAAGATGGTTAAGTTTCCTAACCATAGACAAAGTTGTCATTTGATTAACGGGATCACGTCTTTAGGAGAATGATGTGATTGACTTGACCCATTCCGTTAGCTTAGCACTTGATCGTTTAGTATGTTGCTATTGCTTTCTTCATGACTTATACATGTTCCTATGACTATGAAATTATGCAACTCCCATTTACCGTAGGAACACTTTGTGTGCTACCAAATGTCACAACGTAACTGGGTGATTATAAAGGTGCTCTACATGTGTATCTGAAGGTACTTGTTGAGTTGGCATATTTCGAGATTAGCATTTGTCACTCCGATTGTCAGAGAGGTATCTCTGGGCCCTCTCGGTAATGTACATCACTATAAGCCTTGCAAGCAATGTGATTAATGAGTTAGTTGCGGGATGATGCATTACATAACGAGTAAAGAGACTTATCGGTAACGAGACTGAACTAGGTATTGAGATACTGATGATCAAATCTCGGGCAAGTAACATACCGATGACAAAGGGAACAACGTATGTTGTTATGTGGTTTGACCGATAAAGATCTTCATAGAATATGTGGGAACCAATATGAGCATCCATGTTCTGCTATTGGTTATTGACTGGAGACATTTTCTCGGTCATGTCTACATAGTTCTCGAACCCGTAGGGTCCGCACGCCTAACGTTCGGTGACGATTTATATTATGAGTTATGTGTTTTGATGTACCGAAGATAGTTCAGAGTCCCGGATGAGATCTGGGACATGACGAGGAGTCTCGAAATGGTCCATATGTAAAGATCGATATATTGGACGACTATATTCGGACATCGGAAAGGTTCCGAGTGATTCGGGTATTTATCGGAGTACCGGAGAGTTACGGGAATTCGCCGGGGAGTATATGGGCCTTATTGGGCTTTAAGGGAGAGAGAGAGAGATAGGCCGCGCCCCCCAGGGCCTAGTCCGAATTGGACTAGGGGGAGGGGCGGAGCCCCCTCCTTCCTTCTCTTCTCTCTTCCCTTTCCTTGACTCCTACTCCTACTGCATGGAAGGGAGGGAATCCTACTCCCGGTGGGACTAGGACTCCCCAGGGCGCACCTTAGAGAGGGCCAGCCCCTCCCCTCCTCCACTCCTTTATATACGGGGAGGGGGGCACCCCATAGACACACAAGTTGATCTGTTGATCTCTCCCAGCCGTGTGCGGTGCCCCCCTCCACCATATTCCACCTCGGTAATATCGTAGCGGTGCTTAGGCGAAGCCCTGCGTCGGTAGCATCATCAACACCGTCATCACGCTATCGTGTTGACAGAACTCTCCCGCAAACCTCTGCTGGATCGGAGTTCGTGGGACGTCATCAAGCTGAACGTGTGCTGAACTCGGAGGTGTCATACGTTCGGTACTTGGATCAATCGGATTGTGAAGACGTACGACTACATCAACCGCATTGTGCTAACGCTTCCTCTTTCAGTCAACGAGGGTACGTGGACAACACTCTCCCCTCTTGTTGCTATGCATCACCATGATCTTGCGTGTGTGTAGATTTTTTTTTAAAATTACTATGTTTCTGAACACCGGCCTTCCCCCAGGCCGACTGTTTAAGTCCAGCCGCCTTCTGGCATCTCTCTCGTAGGAGGGGCCCGCCACCTGTGGGACGTACTGACAGCCCGTTGTGGGTGACGTCATGGTCAACGTGGCAATAGTGTCGTGCTGGACGAGGAGTGGCCACCCCGTACGGCGAACTGTGGCCACGCTCGCTCCGGGATTCGGGGGTGGCAGGCTTCACTATAGCCACGCCCCGTCTCATCGCTATTATGTGGGTGCAAACTTTGAGGGTATGGGACAGGCCGCCTGCTAGGAGTTGGCCACTCTGGTGGCCGGCTGCTACGAGTCGGCCCTCTTCGAGAGAGCTCTTAGAGCCTCGCCGCCTTCCAGCAGCCGGCTGGTGGGACAGCCGACCAAGAGAAGGCGGCCCTGCGTCTTGGATGTTCGAGGGCTCAGTCGGCCCGATATTTTTTGAAGAGCCAGGGGGAGCCGGTTAGGCTACCCGTGGTCATTTACTCCTGCATGAGAGAAAGTTAAAAAGGCTAGACTTCTTGTACC
This sequence comes from Triticum dicoccoides, assembly GCF_002162155.2. NCBI lineage: Eukaryota > Viridiplantae > Streptophyta > Magnoliopsida > Poales > Poaceae > Triticum > Triticum dicoccoides. The sequence continues at coordinate 375,234,624 of NC_041381.1, read as the reverse complement.
ATTAAGATTGGGTTATACGTAGACATTTGATTCGTGAAAGGCATTTTAGGTTGTGGTTGTAAAGAATCATCTATCGTCTTTTCTTCTTTGTTTTTTTGCTTTTTTCCAAGCCACCAACATGCCTTGTTGATCCTCGTACGTCTTCTCCTTGACCTTGATACCTCTAGGTCTTTCAAGCCCCTCGTTATGTTTTGAAACTCTACTAGAGTCAATGTTCAGACCTTCAACCGCAAAGTTAAATGTAAGTCTTAGTTTCAAAAATACTCTATGCAACTAGTAGTATAGTATATACCTTGTGAAACAAAGGAGTTACCCAAATATTGGTCATCACATCATCCTCATCAATTCGAATTGAATATAAAAAGTTAGCATCGTCTTTTACCTTCTTCTCCATGTATTCTAACACTCCCCATGTGTCACCTTTTTTTGCTTGTAGTGTTCTCTTAGAATACAAACGCCTTTCATATCTTCGGGTGCAAACCCAAGATTTGGAAGTCCACATGCTTGTTTGGCCATAAGATCAATTGTTGCTTTGTTTTAAATGCCTACAGACTTTGCAACCTCCGTGTTTGCTACTTGTGCTTTCGTCACTTTCCTTTGGGATCTTAAGTATAAGGCCATGTCTCCGATAACAAGATTATGGTTATGTGCAGCCTCAAATTCGTACACATAATATAATCCATTTTTAGACTTGTCTTCATACGGTATTCACAACCACATCGTGCTTCAGGCCTACTGTAATTCAAAGAATCATCTCTCTTATCTTCTACACAGAAACCTATTTATTAAAACAAGTACCTTGGTGAATACAAAAGTAATATAACGGAACAAAATACAAGCAACCCATACCTTCGCGGGAGCATGTAAATTATCATGGTTGTATCATAGGAGAATTCTCTACTTTATGTTGACTCCCTCTTCGAATGCTAAAACCAATGGCTTTTGCGTACTTGTTAAAAATTACAGGCCAAGCTTTGGTACCCTTTTCATTAATGTAATTTGTTGCATTTCTAGGAGTAGGTTCATGTAAATCCTATATGAATCAATGTTCACATTAGTTTATATGCATATGCTTGACACTTGGATTTCTGAAACAAGGTTCACAAACAGCTTACCTTGTAGTCGCCCTTGCCACAAGTAATCAAATGATGTTACAAATTTGTAGTGTAACGCTAACGGGCCTGTAGCCTAGTGGTTGCAGCGACCTTAGTAGCACCCCAAGTCCTGGGTTCGACTCTCGATGGGAGCGGATTTAAACAGGCTTGAGAATAATTTCTGGAAAAAAAGGACTATGGGGTTGTTGCTCTGCAGTAAATAGTCAAAACAATTTGTAGTGTAACCCTTTAATCCTAATAATCATACTACATGTCATATGTACATGGCCACACTACTGGAATACAACGTGTAAACTAGATTATTCCACAACTGTGAAAATCTAAATCAACCGGAAAAGGACATGATGTTAATTTTGTGACACTAATATAGATTATGGCTAAACAATAATTAGACATCTAATTGTATTACATACCACACACCTTGAATAAATACCAGATTCTTGTACATAAGGGAGAAATAACATGAATCACCGACAAACTAAGTTGTGCACAACTGCTATTTCTAGTGTGTCTGCATGGTTCTACGGTTGTTTGAATCAGAGCCGAATAGATCTTAAACAATCATGATCGGAGTCGTTGATTTGTTTATCAGTAGGGAAAAACAACTAGTTATGTACTAATCCACCGTTTTCTATCTCCTAAGTAAAGCAATTTGTGCCTTCTGCCAGCACCGTCAGCGGTCCGCCTCATCTCCAGTGGCCTTAGGGCCATGGCGGCATGGTGGATCCTGGTCATTGTCGATGGGAGGGATTTTGTTTTTAGATGTTCCTTCGGGTTTTGTTAGAGTTTGTGTCCTGATCAAGACGAAACGACGTGGGTCCCTGAAGATGGAATAAGGTTCTCCCCGCCTAGCTCCATTCCGATGGTGTGTCTAGCATTGTTGGTGGGCATGTGGAGGTTTGTCTTTGGCGGATATATCTTTATAGATTTGCTTGGATCTGTTGTTCGTCTACGTTGGTGTGTCTTCAGGTTGGATCCTTTCAATCTACGCTACTCTTCATCAGGGGCGATTGTTGTTCTGCTGCTCTGGTCCTATGGGGCCATAGCACGATGACTTCCCGACTGTCTACTACAACAAGTTTTGTCCAGTTCCGGCGAGGGAGGGGCAATGATGATGGCGCACCTTCGGCTCGCTTCAGTGCTTGTAGTCGTCGCTAGGTGGTATATAGATCTGAATGCAATTTTTATTATCTTGGGTGTTTGTTCTACTGCATGATTGAAGATGAATAGAACAGAAGTTTTTTCGCAAAAAAGGAAAAGCAACCAGTTCAACAAGAAGGATAAGAACAACGAAAAGAGATCAAGAAAAATACGAGTCAAATCTCTTACTTTTGGTCCTTGAGGTCAATTTTCGTGTTCATGATTCCATGGGGTCAGTGCTTGAAGAAGCCATATGGGACACTAAAGCATCAGTCCGCTTGATAGTTGCAGAGTTTACCTTTCACCTGTAATTAATTCATTCAATGCAGCCAACCTCCAGATTGTACCTATGATTTAGCATGTACTTCTATTTTATGGACGTCCCTATTTTATTTACATTGGAGCACTGTGATGCCCCTGATTCAATCGTACACAATCATACATGTAAATGTATACGATCAATATCAGGGACTTACAGGAAGATATCACAACACAACTCTAGACACAAAATAAAATAATACAAGCTTTATATTACAAGCTGGGGGCCTCGATGGCTCGAATACATAAGCTCGAATACAAATGAGTCAGCAGAAGCAACATTATCTGAGTACATACATGAGTTAAACAAGTTTATCTTAAGAAGGCTAGCACAAAAGCAACATCGATCGAAAAGGCAAGGCCTCCTGCCTGAGAGCCTCCTAACTACTCCTGGGCTCCACCATCTGGTTGCAACATCCGAGAAGAATAGAAAGAGGTGGAAAAGGGGGAGCAAAGCAACCGCGAGTACTCATCCAAAGTACTCGCAAGCAAGGATCTACACTACTTATGCATTGGTATCAATAAAATGGGTAGTATCTGTGGACTGAACTGCAAAATGCCAGAATAGGGGGGAAGGCCTAGCCTATCGAAGACTAGGATCTTATGGAACCCACCATCTTGCAGCAACAAGAGGGAGTAGAGTAGTAAAACATAAGTCATATTTATGTTGTTGTATCAACTCTGCGGGATCCTTTCTCGACTCCCGGAGCCACATATCCTTCTCATGCCTCAGCATCTAGTTCTAGTTGTATCGATCGGGATACAACTTCGAGCGTCCGTTACCTTAGGACAGGCTATCAATAGATGTTTTATTCCCTGCAAGGGTGCACAAACTTACCCAACACGCTCGATCAACTCCGACCGGACACACCATCAGGTCATGACCGCCCTCGGCCGATCAACACACCGCAGTCCTTTCTAGGCTCATTAGTGAGGCCATCACACTGGTCAACATCCTAAGCGTGCAGGGGTCTTGGGCCCATCGCCCTTTGCACTCCTGCATGTTGTGTACGTGACCGGTGAGCAGACCTAGCTACCTCCTTAAAAAGGCAGGTTCTTACGCAGTCCAACCCGGCGCGCGCCGCTCAGTCACTGATGTCCGCTGAGCTTTTGGCTGATGCATACGACACAGAGTGCCCATACTTATTCCCGCATGGTGGTTAGTGCGAAAAAGGCCAGAGGTCAAGTCGGATCAAATATCCAAACCGTTAGTGAATTAGGAGCGCGCGGTAACGAGCAGAGACTCACGATCGATGTGACCCCGTCACCCCGTCTTGTGGACTTGCGGCAAGGGCTAAGAATGCCCGGCTACGCCACGTAGTTATCTCGCGGGCACCTTCCAGGTCAACCTGACTCCACATCACTCGCAAATATGCTCGCGCGGGTACCCCTCAGGGCCGACCCAACTTTAGTATCATGGTTAAGTGGTAAAGCCATAGTAACCGTGTGTCCAAAACACCCAGGGTAACCCTGAGGACTCACCCTTGATGGAATTCCACCTGATGTAATCATCAAGGTGAACCTAGGAGGAATCACCCTCGAGGTGCACTCTAGAGGAGTTACACGACCGCATCATTGTCTGGAGTGGTGAAGGAGGAATCACCCTCGATGACCACAACTGATGAACTGACCTACAAGGTTAACATCAAAAGTGCTAACGAGGTATCACCCTCGGCACTTGATACGTCTCCAATGTATCTATAATTTATGAAGTATTCATGCTATTATATTATCCATCTTGGATGTTTTATATGCATTTATATGCTATTTTATATGATTTTTGGGACTAACCTATTTACCTAGAGCCCAGTGCCAGTTTCTGTTTTTTCCTTGTTTTTGAGTTTTACAGAAAAGGAATACCAAACGGAGTCCAATTGACGTGCCAATTTTTGATGATTTTTATGGACCAAAAGAAGCCCCCGAAGTAAAAGAGTTGGGCCCGAAGAGACCCGAGCCATCCACGAGGGTGGAGGGCGCGCCCTACCCCCCCGGGCGCGCCCCTATCTCGTGGACGACCCGGAGACCCCCCTGACGTGCGACCGATGCCAAAAATTCCTATAAATATAGAAACCCCCAGAAAGATTGAGAGTTCTGCCGCCGCAAGCCTCTGTAGCCACCGAAAACCAATCTAGACCCGTTCCGGCACCCTACCGGAGGGGAGATCCCTCTCCGGTGGCCATCTTCATCATCCTGGCTCTCTCCATGACAAGGAGGGAGTAGTTCACCCTCGGGGCTGAGGGTATGTACCAGTAGCTATGTGTTTGATCTCTCTCTCTCTCTCTCTCTCTCTCTCGTGTTCTTGATGTGGCACAATCTTGATGTATCACGAGCTTTGCTATTATAGTTGGATCTTACGGTGTTTCTCCCCCTCTACTCTCTTGTAATGGATTGAGTTTTCCCTTTGAAGTTATCTTATCAGATTGAGTCTTTAAGGATTTGAGAACACTTGATGTATGTCTTGCATGTGCTTATCTGTGGTGACTATCCTATATTCACGTGATCTACTTGATGTATGTTTTGGTGATAAACTTGCGGGTTCAGTGACCTTGTGAACTCATGCATAGGGGTTGGCACACGTTTTCGTCTTGACTCTCTGGTAGAAACTTTGGGGCACCCTTTGAAGTTCTTTGTGTTGGTTGAATAGATGAATCTGAGATTGTGTGATGCATATCGTATAATCATACCCACGGATACTTGATGTGACATTGGAGTATCTAGGTGACATTATGGTTTTGGTTGATTTGTGTCTTAAGGTGTTATTCTAGTACGAACTCTAGGATAGATCGAACGGAAAGAATAGCTTCGTGTTATTTTACTACGGACTCTTGAATAGATCGATTAGAGAGAATAACTTTGAGGTGGTTTCGTACCCTAAAATAATCTCTTCGTTTTTTCTCCGCTATTAGTGACTTTGGAGTGACTCTTTGTTGCATGTTGAGGTATAGTTATATGATCCAATTATGTTATTATTGTCGAGAGAACTTGCACTAGTGAAAGTATGAACCCTAGGACTTGTTTCCTAGCATTGCAATATCGTTTATGCTCACTTTTACCACTTGTTACCTTGCTGTTTTTATGTTTTCAGATTACAAATACCTATATCTACAATCCATATTGCACTTGTATCACCATCTCTTCACTGAACTAGTGCACCTATACAATTTACCATTGTATTGGGTGTGTTGGGGACACAAGGGACTCTTTGTTATTCGGTTGCAAGGTTGTTTGAGAGAGACCATCTTCATCCTACACCTCCCACGGATTGATAAACCTTAGGTCATCCAATTGAGGGAAATTTGCTACTGTCCTACAAACCTCTGCACTTGGAGGCCCAACAACATCTACAAGAAGAAGGTTGCATAGTAGACATCAGCACTTGATAGTAACCCAGTAGTTTCGTACAACAAAAGGGGGGGTGACGTGCCTTGTTAGGGCCTGGAAGTCAATCACATTTATCGAGTCATCGAAAATAAAGCGGGGGCAACTGGGACAAGGTGGGGGGGGGTCACTGATGAATCTCTAACCAACATATACTAAGCAGTTTAGAATAAGTAGGTAAGGTATGAAAGCAGGTAACCAAAAACAGGCTATGCATTAGAATAGGATCATACAAAAGAGGTAGCAGTTCTAATGCAAGCAAGGGAGGGAAAGAAATGGGCGATATGGGAATGAACAAGGGGGGTTTTCTTGCCTAGTTGCTTTGCAGACACCAACAGGTCTTCGACAAGGTAGACGATCATCGGGTCATCATCGGTCTCGGGGTCGGAGGAGGAAGAAACAATAAATTAAGGCAGACAAATGCAATCACAGAAGCATATAATGGCATCACGTTATTCAAGAGGTGCCCTAATGCAATACTACGCAGGTTAGTGGAAGCGGGAAAATATCCGGTATTGTTCTCCCAACTCTGGGTGATTATCGGAAAAATGAAACGGAGGGGAAAGTTCCATGTTCATCATGCTAGAGGCATGTGACAGGTACAAGGAGGGTGTATTCGTATTCGTCTCGTCGTTCTGAGAAACTTTCATATATAAAGTTTTTTGATCTGACCTACGGTTAATTTTCTATGATTTTTCAAAGTTTTAAACAGTTATTTGGAATTTCCTGAAAATTGGCTGTGTGAGAATCACTCAGTTTTAACACCACTTAGCTGTTTTCCGAAGGCTATAACTGTAGTTATGTCCATCCTATGGCTTAGTGCCATTTACCAACTTTTATCATCTTTCTGTGATCCACATGATAGTATCATTGACATCCATGTTAGAGTTCAGTTGCTTGATCGAAACTGCATTTGAAAAGTGCCACTTCAAGTTAATTCCAGAAACTGTTAAAATATATGAACATAGGATATTGTGATTTTCATAGAATTTAATCCTTACATCTTTTGAATTTGGTAAAATGGGATGTTTTGAACCTTGTCAAGTGTACTACACGCCCATATAAGTTTTATCTATGTTTGAGCTTGTTTTGCCACTGTTTAAGTGCTTTCTAGAGGGCTAGTCAGTGCAAAAGCAGTAAAGCTAGCTACTGCTACAGTAACTGAGTGTTACTGTAGCGGTAGACAGCGGTAGGAGAAGCTTCGGCGGAGAGCAGCAAAGGACTAGCAGAAGTGCAACGGTGCAGCGAGGCTGGAGGTGGGCGTGGCCAGGCAGAGGCGGGCTTGACCACCCACTCAATGCACACACACTGCACACACGCACACACCACATACACAGCACGCACGCACGCACACGGGCACGCCGGCGATCACAGCGCTGGCCAAGGAGCGCAACGAGCGAGTGGCAGAGGCGGCTCGTAGGTGAAGGGGCAGAGGTGGCTGATACGTCTCCGTCGTATCTACTTTTCCAAACACTCTTGCCCTTGTTTTGGACTCTTACTTGCATGATTTGAATGGAACTAACCCGGACTGACGCTGTTTTCAGCAGAACTGTCATGGTGTTATTTTTGTGCAGAAATAAAAGTTCTTGGAATGACCTGAAAATCCACGGAGCAACTTCTCAAAATTAATAAAAAATACTGGTGAAAGAATCAGCATCAGGGGGCCCACACCCCATCCACGAGGGTGGGGGCGCTCCTAGGGGGAGGGGGCACGCCCCCCTGCCTTGTGGGCCCCCTGAACGTCAACCGACCTCAACTCCAACTCCATATATTTGCTTTCATGGAGAAAAAAATCAGAGAGAAAGTTTCATCGCGTTTTACAATACGGAGCCGCCGCCAAGCCCTAATCTCTCTCGGGAGGGCTGATCTGGAGTCCGTTCGGGGCTTCAGAGAGGGGGATTCATCGCCGTCGTCATCATCAACCATCCTCCATCATCAATTTCATGATGCTCACTGCCGTGCGTGAGTAATTCCATCGTAGGCTTGCTGGACAGTGATGGGTTGGATGAGATTTACCATGTAATCAAGTTTGTTTTGTTAGGGTTTGATCCCTAGTATCCACTATGTTCTGAGATTGATGTTGCTATGACTTTGCTATGCTTAATGCTTGTCAATAGGGCCCGAGTGCCATGATTTCAGATATGAACCAATTATGTTTTCATGAATATATGTGAGTTCTTGATCTTATCTTGCAAGTCTATAGTCACCTATTATGTGTTATGATCCGACAACCCCAAAGTGACAATAATCGGGATACTTCTCGGTGATGAGCGTAGTTTGAGGAGTTCATGTATTCACTAAGTGCTAATGCTTTGGTCCGCTACTCTATTAAAAGGAGGCCTTAATATCCCTTAGTTTCCATTAGGACCCCGCTGCCACGGGAGGGTAGGACAAAATATGTCATGCAAGTTCTTTTCCATAAGCATGTATGACTATATTTGGAATACATGCCTACATTACATTGATGAACTGGAGCTAGTTCTTTGTCACCCTATGTTATAACTATTACATGAGGAATCGCATCCGACATAATTATCCATCACTGATCCAATGCCTATGAGCTTTTCACATATTGTGCTTTGCTTATTTACTTTACCGTTTCTACTGTTACAATTACTACAAAACTGTTACTGTTACTTTTGCCACTATTACCGTTACTTCCATACTACTTTGCTACTAAATACTTTGCTGCAGATACTAAGTTATGCCGGTGTGGTTGAATTGACAACTCAACTGTACTTGAGAATATTCTTTGGCTCCCCTTGTGTTGAATCAATAGATTTGGGTTGAATACTCTACTCGCGAAAACAGTTGCGATCCCCTATACTTGTAGGTTATCAAGACTATTTTCTGGCACCGTTGCCGGGGAGCATAGATCTATTCTTTGAGTCACTTGGGATTTATATCTACCGATCACTATGAGGAACTTGAAAGACGAAAGAACTAAGATTTTTCCCTCAACTACGAGGGGAGGTAAGGAACTATCATCTAGCTCTGCACTTGATTCACCATCTGTTTTGAGTAAGCTTGCGACACCTAAACCTGCTACTGCTATGAATTCTGATATGTCGCATGTTATTGATGATGCCACTTCTACTATGCACAATACTTATGATGAAACTACTTCTGTGCTTGATACTACTGTGCCATTAGGTGAATTTCTTGATGAACAACTTGCTAGGGCTAGAGAGAATGAACTAATTGAAAATGAAATTATTGAAGATAGTGACGATGAAGGTTCTCCCCCTAAATATGAATTGCCTGTTGTTCCAGAGGGTTATGTTATGGATGAAGAAACTACTAGAGATATTCTTGCTTGCAATGATAGATCTGCTCTCAAGAAGTTACTAGTTAAACTTAAACAGAAATCTCTAAATGCTAGAATGAAATATAACCCTGCTTTTGCTACTTCACCTATCTTTGTTACTGATAAGGATTATGAATTCTCTGTCGATCCTGGGATAGTTACTTTGGTTGAATCTGATCCTTTTTATGGCTATGAACTTGAAACTGTTGTGGCACATCTTACTAAGTTAAATGATATAGCCACCCTGTTCACTAATGATGTGAAATCTCGCTACTACTATATCCTTAAGATATTTCCATTCTCATTAAAGGGTGATGCTAAAACTTGGTTTAATTCTCTTGATCCTGGTTGTGTGCGCAGTCCCCAGGATATGATTTATTACTTCTCTGCTAAATATTTCCCTGCTCATAAGAAACAAGCTGCCTTGAGGGAAATATATAATTTTGTGCAAATTAAAGTAGCGAGTCTCCCACAAGCTTGGGGGGAGGCTTCTCTGGTTACTTAATGCTTTGCTTGATCATCCTCTTCAGAAAAATGAAATACTTGATATCTTTTATAATGGACTAACCAATGCTTCCATGGACCACTTGGATAGTTGTGTTGGTTGTGTTTTCAGGGAAAGAACAGTCGATCAAACTGAATTGCTATTGAATAATATGCTGACTAATGAAAATAATTGTACTCTTTCTGAGCCAACTCCTGAGCCAACTCCTAAACCAACTCCGAAGAAGAGGGGTGTTCTATTTCTCAGTCCTGAAGATATGCAAGAGGCAAAGAAACTATGAAAGAAAAAGGTATTAAAGCTGAAGATGTTAATAATTTACCTCCTATTGTAGAAATTCATGGTCTTAATTTACCACCTATTGAAGAAACACATCGTCTTGATAACCCAACACAAGTAGTAAAGGTAAGTTCTCTCTATAATATGATAAAGTTGAAATCCCGTCTACTAAGTTTCCTAGCCAATGTTTGGATGAATTTGATGACTTTATGGCTAGACAAGAAAATTTCAATGCTTATGTTGGTAGAGAATTAAAGAGTAATGCTTACATGATTGGACGCTTGAGTGATTATATGGCTAGAGTTAAAGGTGAACTTAAACTCATTAGTAAATATGCTTCTATGGTTAGCACTCAAGCAGAACAACTACTTAAAGCTCAAAGTGATTTGCTCGATGAATTAAATAATAAACATGATTTTGCTGTTAGAGTGGCTACTAGAACTGGTAAGATGACTCAGGAACCTTTGTATCCTGAAGGCCACCCTAAGAGGATCGAGCAAGATTCTCAGAGAAATAATTTAGATGCACCTAGTCCTTCTGAAAAGAAGAAAAAGAAAAATGATAGGACTTTGCATGCTTCTAGTGAACCTGTTGTAGACACACCTGAGAATCCCAATGATATTTCTATTTCTGATGCTGAAACACAATCTGGTGATGAACATGAACCTAGTGATAATGTTAATGATAATGTTCATGTTGATGCTCAACCTAGCAATAATAATGATGTAGAGATTGAACCTGTTGTTGATCTTGATAACCCACAATCAAAGAATCAACATTATGATAAGAGAGATTTTGTTGCTAGGAAGCATGGTAAAGAAAGAGAACCATGGGTTCAGAAACCCATTCCTTTTCCTCCTAAGCCATCCAAGAAAAAGGATGATGAGGATTTTGAGCGCTTTGCTGAAATGATTAGACCTATCTTCTTACGTATGCGCTTAACTAATATGCTTAAAGTAAACCCTTATGCTAAATATATGAAATATATTATTACAAATAAAAGAAAGATACTGGAACCTGAAATCTCCACCATGCTTGCCAATTATACTTTTAAAGGTGGAATACCAAAGAAACTTGGAGATCCAGGAGTACTGATACGTCTCCAACGTATCTATAATTTTTGATTGTTCCATGCTATTATATTACCCATTTTGGATGTTTATGGGCTTTACTTTACACTTTTATATCATTTTTGGGACTAACCTACTAATCGGAGGCCCAACCCGTATTGTTTTTTTTGCCTATTTCAGTGTTTCAAATAAAAGGAATATCAAACGGACTCCAAACAGAATGAAACCTTTGGGAGCGTGAATTTTGGAACGAACGTGATCCAGAGGACTTGGAGTGCATGTCAAGAAGCTGTCGAGGCGGCCACAAGGGTGGAGGGCGCGCCCCCCTACTAGGCGCGCCCCCTATCTCGTGGGCCCCTCGGGCGTCCACCGACGTACTTCTTCCTCCTATATATACCCATGTACCCCGAAAACATCAGAGGAGATGACGAAAAGCTATTTCCACCACCTTAACCTTCTGTACCCGCGAGATACCATCTTGGAGCCTTCGTCGGTGCTCCGCCGGAGGGGGAATCGACCATGGAGGGCTTCTACATCAACACCATAGCCCTTCCGATGAGTTGTGAGTAGTTTACCATAGACCTTCGGGTCCATAGTTATTAGCTAGATGGCTTCTTCTCTCTCTTTTAATCTCAATACAATGTTCTCCTTGATCTTCTTGGAGATCTATTCGATGTAACTCTTTTTGCGGTGTGTTTGTCGAGATCCAATGAATTGTGGGTTTATGATCAAGTTTATCTATGAGAAATATTTGAATCTCCTCTGAATTCTTTTATGTATAATTGAGTTTTCTTTGCAAGTCTCTTCGAATTATAAGTTTGGTTTGGCCTACTAGATTGATCTTTCTTGCAATGGGAGAAGTGCTTAGCTTTGGGTTCAATCTTGCGGTGTCCTTTCCCAGTGACAGCAGGGGAAGCAAGGCACGTATTGTATTGTTGCCATCGAGGATAAAAAGATGGGGTTTATATCATATTGCATGAGTTTATCCCTCTACATCAAGTCATCTTTCTTAATGTGTTACTCTGTTCTTATGAACTTGTTGGCAGACAGGAGTCGGACTACTTGTCACGGACGTGATGCCTATATACATGATCATGCCTAGATAATCTCATAATTATTCTCTTTTCTATCAATTGCTCGACAGTAATTTGTTCACCCACTGTAATACTTATACTATCTCGAGGGAAGCCACTAGTGAAACCTATGGCCCCTGGGTCTACCTTTTATCATATAAGCTTTCAATCTACTTTTATTTGCATCTTTACTTTTCTAATATATATTATAAAATACCAAAAATATATTTATCTTATCATACTGTCTCTATCAGATCTCACTTTCGCAAGTGGCCCTGAAGGAATTGACAACCCCTTTATTGCGTTGGTTGCGAGTTCTTTGTTTGTTTTTGTAGGTGCGTGGGACTTGTGAGGAGCCTCCTACTGGATTGATACATTGGTTCTCAAAAACTGAGGGAAATACTTACGCTACTATTGCTGCATCACCCTTTCCTCTTCAAGGAAAACCAACGCAAGCTCAAGACGTAGCAAGAAGGATTTCCGGCGCCGTTGCCGGGGAGGTCTTCACTCAAGTCAAGAAATACCAAGTACCCATCACAAACTCATCTCCCTCGCATTTACATTATTTGCCATTTGCCTCTCGTTTTCCTCTCCCCCACTTCACCCTTGCCGTTTTATTCGCCCTCTCTTTCCCAATCTCCTTCTCTCTCTCTCTTTCGCTTGCCTTTTTTGTTTGCTTGTGTGTTGGATTAGTTGTCGCCATGGCGCAAGATAATACCAAATTGTGTGATTTCTCCAATACCAATAATAATGATTTCCTTAGTACTCCGATTGCTCCTCTTAATGATGTTGAGTCTTGTGAAATCAATGTTGCTTTGCTGAATCTTGTTATGAAAGATCAATTCTCCGGCCTTCCTTGTGAATATGCCGCTACCCATCTAAACAACTTTGTTGATTTGTGTGACATGCAGAAGAAAAAATATACAGATAATGATATAGTTAAATTGAAGTTATTTCCTCTTTCACTTAGAGATCGTGCTAAAGTTTGGTTTCCGTCTTTGCCTAAAAATAGTATTGATTCTTGGAACAAGTGCAAAGATGCTTTTATCTCTAAGTATTTTCCTCCCGCTAAGATCATCACTCTTAGGAACGATATTATGAATTTTAAACAACTTGATCACGAGCATGTTGCCCAATCTTGGGAAATAATGAAATTGATGATTCGCAACTGCCCTACTCATGGTTTGAATTTATGGATGATCATACAAAATTTTTATGCCGGATTGAATTTTGCTTCTAGAAATCTTTTAGATTCGTCCGCGGGAGGCACGTTTATGGAAATCACCTTAGGAGAAGCTACAAAACTCCTTGATAATATCATGGCTAATTATTCTCATTGGCACACCGAACGATCTACTAGTAAAAAAGTGCAAGCTATAGAAGAAATTAATGTTTTGAGTGGAAAGATGGATGAACTTATGAGATTATTTGCTACTAAGAGTGCTTCTATTGATCCCAATGATATGCCTTTATCTACCTTGATTAAGAATAATAATGAATCTATGGATGTAAATTTTGTTGGTACGAATAATTTTGGAAACAATGTTTATAGAGGAAACTTTAATCCTAGACCATTCCCTAGTAATTCCTCTAATAATTATGGAAATTCCTACAATAATTCTTATGGTAATTTTAATAAATTACCCTCTCATTTTGAGAATAGCGTGAAAGAATTTATGATCTCTCAAAAGAATTTTAATGCCTTGCTTGAAGACAAATTGCTCAAAGTTGGTGATTTGGCTAGGAACGTTGATAGGCTTTCGCTTGATGTTGATTCTCTGAAACTTAGATCTACTCCTCCCAAGCATGATATCAATGAGTCTCTTAAAGCTATGAGAAGTTCCATTGACGAGTGCAAAGAAAGAACCGCTAGATTGCGTGCTAAGAAAGATTGCTTTATAAAGGTGTGTTCTTCTAGTTTCCATGAAAATAATGATGAAGATCTTAAAGTTATCGATGTATCCCCTATTAGATCTTTGTTTTGCAATATCAATCTTAATAATGATGGAACTGGAGATGAGTCAACTTTAGTTAAACGGCGTCCCAATAATTTGGAGTTTTTAGATCTTGATGCTAAATTTGGTAAAAGTGGGATTGGAGAGGTCATGACTTTAAATAGCGTTGAACCCACTATCTTGGATTTCAAGAAATTTGATTATGATAATTGTTATTTAGAAGGTTGTATTTCCTTGTTGCAATCCATTGTGAATTCTCCTCATGCTTATAGTCAAAATAAAGCTTTTACCAAACATATTGTTGATGCCTTGGTGCAATATTTTGATGAAAAACTTAATTTGGAAGTTTCTATACCTAGAAAACTTAATGATGAGTGGGAACCTACTATAAAGATTAAAATTAAATATCATGAGTGTTATGCTTTATGTGATTTGGGTGCTAGTGTTTCCACGATTCCGAAAACTTTATGTGATATTCTAGGTTTCCATGATCTTGATGATTGCTCTTTAAATTTGCACCTTGCGGATTCCGCCATTAAAAAGCCAATGGGAAGGATCAATGATGTTCTCATTGTTGCAAATAGAAATTTGGTGCCCATAGATTTTATCGTTCTTGATATAGATTGCAATCTTTCTTGTCCTATTATTCTTGGTAGACCTTTCCTTAGAACGATTGGCGCGATTATTGATATGAAGGAAGGGAATATTAGATTCCAATTTCAATTAAGGAAAGGCATGGAGCACTTTCCAAGAAATAAAATTAAATTACCTTATGAATCTATCGTGCGAGCTGCTTATGAATTGAGTGCCAAAGAGGGAACTACTTAAATCTATCCCCGCTTTTATGCCTAGCTAGGGGCGTTAAAACGATAGCGCTAGTTGGGAGGCAACCCAATTTTATTTGTGTTTTTTGTTTTTGTTCCTGTTTAGTAATAAATTTTGCATCTACCTTCTGTTTAGATGTGTTTTCATGTTTTATTTAGTGCTTTTGCCAAGTAGGACCTATAGGATAACCTATGGTGATAGTTAATTTGATTCTGCTGAAAAACAGAAACTTTGCGCTCACGAGAAAAAAAATCAATAAATCACAGAAACGTGCTTTGGCATTGATTCTTTTTGCTGTAGATCAATAGAAAAATTGTCCAGGACTTCCCATTTTTGTAGGACTTTTAGAGTTCCAGAAGTATTCGAACGTTACAGATTGCTACAGACTGTTCTGTTTTTTGACAGATTCTGCCTTTCGTGTGTTGTTTGCTTATTTTGATGCATCTATGGCTAGTATGTAAGGGTATGAACCATGGAGAACTTGGAATACAGTAGGTTTAACACCAATATAAATAAAGAATGAGTTCATTACAGTACCTTATGTGGTGGTTTTTCTTTCTTTCACTAACAGAGCTTATGAGATTTCCTGTTGAGTTTTGTGTTGTGAAGTTTTCAAGTTTTGGGTAAAGATTTGATGGACTATGGAATAAGGAGTGGCAAGAGCCTAAGCTTGGGTATGCCCATGGAACCCAAAGATATTCAATAATAGCCAAAAGCCTAAGCTTGGGGATGCCCCAGGAAGGCATCCCCTCTTTCGTCTTCGTTCATTGGTAACTTTACTTGGAGCTATATTTTTATTCGCCACATGATATGTGTTTTGCTTGGAGCGTCTTGTAAGATATTAGTCTTTGCTTTTTAGTTTACCACAATCATCCTTGCTGTACACACCTTTTGTGAGAAGCCTATTTGATGGAATTTATTAGAATTCTCTATGTGCTTCACTTATCTCTTTTGAGCTAGATAGTTTTTTGCTCTAGTGCTTCACTTATATCTTTTAGAGCACGGAGGTGGCTTAATTTTGAAGAAATTGGTGATCTCTCATGCTTCACTTTTATTATTTTGAGAGTCTCTTAGAACAGCATGGTATTTGCTATGGTTATAAAATTGGTCCTAGAATGGTAGGCATCGAAGTTGGGTATAATAAAACTATCATAGGAAGTGAATTGGATGCTATGATCAATTTGATACTTGATAATTGTTTTGAGATATGGAGGTAGTAATATTAGAGTCATGCTAGTTGGGTGATTATGAATTTAAAGAATGCTTGTGTTTAAGTTAGCAAGTCCCATAGCATGCACGTATGGTTAAAGTTGTGTAACAAATTGGAAACATGAGGTGTTCTTAGATTGTGCATCCTTATGAGTGGCGGTTGGGGACGAGCGATGGTGTTTTCCAACCAATCTATCCCCCTAGGAGCATGCGTGTAGTGCTTGGTTTTTGATGACTTGTAGATTTTTGCAATAAGTATATGAGTTCTTTTGACTAATGTTGAGTCCATGGATTATACGCACTTTTAACTTTCCATCATTGCTAGCCTCTTCGGTACCGTGCATTGCCCTTTCTCACCTTGAGAGTTGGTGCAAACTTCGCCGGTGCATCCAAACCCCATGATATGATACGCTCTATCACACATAAACCTCCTTATATCTTCCTCAAAACAGCCACCATACCTATCTATTATGGCATTTCTATAGCCATTCCGAGATATATTGCCATGCAACTTTCCACCGTTCCATTTATCATCATGACACACATCATCATTGTCATATTGCCGTGCATGATCATGTAGTTGACATCGTATTTGTGGCAAATCCACCGTGCATAAATTTTCATACATGTCACTCTTGATTCATTGCTCATCCTCGTACACCGCCGGAGGCATTCAAATAGAGTCGTATCTTGTTCTAGTTTTGAGTTGTAATTCATGAGTTGTAAATATATAGAAGTGTGATGATCATCATTATTAGAGCATTGTCCCTAAAGAAGAAAATAAGAAAAAAAGAAAGGCCAAAAAAAAGGCCAAAGGAAAAAAGGAAAAGAAAGGCCAAAAAGAAAAAAAGAAAGTCCCAAAAAAAGAAGAAAATAAAAAAATAAAAAAGGGGGCAATGTTACTATCTCTTTTTCCACACTTGTGCTTCAAAGTAGCACCATGTTCTTCATATAGCGAGTCTCATATGTTGTCACTTTCATATACTAGTGGAATTTTTCATTATAGAACTTGGCTTGTATATTCCTACGATGGGCTTCCTCAAATGCCCTAGGTCTTCGTGAGCAAGCAAGTTGGGTGCACGCCCACTAGTTTCTTTTGTTGAGATTTCATACATTTATAGCTCTAGTGCATCCGTTGCATGGCAATCCCTACTCCTCATGTTGACATCAATTGACGGGCATCTCCATAGTCCATTGATTATCCTCGTCAATGTGAGACTTTCTCTTTTTTTGTCTTCTCCACACAATCCCCATCAACATATTCTAATCCACCCATAGTGTGATATCCATGGCTCACGCTTATGTATTGCGTGAAAGTTGAAATTGTTTGAGATTATTTAAGTATGAAACAATTGCTTGGCTTGTCATCGGGGGTGTATAAGATGGGAGCATTTCTGTGTGACGAAAATGAAGCATAGCCTAACTATATGATTTTGTACGGATGAACTTTCTTTAGCCATATTATTATTTTGACAAGACATGATTGCTTTGGTTAGTATGCTTGAAGTATTACTATTTCTTATGTCAATATGAACTTATATTTTGAATCATTTGGATCTGAACATTCATGTCACAATAAAGAAAATTACATTGAGAAAGATGCTAGGTAGCATTCCACATCAAAAATTCTGTTTTTATCATTTACCTACTCGAGGACGAGCAGGAATTAAACTTGGGGATGCTTGATACGTCTCCAACGTATCTATAATTTTTTATTGTTCCATGCTATTATATTACCCGTTTTGGATGTTTATGGGCTTTACTTTACACTTTTATATCATTTTTGGGACTAACCTACTAATCAGAGGCCCAACCCGTATTGCTGTTTTTTTGCCTATTTCAGTGTTTTGAAGAAAAGGAATATCAAACAGAATCCAAACGGAATGAAACCTTCGGGAGAGTGATTTTGGAACGAACGTGATCTAGAGGACTTGGAATGCAAGTCAAGAAGTTGTCGAGGCGGCCACGATGGTGGAGGGCGCCCCCCTACTGGGCGCGCCCCCCTATCTCGTGGGCCCCTCGGGCGTCCACCGACATACTTCTTCCTCCTATATATACCCACGTACCCCGAAAACATCAGAGGAGCCGACGAAAAGCTATTTCCACCACCGTAACCTTCTGTATCCGCGAGATCCCATCTTGGAGCCTTCGCTGGCGCTCCACCGGAGGGGGAATTGACCATGGAGGGCTTCTACATCAACACCATAGCCCTTTCGATGAGTTGTGAGTAGTTTACCACAGACCTTCGGGTCCATAGTTATTAGCTAGATGGCTTCTTCTCTCTCTTTGAATCTCAATACAATGTTCTCCTTGATCTTCTTGGAGATCTATTCGATGTAACTCTTTTTGCGGTGTGTTTGTCGAGATCCGATGGATTGTGGGTTTATGATCAAGTTTATCTATGAGAAATGTTTGAATCTCCTCTGAATTCTTTTATGTATAATTGAGTTATCTTTGCAAGTCTCTTCGAATTATCAGTTTGGTTTGGCCTACTAGATTGATCTTTCTTGCAACGGGAGAAGTGCTTAGCATTGGGTTCAATCTTGTGGTGTCCTTTCCCAGTGACAGCAGGGCAGCAAGGCACGTATTGTATTGTTGCCATCGAGGATAAAAAGATGGGTTTATATCATATTGCATGAGTTTATCCCTCTACATCATGTCATCTTTCTTAATGCGTTACTCTGTTCTTATGAACTTAATACTCTAGATGCATGCTGGATAGCGGTCGATGCGTGGAGTAATAGTAGTAGATGCAGGCAGGAGTCGGTCTACTTGTCACGGACGCGATGCCTGTATACATGATCATGCCTAGATAATCTCATAATTATTCGCTTTTCTATCAATTACTCGACAGTAATTTTTTCACCCACCGTAATACTTATGCTATCTTGAGAGAAGCCACTAGTGAAACCTATGGCCCCCGGGTCTACCTTTTATCATATAAGCTTTCAATCTACTTTTATTTACATCTTTACTTTTCCAATCTATATTATAAAATACCAAAAATATATTTACCTTATCATACTATCTCTATCAGATTTGACAACCCCTTTATTGCGTTGGAGCTAATTATACTTTTAAAGGTGGAATACCAAAGAAACTTGGAGATCCAGGAGTACCAACTATACCATGCTCCATTAAAAGAAACTATGTTAAAACTGATTTATGTGATCTTGGAGACGGTGTTAGTGTTATGCCTCTCTCTTTATATCGTAGACTTGAATTGAATAAGTTGACACCTACTGAAATATCTTTGCAAATGGCTGGCAAATCAACTGCTATACCTATCGGTATTTGTGAGGATGTGCCTGTTCTGGTTGCAAACGTCATTATCTTAACGAACTTTGTTATTCTTGATATTCCCGAGGACGACAGTATGTCGATTATCCTTGGTAGACCCTTTTTTAATACTGTAGGGGCTGTTATTGATTGCAACAAAGGCAATGTCACTTTTCATGTTAATGGTAATGAGCATACGGTACACTTTCCAAGGAAACAACCTCAAGTTCATAGCATCAATTCTATTGGAAATAGTCCAACTATTATTATTGGAGGTTTTGAATTTCCTCTTCCTACTGTTAAGAAGAAATATGATATTCTTAATATTGGGGATGTTCATATCCCCGTCGAGGTAACCTAGTGTTATTCAAAATTTCTCCGGTTCCATGTTATTCGGAATGAGTTTGTTAACAAGACTTGATCAACCTTGCTAGTGGATTCCTTTTGATGAGCATGAGATGGATGAAACTCGGAGGCACAACCTTCTGTACCCTCCTTTTACTTTCTGTTATTTAGTTTAAATAAAGTAAAATTAGTATTATCTGTCTGTTTTCTGAATTATCCATGTAATAAAAAATACCCCAAAAATAAAAGTTCTCCAAATGCCCTGCCAATTTAATATGATTTTTTCTGGAATATTTGAGAATTTTTTGCACCGAGAACACAGCAGGGGGAGCAAGCACCTGGCCATGAGGGTCCAGGGCGCGCCCCCTGCCTCATGGGCCCACGGTGGCCCCCTCCACTTATTCCTGCACCCACACACTTCATCTTCCACCCAAAAAATCACCATCCAACTCAAGCACAAGTTCTAGCTCATTTTGCTGTGACTTTCGATCTCCTTGTTCAAAGCTCCATTCACAAAACTGCTTTGGGAGATTGTTCCTTTGTATGTGACTCCTCCAATGGTCCAATTAGTTTTTGTTCTAGTGCTTTATTCATTGCAAATTTTTGCTGCCTAGGTGACCATGTTCTTGAGCTTGCATGTCAAATTTATGAGGTCCCAAGTAATTCTAATGCATGATATAGGCTTTAGGCACTTGTGGGAGTAGTTGCTATCAGTTTTGTTGAGTTTGATTCACTTTTATTTCCAGTTACTAAAATTTTCAGAAAATGATTAAGAGATTTTTGAGGGGCTCTTCTAGCCAAGGCTCCAAGGATAAACAAGCTAAGGAGAAAGAAAAATCCAAGTATAATCTTCCTCGCATGGCGGAAGTACGGCCGTGTGAATGGCCTTGTGATGATTTCTTGAGAGCAGCCAAGATTTATGATGACTTTTATTCTTTGGTTGATAATGCGGGCCTCACCGGCTTCTTCCATGACCGGACCGAACATTATCTCTTACTAACCAATACTTTCATGCAAATTTTGTACTATTATCCTAAGAATTCACCTCCTTCAGTAGCTTTTCATTTATATGATGTGGCTAGGGAGATGTCATTACGTGATTTTGGCGCGGTTTGCAGAATACCCTTCGAGGGCAGCTTAGAGGAACCACGTCGTAAAGATGTGGATGGTTTTATAGATACTATTACTGTAGGGGAATCGAGGAAGGTTTCCGATACAAGAATTACTAGCATACATTTTCCTGTTTTACGCTACTTTGCAATATTTGCCAGTCAATGCTCAATTGGTCGTGGAAACTGTGGAAACCTTTGTGTTCCTGATATTATTATTTTGTTCCATGATTTATTTCGTGATAACTCTATTAGTATGGGTGCTATTATTGCTAAACGATTAAGCCTGAACCGTACAAAGGGCCCCATCTTTGGAGGTATCTATGTTGCACGCCTCACTAAACACTTCGAGGTACTTATTAGATATTTTGAGAAAGAAGAAAAACTGCTGCCCCCTACTCTTCTAGACTATAAGAGCATGGTAGCACATGAGTTTATTGTTAACAATGATGATAAGATGCTTCTATACAATCTGAGATTTAATAAGAAGCACAATGAGATTATTATCTTGCATGCGCCCTCTTTTTTTGATTTAACCGCATGCCATTACCTCGTCTTGCCGGCGGCCATTTACGCGCATCGAGGCCAGACATCAGCTCTAGAGCCTGAGCCGGAACCACCACTGGACCCTTATCATCCATCATCTTATCAGTGGGATCCAGAGGAGATCGCCAGTCAGTGGCAGTACAATGACGCTCCTCAGTACACCGGGGAGAGTAGCCGGATCCATGGGCATAGACCAACTTAGGAGCCTAAGCTTGGGGGAGTACGTATTTCTCACCGACATTACATTCATGTTCACACACTCATTCTAGTCGTAGGTGCTCATACTTTTTCACTGTATTATCCATGCTAGTTTAATTTCTTTTTCCAGTTTTCTTCTAGTGTGTTTGATAAACCTTAAGAAAACCAAAAAAAATAGTTAGTTTAATTGCCATGCTTGTAGTAGTAGTAATTAATAGAAAACCCCAAAAAGATTTCTCGTTCTTCGTTTGCTTGTTGGGAGCTTTCCCGTGTAAATAGTTTTATTTTATTTTCTTTCCTTTGGGGGTCGAGAGGAGAAGACCATAATGAAAATGTTTAGTGGCTCTCATATGCATGATTGTTAAATTAACTTAGAGCCCATATTACCTTGTCTTCTCCCTTGAATTGAATGCTTGCAGATTCCAACTTAGTCCAATGCACGGGCACTATTATTATTATCCACATCATTCGGTCGTGCAAGTGAAAGGCAATAATGACGATGTATGATGGACTGGTTGAGATGAGAGAAGCTGGTACGAACTCGACCTCTCTTGTTTTTGTAAATATGATTAGTTCATCGTTCCTCATTCAGCCTATTATGAATAAACATGTTTGCAATGACAATTAGAGATTATAGTTGCTTATGCCATGCTTAATTAGCTAGGAGCTTATAATGGTTTACCTTGCGTGCCAACATGCTAGTAAAATGGTTGTGATGTGGTATGATTGGGTGGTATCCTCCTTTGAATGATTCGAGTGACTTGACTTGGCACATGTTCACGCATGTAGTTGAAACAAAATCAACATGACCTGCACGATATTTATGTTCATGGTGGATTATATCCTACTCATGCTTGCACTCGGTGTTGATTAATTTTAATGCATGTTCATGACTGTTGTCGCTCTCTCAGTTGGTCGCTTCCCAGTCTTTTGCTAGCCTTCACCCGTACTAAGCAGGAATACTGCTTGTGCATCCAAACTCCATAAACCCCAAAGTTATTCCATATGAGTCCACCATACCTTCCTATATGCGGTATTTACCTGCCGTTCCAAGTAAATTTGTATGTGCCAAACTCCAAACCTTCAAATGAAATTCTGTTTTGTATACTCGAGCAGCTCATGTATCAACTAGGGTTGTCTGTATCTTCCATGCTAGGTGGGTTATTCTCAAGAGGAGTGGACTCCGCTCCTCATTCACGAGAAAATGGCTGGTAACCGGGATGCCCAGTCCCATGATCAAAAGATCAAATCAAATCAAAATAATTAAAACAAAACTCCCCCAGGACTGTTGCTAGTTGGAGGCACCCGTTGTTTCGGGCAAGCCATGGATTGATGCTTGTTGGTGGTGGGGGAGTATAAACTTTACCATTCTGTTTGGGAACCGCCTATAATGTGTGTAGCATGGAAGATATCGAGATCTTATAGTTGTTATGTTGACAGTGAAAGTATGTCGCTCAAAATGTTATTCATCTCTATTTTAAAATCGAGCTCTGGCACCTCTACAAATCCCTGATTCCCTCTGAGAAGGGCCTATCTATTTACTTTTATGTTGAGTCATCACCCTCTTATTAAAAAGCACCCACTGGAGAGCGCCGCTGTCATTTGCATGCATTACTATTAGTTTATATTGGGTATGATCTTTTACCATGAATTACAATGTTTAGTCAGTCCTTGATCTTTAAAGGTGCTCTACATTTATGTTTTGCGGTCTCAGAAAGGGCTAGCAAGATACCATCTTGTTATATCGTATTATGATTGTTTTGAGAAGGTGTTGTCATCCGAGATTTATTATTATTGTTAGCTAGTTTATTATGCCATTGATATGAGTAAACATGAGACCTAAGTGTTATTGTGAATATGGTTAGTTCATAATCTTTGCTAAAAACTTGAATGCTGGCTTGACATATTTGCAATAACAAGAGCAAATAGAGTTTGTAAAGTTTTTCTTTATCACTTTCAGTTTATCAACTGAATTGTTTGAGGACAAGCAAAGATTTAAGCTTGGGGGAGTTGATACGTCTCCGTCGTATCGACTTTTCCAAACACTTTTGCTCTTGTTTTGGACTCTAACTTGCATGATTTGAATGGAACTAACCTAGATTGACGCTGTTTTCAGCAGAACTACCATGGTGTTATTTTTGTGCAGAAATAAAAGTTCTTGGAATGACCTGAAAATCCACGGAGCAACTTTTCATAATTAATAAAAAATACTGGTGAAAGAATCAGCGTCAGGGGGCCCACACCCCGTCCATGAGGGTGGGGAGCGCGTGCCTCCCCCTGGGCGCACTCCCCTGCCTCGTGGGCCCCCCTGAACGTCCACCGACCTCAACTCCAACTCCATGTATTTTCTTTCGCAAAAAAATCAGAGAGAATGTTTCATCGCGTTTTACGATAGGGAGCCACCGCCAAGCCCTAATCTCTCTCGGGAGGGCTGATCTGGAGTCCGTTTGGGGCTCCGGAGAGGGGGATTCATCGCCGTCGTCATCATCAACCATCCTACATCACAAATTTCATGATGCTCACCGCCGTGCATGAGTAATTCCATCGTAGGCTTGCTGGACGGTGATGGGTTGGATGAGATTTACCATGTAATCAAGTTAGTTTTGTTAGGGTTTGATCCCTAGTATCCACTATGTTCTGAGATTGATGTTGCTATGACTTTGCTATGCTTAATGCTTGTCACTAGGGCCCGAGTGCCATGATTTCAGATCTGAACTTATTATGTTTTCATGAATATATGTGAGTTCTTGATCTTCTTTTGCAAGTCTATAGTCACCTATTATGTGTTATGATCCAACAACCCCGAAGTGACAATAATCGGGATACTTCTTGGTGATGACCATAGTTTGAGGAGTTCATGTATTCAATAAGTGCTAATGCTTTGGTCCGATACTCTATTAAAAGGAGGCCTGAATATCCCTTAGTTTCCAGTAGGACCCCGCTGCAACGGGAGGGTAGGACAAAATATGTCATGCAAGTTCTTTTCCACAAGCACGTATGACTATATTCGGAATACATGCCTACATTACATTGATGAACTGGAGCTAGTTCTGTGTCACCCTATGTTATAACTATTACATGATGTATCGCATCCGACATAATTATCCATCACTGATCCAATGCCTACGAGCTTTTCACATGTTATGCTTTGCTTATTTACTTTAGCGTTGCTACTGTTACAATTACTACAAAACTGCTACTGTTACTTTTGTCGCTGTTACCGTTACTTCCATACTACTTTGCTACTAAATACTTTGCTGCTGATACTAAGTTATCCAGGTGTGGTTGAATTGACAACTCAACTGCTAATACTTGAGAGTATTCTTTGGCTCCCCTTATGCCGAATCAATAAATTTGGGTTGAATACAAGCTTTATGAAGCATTCATGCTATTATATTATCTGTTTTGAATGATTACAAGCTTTATTATACACTTTTATATTACTTTTGGGACTAACCTATTAACCGGAGGCCCAGCCCATATTGCTGTTTTATTGCTTGTTTCAATATTTCGAAGAAAAGGAATATCAAACGCAGTCCAAACGGAATGAAACCTTCGGGAGCGTGATTTTTTGGAAAGGATATGATCCGGGAGACTTGGAGTTCAAGACAGGGAAGGTTCGAGGAAGCCAGGAGATAGGAGGGCGCGCCCACCCCCCCTGGGCACTCCCCCTGTCTCCTGGGCCCCTCGAGGCTCCCCCGACCGTCTTCTTTCGCCTATATAAGTCGACGTACCCTAAAAACATCGACAACGAAGATAGATAGGGAGTTCCGCCGCTGCAAGCCTCTGTAGCAACCAAAAACTTCTCGGGAGCCTGTTCCGGCACCCTGCCGGAGGGAGAACCCATCACCGGTGGCCATCTTCATCATCCCGGCACTCTCCATGACAAGGAGGGAGTAGTTCACCCTCAGGGCTGAGGGTATGTACCAGTACCTATGTGTTTGATCTCTCTCTCTCTCTCTCTCGTGTTCCCTCTATGACACGATCTTGATGTATCGCGAGCTTTGCTATTATAGTTGGATCTTATGATGTTTCTCCCCCTCTAGTCTCTTGTGACAAATTGAGTTTTCCTCTTGAAGTTATCTTATCGGATTGAGTCTTTAATGATTTGAGAACACTTGATGTATGTCTTGTCATGCGTATCTGTGGTGACAATGGGATATCACGTGATCCACTTGATGTATGTTTTGGTGATCAACTTGCGGGTTCCGCCCATGAACCTACGCATAGGGGTTGGCACATGTTTTCGTCTTGACTCTCCGATAGAAACTTTGGGGCACTCTTTGAAGTACTTTGTGTTGGTTGAATAGATGAATCTGAGATTGTGTGATGCATATTGTATAATCATGCCCACGGATACTTGAGGTGACAATGGAGTATCTAGGTGACATTAGGGTTTTGGTTGATTTGTGTCTTAAGGTGTTATTCTAGTATGAACTCTTGAATAGATTGATCCGAAAGAATAACTTTGAGGTGGTTTCGTACCCTGCCATAATCTCTTCGTTTTTTCTCCGCTATTAGTGGCTTTGGAGTGACTCTTTGTTGCATGTTGAGGGATTGTTATGTGATCCAATTATGTTATTATTGTTGAGAGAACTTGCACTAGTGAAAGTATGAACCTTATGCCTTGTTTCCTATCATTGCAATACCGTTTACGCTTACTTTTATATTAGTTACCTTTCTGTTTTTATATTTTCAGATTACAAAAACCTATATCTACCATCCATATTGCACTTGTATCACCATCTCTTCGCCGAACTAGTGCACCTATACAATTTACCATTGTATTGGGTATGTTGGGGACACAGGAGACTCTTTGTTATTTGGTTACAGGTTTGTTTGAGAGAGACCATCTTCATCCTACGCCTCCCACGGATTGATAAACCTTAGGTCATCCACTTGACGGAAATTTTCTACTGTCCTACAAACCTGTGCACTTGCAGGCCCAACAACGTCTACAAGAAGAAGGTTGTGTAGTAGACATCAAGCTCTTTTTTGGCGCCATTGCCGGGAAGGTGAGTGCTTGAAGGTATATCTTTAGATCTTGCAATCGAATCTTTTTGTTTCTTGTTTTATCACTAGTTTAGTCTATAAAAGTAAACTGCAAAAAATGGAATTGAGTTTGTCTCATATGCTTCATCTTTTTAATATCTTTCGTGAGTATGATGAAAAGGAAAATTGTGCTCAAGTGCTAGAAGAAGAATTACATAGAATGCTTGGCATGGAATATGTGAATGATGAGCATGATTGCAATGTTCTTAGTATGAACTCCTTGAATATCCATGATGCTAATGATATGCAAAGCCACAAGCTTGGGGATGCTATGTTTGATGAAGATGATATTTTTTGTCCCCCAATTTTTTATGAGCAAATTTATTATGATGAAAGCATGCCTCCTATTTATGATGATTATATTGATGAAAGTGGGTTTGGAAGAGTGTCAACTTTAGGTAGTATTGATCCCACTATTTTGGAGGATGTTGAATCTTATTGCGATGAATATGAAAGTGGATTTGGAAGAGTGTCAACTTTATTTAGTGATGATTCCACTATTTTGGAAGAGGTTCCAATTGATTATGAGAACAAAGTTGCTATCTATGATAATTATTGTGATGACTTGTATGCTATTAAGAATAATGATAACCATGAAACTTGTCCTCATTATTTTAGTTTTCAATTGGATTATGCCTCACATGATAATTAGTTTGTTGAGTTTGCTCCCACTACCGTTCCGAATGAGAAGAATTTTGCTTATGTGGAGAGTAGAAAATTTTCTATGCTTGTAGATCACGAAAAGAATGCTTTAGGTGCTGGTTATATTGTTGAATTCATTCATGATGCTACTGAAAATTATTATGAGGGAGGAACATATGTTTGTGGGAATTGCAATAATGTCAAGTTCCCTCTCTATGTGCTTAAAGTTTTGAAGTTATGCTTGTTTTACCTTCCTATGCTAGTTGATTATTGTTCCCATAAGTTGTTTGCTCACAAAATCCCTATGCATAGGAAGTGGGTTAGGCTTAAATGTGCTAGTCATATTCTTCATGATGCTCTCTTCATGTTTCAATTCTTATCTTTTATGTGAGCATCATTGAAATCATCATGCCTAGCTAGGGGCGTTAAACGATAGCGCTTGTTGGGAGGCAACCCAACTTTATTTTTGTTTCTTACTTTTTGTTCCTGTTTAGTAATAAATAATTCATATAGCCTCTGGTTAGATGTGGTTTTATGTTTTAATTAGTGTTTGTGCCAAGTAGAACCTTTGGGAAGACTTGGGTGAAGTCTTTATGATCTTGCTGTAAAAAACAGAAACTTTAGCGCTCACGATATTAGCTGCCATTTTTTACTGGAGAGTGCTTTTAGGTTGATTCTTTTTGCAGATGATTAATAGACAAATTACTCAGGTCCACCAACGTATTTCAGAATTGTTTTATTTCCATAAGTATACGTTTGATACAGATTACTGCAGACTGTTCTGTTTTTGACAGATTCTGTTTTCTATGTGTTGTTTGCTTATTTTGATGAATCTATGAGTAGTATTGGAGGGTACGAGCCATAGAGAAGTTATAATACAGTAGATATTACACCAATATGAACTTAGAATGAGTCAATTACATTACCTAAGTGGTGTTTTTATTATCTTATACTAACGGAGCTTACGAGTTTTGTGTTGAGTTTTGTGTGGTTGAAGTTTTCAAGTTTTGGGTAAAGATTCAATGGACTATGGAATAAGGAGTGGCAAGAGACTAATCTTGGGGATGCCCAAGGCACCCCAAGGTAATATTCAAGGACAACCAAGCAACTAAGCTTGGGGATGCCCCGGATGGCATCCCCTCTTTCGTCTTCGTTCATCGGTAACTTTAGTTGGAGCTATATTTTTATTCGCCACATGATATGTGTTTTGCTTGGAGAGTCATTTTATTTTGTTAATATTTGTTTTCTGTTATTTAGAATAATGTTTTGCATCTTTATTTTCAATAAAAATGTCAAGGATAGCCTTTACCATGCTTATTTTGCTAGTATACATGTTGCTGTTTGAAAACAGAAAGTTTACCGTTGTTGCAAAAATTCCCTAGAAAAGTCAGAGAATGATATAATGTTGAATCTTTTTGAATAATGAGATCTGATAAATATTTTACAACGTAGTATTTTTCTTATAATTTTTGGAGTTAGGGAAGTATCATGAATCTTGCGTTCTTTACAGACTATACTGTTTTGGCAGATTGCTGTTATGTTTGCATTGTTTGCATATGTTTGCTTGTTTAATGATTCTATTTGAGGATAGGAGTATTAAATATGCAGAGAAATTTAGTATGAAATGTTGAATAATAATTTTAGTAACTTGTTACAGTAGAAAATGATAAGGTTTTGCATTGTTTTATACTAACCTATCTCACGAGTTCTTGTTGAGTTTGTTGTGGATGAAGCTTTTGATACAAAGAAGAGAAACCAACATATAAAAGGAATTAAGGAGACATAAAAGCTCAAGATTGGGGATTCACAAGGCACCCCAAGATAATATTTCAAGAAGTCTCAAGCATCTAAGTTTGGGGATGCCTCGCTAGGCATCCCACCTTTCTTCTTCAACAACTATCGGTTAGTATCGGTTGAGCCTAAGTTTCTGCTTCTTCACATGAGTTGTGCTATCCTTGCAATGTCATTTTTCTTTGATTTGCTTGCTGTTTGAATACAATACCAAGATCTGAAATTCTTAAATGATAGAGAGTCTTCATATGGCTACATAATTATTTAACTACTCATTGATCTTCACTTATATCTTGTTGGAGTAGTTTGCCATTTACTCGTGTGCTTCACTTATATCCTATGAGTAAATGGTTGAATGAGTTGAATGTCATAAATCTGACATTATATATCTCTCATTTGGTTATCCATGGGGAGTAATGACCTCACATCTAGGAAGTAGAGGTTGTAAATTTATTGAAGGTTAGCAAGCATTGTATTGGTCATTTGAACAATTCATGAAAGAATGTTGAAGGAAGAGAGATTTCACATATAAATATACTATCTTAGACATCTTTTATAATTGTGAGCACTCATTAAGTATGACATGCTAAAGAGTTTATGTTGGACAAGGAAGACAACATAATGGGTTATGTTTTCTCACATCTCAGTTAAAGTATATTGTCATGGATCATTCAAACATGTTGAGCTTGCCTTTCCGCCTCATGCTAGCCAAATTCCTTGCACCAAGTAGAGATACTACTTGCGCTTCCAAATATCCTTAAACCCAGTTTTTGCCATGAGAGTCCACCATACCTACCTATGGATTGAGTAAGATCCTTGAAGTAAGTTGTCATCGGTGCAAGCAATAAAAATTGCTCTCTAAATATGCATGACTTATTAGTGCGGAGAAAATAAGCTTTGTACGATCTTGTTATGGAAGCAATAAAAGCGACAGACTTCATAATAAAGGTTCATATACAAGTGGCAATATAAAGTGACATTCTTTCGCATTAAGATTTTGTGTATCCAACACTAAAAGCGCATGACAGCCTCTGCTTCCCTCTGCAAAGGGCCTACCTTTTACTTTATGTCTTCACTTTATGCAAGAGTCAAGGTGATCTTCACCTTTCCCTTATTCATTTTATCCTTTGGCAAGCACTTTGTGTTGGGGTGATCCTGATATATATATATATATCCAATTGGATGTAAGTTAGCATGAACTATTATTGTTGACATCACCCAAAGGTGAATACGTTGGGAGACAACACTATAAGCCCCTATCTTTCTCAGTGTTCGATTAAAACTCCATAACCGTTAGTATTGTGTGAGTGTTAGCAATTGTAGAAGACCATATGATAGTTGAGTATGTGAAGTTTTCTAAATCAAAGCTCTGACATAGACCCTTCCTGAAAATAAGATGAATTGCAATTGTTTGATGACTAAGAATGAAGTTTGCTAGCTTTCAAGAAAGTTTATGGTCTATGCTTTAACATATGAATAGCTTGTTGCTTGATCGTGAAAAGTTTTATGAGATGAACTACTGTTATGACATATAAACATGCTAGAAAAGGTGATTGAAATTATCATTGATAAAACTTGTGCACCTTCTAGCATTCACACTTCATAAATTATTTCTTTTATCATTTACCTACTCGAGGACGAGTAGGAATTAAGCTTGGGGATGCTGATACGTCTCCAATGTATCTATAATTTATGAAGCATTCATGCTATTATATTATCTATTTTGAATGATTACGGGCTTTATTATACACTTTTATATTACTTTTGGGACTAACCTACTAACCGGAGGCCTAGCCCATATTGCTGTTTTATTGCCTGTTTCAGTATTTCGAAGAAAAGGAATATCAAACGGAGTCCAAACAGAATGAAACCTTTGGGAGCGTGATTTTTGGAAAGGATATGATCCGGGAGACTTGGAGTTCAAGCCAGGGAAGGTTCGAGGAAGACAGGAGATAGGAGGGCGCGCCCACCCCCCCGGGCGCGCCCCTGCCTCCTGGGCCCCTCGAGGCTCCCCCGACCGACTTCTTTCTCCTATATAAGTCCACGTACCCTAAAAACATCGACAACGAAGATAGATCGGGAGTTTCGCGGCTGCAAGCCTCTGTAGCCACCAAAAACCTCTCGGGAGCCTGTTCCGGCACCCTGTCGGAGGAGGGGCCCATCACCGGTGGCCATCTTCATCATCCTGGCGCTCTCCATGACGAGGAGGGAGTAGTTCACCCTCGGGGCTGAGGCTATGTACCGGTAGCTATGTGTTTGATCTCTCTCTCTCTCTCTCTCTCGTGTTCTCTCTCGTGTTCCCTCTATGGCATGATCTTGATGTATCGCGAGCTTTGCTATTATAGTTGGATCTTATGAGGTTTCTCCCCCTCTACTCTCTTGTGATCAATTGAGTTTTACTCTTGAAGTTATCTTATCGGATTGAGTCTTGAATGATTCGAGAACACTTGATGTATGTCTTGTCGTGCGTATCTGTGGTGACAATGGGATATCACGTGATCCACTTGATGTATGTTTTGGTGATCAACTTGCGGGTTCCGCCCATGAACCTATGCATAGGGGTTGGCACATGTTTTCGTCTTGACTCTCCGATAGAAACTTTGGGGCACTCTTTGAAGTACTTTGTGTTGGTTGAATAGATGAATCTGAGATTGTGTGATGCATATTGTATAATCATGCCCACGGATACTTGATGTGACAATGGAGTATCTAGGTGACATTAGGGTTTTGGTTGATTTGTGTCTTAAGGTGTTATTCTAGTATGAATTCTTGAATAGATTGATCCGAAAGAATAACTTTGATGTGGTTTTGTACCCTACCATAATCTCTTCGTTTGTTCTCCGCTATTAGTGCCTTTGGAGTGACTCTTTGTTGCATGTTGAGGGATTGTTATGTGATCCAATTATGTTATTATTGTTGAGAGAACTTGCACTAGTGAAAGTATGAACCTTAGGCCTTGTTTCCTATCATTGCAATACCGTTTATGCTCACTTTTATCATTAGTTACCTTGTTGTTTTTATATTTTCAGATTACAAAAACCTATATCTACCATCCATATTACACTTGTATCACCATCTCTTCGCCGAACTAGTGCACCTATACAATTTACCATTGTATTGGGTGTGTTGGCGACACAAGAGACTCTTTGTTATTTGGTTGTTGGGTTGTTTGAGAGAGACCATCTTCATCCTACGCCTCCCACGGATTGATAAACCTTAGGTCATCCACTTGAGGGAAATTTGCTACTGTCCTACAAACCTGTGCACTTGCAGGCCCAACAACGTCTACAAGAAGAAGGTTGTGTAGTAGACATCAGATGACGAGGCCATGGACGGAGCATGGCTGGCGGCATCAGGTTCGGCGAGCATGGACCACGCTGCAGCCGGTAGCGAGGAGCAGGAGGAGGGGCACGGTCCAGGGCCGCAATAGGGTGCGCGGACACCGTGGGATGGCGGAGGTGGGCGCGACGCAGAAGCAACAACACGCCCACAAGAAGGAGGCAAGGCGCGGGTGGGACACGGGGACCACGACGCGGGGCGCGAGAGCTCGCGCACAGCCACGGGCACGGACGCGACGAGCGCGGGGCCTAGGCACGACGACGGTGAACGGCAACTAGCTGCACGGCGGAGCAGAGCTCCGGTGAGGTTGCTAGCGATGGCTACGGGGACGAACCCACGCGTGAGAAAGAGGGGAAAAGGTGGGGGCTTACATCGCGCCTGCAGGTGTGCAAAGACGTGCTCGGGGAAGGCTCGAGGCGGCAGTTCCCGGCGAGGGCGACGGTGGAGCAGAGGAGGAAAGAGTCGAGGCGGGCGCTCTGGTGGCCCCCAGCACAGTCCTGTGGCACCACACGAAGAGGACGATGGCGCTGGAGCTCCAGGACAGACCGGCAAGGCCCGGTGGCCGCGAGATTGACCAGCGCACGGCGATGGGAGCGTACTTGAGAGAGAGAGAGGAGAGGCGCGCACGCGCGAGGGAGAAGGGGGAGGAGTGGTGGAGGCACTAGGGTTTGTAGGGGGTCTGGCTCGGCCTTATCCAGTAGGGGAGCCATGGGATGGCCGACACGTGTCCATCCGCGGCCAGGGTGGCCAGATGCGCGCCACGGTCTCCTGTGAACAGGAAGGAAGGAGAAGGCACGGCTGGGCTGGGCCGATTGTGCACTATGCACATAGAGCCCATTCCAACAGGTAAGTTTGTCCATTTTCCTTTCTCTTTTGTGTTGTTTTTTGTTAAACATTTTGTCTCATCTTTCTATTTAGTTCACATAGCAAATGAATTTTTCTTGGAATCAAAATTTGCAAATAATTACTATGCAATATTCTGGAGCATCCCACAAAGTTTGGGGACATTTGGAATTGTATAAGTATTTGTTTATTTTGAAAAGGCTATTTTTATTTACTGTTGGACCACTTTATAATTTCCTAGGGGTTAATTGGTGAGTCAAATGATGTTGATTTCAACATGAGAAATGACCAGGAGACTTTCTAGAATAATGCAATCATGTTTTTTTACTACTCGAAGAAATAATTTATTCGACTTATTTTAAATTTGAAAAAGGCTTTGATTTTTGGACAAGTGGCAAGCTGCATAGTAATCACGATGACATGGCCACCATTAGGGGGAGATTACTGTAGCATGATTCTCGGGTGTTGCAAGCACAAAATGGATTGGCGGACATTTTCCCTGTAGAACTTATTACCTGCGGGAGATGAAAATATGAAAATAGGGGGTCGCTGCCCCCTTTTTTGGGACAGAAAAGAAATGACGGGGAAGGGAAATAAGTGGATAAAAATCATGAAAAAATCTTTCAAAAGTACTCCAAACGAAATGGACATTGACTGGAAAAGCTAAAAGCACTACAAAAAAATACACTTCCGTGATGATACGTGTTTGTCACAGTAGGTCGCGTTTTCTGTCATACATGTACATCCATGATAAATTTATGACAGAATCAAGATAGTTATACCTGTGCTGTCGTAGAAGTGTTCCATGACATTACCAAAATTATCATCATGGAAGTGTCCACTTCCATGATGATAAATCGCGTGTCACAGAAGTGCTTTCGTCAAGGGTGACCGACACGTGGCATCCACCGTAACGGAATGCCATTAAGCTATCGGGTTGGGTTTTGGATCCGATAACCCGTTAACAGCCCCGGCCAATGGGGATTTTCCACGTGTAAAATCATCATTGGCTAGAGGAAACACGTGTCAGCTCATCGTTGAGACAGATGTCATCCACTCATTGGACAAAAGGCGCCTATGATACGTCAACACATGACACGGCCCATCGAGTTTAAATGGGCCGGCGCAACTAACGGCCCACAAGATTTTGCGGACCATAATGGGCCGGCCCAGCTAAACGCCCACGAGGTTTTGCGGACCATAATGGGCTGGCCCAGCTAAAGGCCCACAAGATTTCATGGCCCATAATGGGCCGGCCCAGGTAAGGCCCACAAGATTTTTGTGTGTCATAACGGGCCAGCCCAGGTAAAGGCCCACAAAATTCTTGCGGATCATAATGGGCCGACCCAGCTAAAGGCCCATGAGATTTCGCTGACACTAATGGGTCGGCCCAGCTATAGGCCCACAAGATTTTGAGGACCCTAGTAAGCCGACCCATTAACTGGCTGCCATGTTTTGGGCCAAATGTCGGCCCATATTTGATCCGTTCCATTAATGGCTTGCCACGTTCCGGGCTTAATAATGGCCCATATGAGATCCGGCCCGTTAAAAGCCTCCCACATTCTGGGCCAAATCACGGCCCAGATCAGGTCCGGCCCTTTAAGAGGCTTCGGCCTCAATTATGGCCCATATCAAATTCGGCCCGTTAACTGGACGCTATACTTTTGGGCCCACTTGCTAAAGGCCCATTTAGTAAATCAGCCTGATATTAGTTTCGGCCTGTTAAGGACCCGTTTAGCATTTTGGCCCTATATTAATTTCGGCCTATTAAAAGCTCGTCATATAGTTGGGCCTAACTACGGCCCGGTTTGCATCCGGCCTGCTTGCAACCGATATCTGATTGGGCCAAACAAGGACCGAGCCAATTTTGGCCTATTAAAAGCCCGTGATTTGATTCGCACAATTATGGGCCGGGGTCCAATTCGGGCTGCTGCCGACCCGTGAGCTGTTCAATACATTTCAGGGCCAACCTACTTCTCAGCCTCCTAAAAGCCCATTGAGTTTTCTTGCGAAAAGAGGGCTGGGGGTTACTCGGCCTATTAAAGGCCTGAATCTACTAGTGGTCCAGTTTGATGGGCCCATGATGCGGATCATACATCGTGATTGCATGACGGCCCGATTATGTACCGTAATTTTACGGTTTGGCCGCTTTACTGCGAAGACATGATATATATACAGTAAAATAACTGCAGCATCGTGAATAAGAAAAAACCTAGACTATACGATAAAGAAATTACGGCATATTACATCCACTGGGCATCAAAGTTTGCCACTATGATAATAAAGCACAAGCAGACAACAGATTACATACACTGGGCATCAAAGACCGCCACCAATGCAAATAAACACGCCGACAAAATAATATACAAAACCGACAGCACTTCAATAGAGTTCAAGAAAGGTTAGCCCTGCTGGCGAGCTGCAGCGCAAGCACCTGAGCAAGATGATGAGACTGCGCTTGTTCAACACTTATATCTTCCTCACTCTGAAATATAAACAAGCAGACAGATGACAGGTTTTGCACATAAAAGTATCAATGCTGACAATTCATACATTTCTTACTGACGAATAAAGTGACACAGTTTAAAAATGCATTAACACAATATGGTATTGTTCAGGTCAAGACATGGCAGGAAATGACATTGTGAAGGAGTTGGCAGCTTCACGACACCACTGGATTACAGATAAAGAACTCATAAGTATCAATGGTTAGTGTGCTGTCAATTTATCCCATTTCAGATTGGCAAATAAAGAGACGGTTTAAATAATAGTAAAATGATATGACATTGTTCATAGTTAAGACATTACAGAATATGACATTGTGCTGTAGTGGGTAGGTTCACCACACCACTGGATTATGGATGAAGAACAGAAGCATACATGCAGTGCAAAAGAAGATCACTTGCTTTGTATAGTTTAATTTACATGGTATGAAGAAGGAACTTGGTTGTACAACTGAAAACTTAAATTGAGAAGGACAAACTTTTGTTTATGAACTACTCCCTCTGTTCCTAAATATAAGTATTTTAGAGATTTCAATATGAACTACATACGGATGTATATAGACATATTTTAGAGTGTAGATTCACTCGTTTGTTCCGTATGTAGTGCATATTGAAATATCTAGAAAGACTTATATTTAGGAACGGAGGGAGTACATAATAAACTTTAAACATGCAATTTGATGCAAACACAAAAAATAAACAGCTGTTGCATTCATGCCTAACCAAATATACACAACAAAGTTTGAAGGCTTGAGAAGGACAAACTTACATTACTGGTGAAGACAGGCTCTATAAAGCCCTTGTCCATGCTGATGGGGGGGGGGGCAATTCAAGAAGTTTACCACATAATCTTCTTCATAAGCATTGCCTTTATTCTACATTTTGTTAAGAGTATATATAGATGTGATAATATACGAAAAAATGGAGAATATTAAGATAAGATGAAGAGTGATGTTACATAACCAAGTAGCTATAAATGTATGTGCAGCGATACAGGCAAAAGGCACAAGCCAAGAGCAATGCACAGCTAAACTTCTTCAGTACCAACCTTATGGTAAGAGTAAATATAGATCTGATGTGTAGAAAATGGAGGGTAAAGGAAAATAAGCCGCAGAGTGATGGTACATGAACAACTACCTGTCAATATAAGTACACTGATAAAGGATAGCATGTACTTACAAGTACAATGCAGAGCTAAAAAAATTCATTGGCATTGGATATATTCTACACTAATGTAACCATTCATACATATCAGATAATTTGGAGCGAACAATTGATAAGCAAGCTATCATGTATACTGCTGTCACATAATGAACTAGGTATGTATGCAAGTACAGTGATACAGGACAACAGGTACTAACAAGAGCAAAACAGCGGGCATCATATTTGCGATATCCTGTCGTTCTTTTCAAACCAGAATTCTTCTTCGAGCAGATTTCCTGCAAAAAAGATCCGTAAAGCACATGCAGAAAAGGAGAAGTTCAAATTGTCATGTGATTTCATAGACAGTACCTCATCCTGGGAACGAGACCAGTGCATAACAAGGTTTTTCCATTCAATGTCTTCTAAATTTAGCACAGGAGACTTCACTGGAAATTCGTTTATAGACTTGCCATCAAAGTGTGATTTCCTCAGGTAACACCGATACTACTGCAATGCTTCCTTGAAAAGCACAAGCAAGCTTTGCTCGTCATGACTATCCAGATTGACCCTCGCCTAGTTACAACAATGTAATGTAAATCATTGATGTGTTCGATCAGCAGAAAACAGGAAAACAATAACCATGAATAATAGCGCTTACACGTAAGTTGGACAGGAAGATGTGAAAATGGTGTTTGTCTTCACTATAATCTTCCCATGATGGGAATATATGCACGTAATCCCTAACAACATTGAAAGAATTGTCTTTTAAACTGCGAACAAATGGAATGGGGTTCCAATCTGCAGGAATTGGCCGTCTCTGCAGTTGGGATAGGTCTTCGGCCGGTGGACTTGCTGTACTTTTTGCTGGAGTGGGATTTTTCTGTGGTACTGCTGGTGCTATGGCAAATGAAATCGGTATACCTTTTGCTGGAGTGCAGGTCCTGTGTGGTGGGGCTAGTGGTGTGGCCAGTGAAGTATGGGTACAGTCTGCTGGAGTCGGTCCTACGTTTTTTGTCACTGGTTGTACAACCAATATAAGTGGGGCGCTGTCTAATTTCTCCGGCACCACCACATTTTCGAATGACTCTTCTGGTGCTCCTTCGGGTTCGGCAATCACCCTCTTCCTTTTTGATGTCTGATGCACAAGAACAACATTTGAGTGGAAAAACATGGTATGATGACAGATGGAATATGTATTGATAATGGATGGGCATGGCATCTCGAGTTATATGATGAGTAAACTAAGCAGATGGCGGTGCAACAAAGTAGAGGAAATGCAAGACAACATATGCAAGATACGTGCAATCAATAAAACCTTGCCAAATTAGAATAGACACCTTGATGGGTGAACAGGACATGCCACCTGCCTTTGACTCCTCGAAGTTAGAATAGTCATTAGGATGATATTCTGAACAAGAATCAACAGGTGGGGAGCATATGAGTTTCATTGCTTCCAGAATGGCACTCAATGCCTTGGTGCCAATTTTGTAAGTCATTGCAGTGTTCCACAATATTCATCTAATGCGCGGATTCTGATATTCACTGTATTGCGTAGAATATCCGACAACCATGAAAACATAAATAGTTGTGAGATTATCTTTGTAATGCAGATGATATTCTAATATAGGGGCGCCCCTGTAAACACTTGTGTGCTATCACTGAATTCTGATGAGAGATCTCATGTGTGCTATAATATGGTGTGTGCATTTATATAATCTGGCACAAGTACACAAAAAAATAGGCTCCAGAAGTAAGGATAGCTGGTAGATGACAGGTTCATAATATACTATATAGAGTGTTTATTGCCAAACCATGATAATAAGAGCACATCAACTAGGCAGATCATAGTGTACATAACAGGGTACACCATAACCACGATATATAAATCGGGAAAGTGGAACTGGCTTGAAGATACGGTGTTGTATTGCTGCTAGTAATTGAAAGCCTATCGGTCACGTAAAGGCCAGCTCTATCAGCTGTTGACTGTAGATGTCCCTGCGCCCCTTCCTGACAAGGAACATATTGTACGTACTAAATACAGAATAAACAAAGAGGAACATGTTAAAGAACAGAAGAGGAAGCATATTCTTGAGGTTCCGCTTCATTGCATACAATGTTGGTTGCCCACTCATGATGAATCACAACACCCAAAGAAATGCAATTCCATGTTGTCTATCTATATGTGGCAATTTTGAAAAGGAGTCATTAGGATCATATTCTGAACAAGAGTCAATAGGTGGGGAGCGTATGAGTTTCATTGCATCTAGAATGGCACCCAATGCCTTGGTGCCAATTTTGTGAGTCATTGTAGTGTTTAGCTTCAAGAGTGGACTGCTGCTAGTGCGACACAAAGCAGCTAAACAGGTCATAGTGTAGATACAACGGGAAAACCTTAAGCATCAGAGTAAAATCAGCAAAATGGAACTTGCTGGAATATATGTGCTAGTTTCCCGGTACGGCTAGAAAGGCTTCGGATACCAGCTCTCTTCAAGTGAAGGTGCGGTACTGTTAATATCAGTGTAACTCTCAAAGGCGACACAGCTCCCCGCATTTCCTTGGTGTTCTTATAGGATTCAAGTGGGCAGGCCAATACAAATCCTATTCCTATGTTTACAAGATCCTACGAATCAAAGAGTCTCAAAGTGTCCATCACAACCGACCGTATAGACCTCTACACTGCAAATGTCCCTGCTCATCTTCTGTACAAGGAACATATTGTACTACTATCAAACTCCCTTCGTTCCAAAATATAAGTCTTGGTAGAGATTTTAACTATGCATCACATACAGATGTATCCAGATACATTTTAGAGTGTAGATTCACTCATTTTGCTCCATATATAGTCCATGGTGGAATCTATACAAAGACTTGTATTTAGGAACGGAGAGAGTACATATTAAAGAAGAATGGAAGAGGAACATGGTAAAGAAGAGCAAGCAGATTTTGGATAATAAAATGTTGGTTGTGCAGTGCCCACACATGATGAACTAGAGCGCATTAAGAATGCAACTCCCAGCTGTCTCTCGACCATTTCAGGCGGTTGGATGAAGATCCTACGTCTCCTAACCCATCTTCTTCCTCGTATCTGATTCTTCCCATACAGAACACCGCACGGGCCGCCGGCCGGACCACCTGCACCCATCGCCCATGTTCCTCTGCCACCCCCACCCCCCACCCCCGCCCCAACCCCCACCTGCATCGAGTTTTCTTCGTTCAGCGAGGCCCCACAACCAGCCAAGCCCCTTCGTTCGCACCGCGAACTCCGACGAGCTCAAAAAAATTTAGTCTACTGTGATTTAACTAGTGTGGAATATAAAAGGGGAAAACCATAAGGATTGGGAGTATAGTGTTGAGCGTGCCATGGCGGATCTGAAGGTGCAAACCGGACAAAGGCAACTTCGCAACCAAGACAAGAAATCAGAGTAAAGCAGTGGCGATCTATTTTCTTGCTGCGATAAATAAGTTGAGCAGATACGAAAGAGTACCGCCTCTGGTGCGGCGCCGTGTACGCATCTACTGAGAATTTGACGGTGCTGCGGTAACGATGGCTATCGGCAGCATGGAACCAGATCTAGGAGGGTAGATGGTGGCGGAGGGGCGCGGTGGACGAGACGGTCGTAGGAGCAACGCCAGCTAGGTGGACGACCGCAGGGATGAAGCGAGAGGACGGGATGCAAGGATCCCGGTCCGAAGCCGTGGATGAGA
Organism: Triticum dicoccoides; assembly: GCF_002162155.2. NCBI lineage: Eukaryota > Viridiplantae > Streptophyta > Magnoliopsida > Poales > Poaceae > Triticum > Triticum dicoccoides. Next base: position 375,193,957 of record NC_041381.1, on the reverse strand, counting down.
GAGGTCGATCTCTTGTAATGGACGGCGGCATCGGCATATCAGCTCCGTCATGGTGGAGGAGGACGGCGGTGGATGGGGTGGCGGGCGGCGGCGGACGGAGGAGGGTGGGGTGGAGAAGGTGTTTTGGCGCCCACGGAGTACAAATGGGGAAAGGGGAGGTAGAGAGGAAGGGGGGAAACATGTATTCAGGGCGCGCTTGCCTCAAATGCGAGGAAATTTACAAACTTATCCCCTGTTTCAAATTTCTACTACTTCACAGCAACATTAGTCGGTTGGGGATAGGACGGTAATCTCGCATACACCGAATATTTGTCGACGAGAGTTTGGTTTTGGCGCCCATCGTGTATATGAATATACATCATTCTATATACATCATTTTTTTATATATACTTTCAAAAGCACAACGCCATTTATACATAAATATGGTTTACAAATGACATGATCTCAGATTCATAAGGTTGTATCCATCAATTTGGATTTTCAAATATTTGAAACCACTTTATGTTGAAATCCAAAGTATGCATTCCTCGCTAACTGTCTCCAATTAATGTGTGTTTCATGCGGGTTTTTTTACTTCTCAAACATGTATAATGTGTTTCACACACGGAACATATAGTGTAATCCCGTTTAGACATTAATTGCATATAAACCATGCATTATTTGTAATTAAAGAATCTATGGATCACCAATATTGATAAACTATATAACACTACATGTGTGCCCAAATTCAAATGAATATGCATGTTTGATACACCAATTTGCGTTATGATATTATCGATGTCGTGATCTCTAGTTTAAATAGTTGAATCCCCTTTAATCCAGATATTTGTCTCATATAGCTATCACTCATGCTTATATAGGACTATCTCTCTGGACCTGTACGCGTTCATCATCTCTCAGGTATCTCTCATTCTACCTGTATGTCGACAATGATCTTTTATCTTCGTAACACACTGATGGTACTCTCTCCCTCGACCTTCATCACTCTATCTCTCTCTAAATATATCTCGCTCCCTGCTATGTGTCTCTAACTATGATTCTCCATATGGAATCTCTTTCTCTCACACAAACACAAAACTTTGTCTCCCGGGGTCTCATTTCTCTCTACTATTCCCATGTGTGCCACTCGCACACCCCTCATACAGAAATGTCTTTCGCTCCTTAGATATGAGAACCTACGACTCTTCCTCTTAAATATCTCTTTCTCTCACACAAACACAAACTCTGTCTCCCAGGGTCTCATATTTCTCCATTGTTCTCTTGTATGCCGCTCACACACACTCTCTCTCCCTAGATATATCTTGCGTTCCCTCACATGTCTCTCTAGCTATCACTCTCGTTGTGAAATATCTTTCCCTCTCGCAGACACAAAACTCCGTCTCTCAGGATCTCATTTCTCTCTAATATCTGTTTGTATGTGACTCACATGCACCCTCTCTCTATCTCTCTCACACCCACACACATAACTCATCCCTTGATCCACTCGACTCCTATCTCTAACGCACACTAGCTAGCATCTTTATCTTTCTATTTATCTGTTTCTCCATCAAACTTCTTTCAAGCCCTCACTCTTGATTCCTATCACGCACACTACATATGTTTCTCTCTACATGCAGTCAAGTGCCCTCTCACACACATATATAACTTCACCCTCTGAACCACCCGGCGGTCATCTCCAACACCCAAACTAGTGGATGTCCCTCTAGCTAGCATCTCCATCTCTGTATCTATCTGTAGTTTCTCCGTCAACATTTCTTTCTCGCACGGAGTCTCGCTTCCTATCACCCACACTATATATGTCTCTCCATACATATGCATTTATAGGTTGATCTATTTTGCACAATCGTTGTGCCTCACTCCCTCTGCTCGCCATAGATGCATGCTCCAGCCCATGCTACTATCTCTTAAAGACAAAAACACATGCTCAATTGTCGGGCCTTCTTCCCTGCATTCTCACATGCACGCATATTGTCATACCGATCCGTCTCTCCCATGTCGTTGATCTTATGACTTATGTCTTCTTTCTTTTATCTCGATCATGCGCGCGCACACACACACACATCCCACGTATACATGTATACCTCTCACACATGCACGTTCAAGGTCTGTATGTCTCCATACGTAGTTAATTACCCTCAATCCTAACATCACATCGAATCATTCTCCTTTTTGTGCACATAACTTCCGCCTGGATGGGCAAAACAAACACTCACACTTAACAATCTCCTTCTAGCTACCCCCCGCCCCGCCTCTCACTCTTCCCCTATATCCCCGAAACCAATAAGACCATCCCTTTGTTTAATTCCTACCTACATGCACCATCGATATATAGTAGTCTTCCTCGGTGTCTCTCGAACAAACACGTTCTCTAGATATCGACTCCTCTCACGCGCACACACCTTCTCTTCCCTCTCTACGGGCATTTTCTCTCTCGCAACCCATTGTGGGTGGCCTCTGCCATACACATCACCTCTCTATGATGAAGCCATGCACACTTACACACACGCACGCACGCA
>NC_041381.1:375162979-375191197 GCF_002162155.2 Triticum dicoccoides | reverse complement strand
ACACACACACATACACACACACATCACACAGACACTAAGACTCCATCTCACACACACATGCTCTAGGCGGAGCATTTGTTCCTACCACCCTTCATCCAACCTTACCCATATGATAAACAATCACCTTTATTTACTTGCATAACATGGACAAATTCCACTTTACTTTAGTAGTCAGCAAACTTATCATCTGTACCCTTATAAAAAAACGAGTTGGCGATGATGGTGTGTCTGCCATCTTGTAATACACACCGTATGATCTATATCTGACGGATAGAAAGCAAACTATGATAATTTTACCAAAGATACCCACACCTCTCTCCACATCATTATCTCCCACAACCTCATTGCTCGGCAATTAAAAAAGGAATAAGTCTCTGGAACAATCTAGCATTCATGGTGGCCGCTGCCGCCTGTCGGTGCCGTCCATCCCCATGCCTCTGCCCATTCCGACCACCAGTCACCACCATGCTCCACTCCTCCTCGCCTTATCTCTCATCTTTCATTTTTTTGATGACATTCTCGAGATACCAGTTTTCCGATAAAATTGTCGAGATATCTTTAGTTTTTACACATGGGATTACTCATGCATGGGTCAATCACAATAGGTGTTTTGTAAAAAAATGCATATTGATGTTCTGTGCAATGCACGAGAATCTTGCTTGTAATTATATAACACAAATCACGAGCAGGAAGTGACATTTTTTTGACACAACCACGTTAACATGGCCACATAAATCACTAGCTAAAGTAAATATCATTATACTTATATCCCGATGCAAAAGGTTGAGTACATGTCTGAAGAGTAGAGTCGCACACACGCACTCTGTCTCTCAGAATCTCTCTCACACACACACACACTAGTTACGTGACGCCCACTTAAGCAGACACGTATGTTACAATTTGTACACCCGCGGGTACACGTGATGCTGCGCATTTATTTAAGCCGGAAGGCGAACCCAAACATTAGCTACATTCATTCCCCTCCCGCCGCCTCTTCTTTGGTCGCCGTCGCCTGGTAGCCATGGCCCGGCCGAAGGTAACAACATACGCCATACTCCCGTCGGAGCCGCGCTTTAATATGGAAAATTTAGTGGTCATGCATGCATCTTTTTGTGCTAGCACTCCTATATAAGGGTTGACCGGTCGGTTCCCGTGGACATGCGCGGGTGGTGGAAGAGGAAGGAGAAAGGAAGCGGGCTATGGAGTAACATTTTTTACCACAATTTCTTAGGAAACTGAGTGCAATAATTGAGTAGTTTTGCAAACTACCAGTACTACACCTGAAACGGTTCAAAACCTATACTCCCTTGCCAGCGCGCGCTTCCCGCGTGAAACGGTCAGCGTCTCCCTGGAGCGTCAGTGCCGCATTAATTCCCGGCTAGAGCAGAGGCGACCTCCCACTAGCGCCGGCTTTGAAGTGGCGCGACGCCCGAGAGACCGCCGCTTCCCGGTGCACGCAACTGCTCCACGTCGAGACTGGCCATAGGCCCTGTTTGGATCGATGGGTTAGAGTTAGTTTGAGCTAGTTGGGGCTCAAATAGCCCTAAAGTATCCAAGCATGAGGGTTTAAATTGGAGCAAGTTGCACCGAACCCACCAAAAAAACTATCCCACCCAAGAGGTGCTAACTGGAGATAGTTCTCATTGGGACCACTGAAAAATCACTTTTCTCCCTCCATCAAGTGCATTTATTGTCAATCTAACCCCGTCACCCAAACACCTCTTTGGCTACAGTTAGTTCAGGCTTAGTCATGAGTTAGTCTAACCTCTAGCTAAGTTAGAGTATCAAACAGGAGTAGTATAGGACATGCAAGTTGCTCAAAGCATACAGGCAAATTCGTACGTGAAAGGATTTTTTTCTTTTTGAAAAGGGAACGTGAAAGGAATTTTTTTTAGAATGCTCTTGGCATGTCGCTAACATGTGATGAGTTAACCGACCTCAATAGACGGCAAAAATGCCATCCCGCCGCACTTTGATAGAGATGAGGAGGGAGAAGCGATACAGGCTACTGGATTACTGGAGATAGGTGTCGCACGGAAGCCAAGAAATATGGTGATAGCGTGGGTTGGCCATGTACTAGTATGATGTAACTACACTGGGCTGCCATGTTTTGTACTCTTCCAGTCCACTGTGGAGATGATTGGTTAATTTTATATCGCTGAATAATATTAAGTATTATGAGTGCAGACGCTCCACCACGAGGTTCCTTGCTCCTTCTCGGTCGTCCGGAATCTATGTTCTTCCACTCTATTTTTTTACGTGAGCTTTGTTCATCCTTTTGCCAACACGTGAGACATCTAGCATCAAGGTGCATGTGTTATGCAAGGATCGTTCCATCTATATGAAGAACATGTGGGATTGGAACTACGAGACGGACATGTAACCAGGAGTGGATGTACGAACCTGAGTAATGTAGCGTAGTAAGTGAAGTAGAAAGGCACAAATGGTAGGAACATGCGTGGCATATAGGGTGTGTTTGGTTGCGTTCTCGTCTCGGCATAGTTGTTCCCTCTTCATGCATGCTCAACTCAACACCCCTCTTCACGCATGCTCAACTCAACACCCCTCTTCATGCATGCTCTCTTCATGCACGCTTCTAGTGTATTTGTGCTAAACTAGTGTGGACTCATGCACCCTCCATACACTCTACCAAACACCCAAAAGTGGGTTGAGAAGGGAACTCTTGGGCGGCATTTGTCTCTTACTACGTACTACCACTAAATGTTGTACGTGCAATGCACGGTGATGTTATGGAGTACGTGCCTAAGTACTCTACTACTACTATATTAGTTGGAGGCACATATTAACTTTTATATTTGTTTACTTGTATGCCCCGAGACCTTCCAACTAGACATGTCTTTCTCTCCAGGTCGAACTTTGTATCGTTCATACCACTAAGTACTACTACGTGTGATCTCCGACGCAGAAGTGGAAGAAGTGGAGACGCTCTACCATGCTGTTTTTTTACGCTGGGCTCTACCACGCTATTCATGTCCCACTCCTTTTACTGACGTGTGGGACATCCAGCACGTGCCGTGTTTGGCACCCTTCGTCGTAAGAGTTGAAACGCTAGCATTCATCAGAAATAAAAAATAATTATAAATCAGCAGTAATACTATTTTTTTGCGAACCAATCAGCAGTGATACTATACCACGCGGTTTCATTGCTCCTCGATATCGGAAATAATACATCCATTCGCCAACATGCGGGGCGGCAACCATCCTGGTCCACTTGCCATGCACGCAGAACTCGAAGGGAGAGTCACCCAGGTCGTCGCACCGCACTAACAATGACTAATGAGCCGTCAAATCACAGGCCCACTTCTCACTTTGAAGTTGCTCGGACGAAGGAACCATCATGACTTTGTTGAATTCCGCTTCTTGAAGAAAACTATTGTACCAGCAGTACTACTAGCTACAGTAATTACTCCAACAGAGGCCTCCTTTCGTTCATATGATAGGAATTTTATAGGAATATGAAAATCATAGGAAGTGAGATGACATGCATCTCAATTCCTATAGAGAAAGAGATGCCATTTGATGCATAGGATAGGAATTTTTCCATTTAGTCTAGGCTAATGTACTGGTAATTTTCTCTAAAAACTACAGTAGTAACTAGTAGTACTGGTACATGCTCGTACTCAGACACAGACACACACACACTAACTACTAGTACTACTACTTCTCACATGCTGGCCAGACGCCGTCGTTCTCCTTCCCGGCTTTGTCGGTGACACCCCACCGTGCTTGGATCTCCGCCGACCTCTCCGCAGCAGCGCGTGCGTCCTTTTCTTTCTTGCGGCGGCAGGCCTCTCTTTTCTTGAGTGCTATCTAAATTTTCCGCTCCCTCTGTGTGGCTTTGGCTGCCTCTTGCTCTACCGCCCATTCGGCCTTGGCATCTTCAAATTCCTCCCACATAGTTGTGAGGTCGCGAGGGGCGATGAACTCGGCACGGCAGGATGCCATCGCTTCCCTACCATTTTGTGTGTGGTCGTGGGCGGCGAGGAACTCGGCGTGGCGGGATGCCATCCCTGCCTTACCGGTTAGTGTGCGGAGCGGTGGCATGAACGACGCTTGGAGAGAGCTCTGGGGTGGAGTGGCTGGACAACCATATAGTGCATTGGTTTGTCAAGAGCTCAAGGACAGAAGATGAAGCAAATTTGGATTCCCCTTCAATCCTAGTCATTTATTACCGAGTAAAATGCATTGGCGGTCATCAAACTTGTCTTATACTAGCTCACTTTGATCATTGTATACGAGATATGGTGATTATACGGTCACTGGCTCAGCATATAGCTCCGTATTTGTCTGGTTGACCAGTTAAACAGTCCGCATGCGCCTCATCAGCTCTTGTTATTTATCTATCTATGCGGGGCTACCTGTCAATGGAGAAAGAAATACTGTAAAAACCAAAATTATGCGTATGTGGGGAATCAAACCACGGACTCGTCGCTGCAACGCACCCTGGTCAGCCAAATGAAAATTAAATACTTCGCGTCAGACACTCACGCTCACGCTGTCAAAGCATGCTAATGCTTGCACGTCGCCCTCTAAATCAAAGTCCTGCTCATGGCGCAACGCAAACGGCGAGCCCATCACCTGCGCGCCCCGGTTTAGACGTTTAGACGTTTGATGGAGGCTACACGAACTCCGAGCATGTATTCACCTGGCTCAACACCAACGGTCATACTCAGACTGCCTTGCTCATGTATATCGTCCATCACAACGACAATCTATAAAACAACCTAGATTGAGAGGGTACTATGGTAGTATGGTATGGAGTATGTACTATCGTGAGCAACCGATCTGAGTGCCAATGCACACCAAAACCCCTTCCATTGCTAGCGCGCGCTTCCCTCCTGAAATGGTCACCGTCTCTCCAGAATGTCAATGCCGCATTCACCGGACTTAACTGCAGGTGCAATTGGTGTGTCACTGACATGCAGGCCAGATGCCCGTTGGGCCCACATGTCAGTAACCCAACGCATCTGCAGTTAAGTCACTGAAGCAGCGTCCGCATTCACGCCCAACAAACCTACTCCGGCGCCAGTTGTCCATCCGTCTACCGCGGCTCATTGCCATTCACCCGCTATATTAACTTGAGCCCCAGCTCCCAGCCATAGCCAAAGACCCACACTTATTCTCCTCCGGTCCCTTCCTTCTGTCGGCACCACTCCAACCATGGCATCCTGGCGCTTCGAAGCTCTCCTGGACATACTGTCGCAGGAGCAGACGAGGGACATCGGCGTCTCCGCTCCGGGCGCGCTCCAAAGCTCTCTTCGACGTACTATCGCAGGAGCAAACGAAGGAGATCGCCGGCACACACCCCCGGCGTCCCTCCACCGCCACGACCACGAAGCCGGTGCGCATGTGCGGACGCAACCAACAACGAGGAAGAGTAGTACACGGTAGGTCACCGCCTCTCTGGTCCCGGGAAGGCCACCGCTACTCCACTCAGTCGATGCCAAGCTTGGTGGGCTAAACATCGGCGGCTGATTAGCCGCTTGACGGCGACGTGGAGGCAGGAATCTTTAGAACCTTATGCTCTGGAGGAGGAGATTATCGAGGCGGATGAGGAGGAGGCAAAGGCAATGGCCGGCTTTCTCGGGTTCATGGCCGGACATGGTGGTCGGGTGCCGGCGATCGTTCAGATTAGGTTTACAGTAGGTTTTAGTACGGTTTGTGCGAAATATGTAATGAATTCCGTCCAGTTTGTACGAAAAGTTTTCGAAATCTAATGAATTTCATCTGGTTAATTTGGAATTTGCTTTATTTGCACGAATTTCGTCCAATTAGTTCATATAGATGCCGGTGTAAATTTGTGGGCCAGCGCTGGAGATGCCCTAACTATCATGCTATAATCGCTAACTGTCCTCCATTTTTATCTTGCTTACATAAAAATGGAGCAAGTGGACGGCACTGTAGCACGTCATATCACTCGAACTAGCCCGCCTAACGAGCGGGAAAGCACCGCCCTCATCATTTTATCGATCGATCGCGCGAAAATGTTACGCTTCGCAAGTTCTAAAGGAAAAGGCGGCACACTTACGACTCGTACACGCCGCACCCCCGACAGTCCGGCTCACACGCCGCTCACCACAGGTGAGGGAGTCCTGGATAAGGGGGTATCCAGATAGCCGAACTGTATTCATCATCCGGACTATAGAAGCGTCAAGATACAAGACTCAAGACTTCGGCTTGTGTCCAGATGGGACCCTCCTTGGCGTGGAAGACAAGCTTGGCAATCCGGATATTATGTTTCCTTCCTTGTAACCGACTCCATGTAAACCCTAGCTCTCCGGTGTCTATATAAACCGGAGAGCATGGTCCTTAGAAGGCCGATCACAATTACAATCATACCATCATAGGCTAGCTCTTAGGGTTTAGCCTCTACGATCTCGTGGTAGATCTACTCTTGTATTCCACATATCTTCAATATTAATCAAGCAGGAAATAGGGTTTTACCTCCATCGAGAGGGCCCAAACCTGGGTAAACATTGTGTCCCTTGCTTCCTGTTACCAACAGCCTAAGACGCACAGATCGGGACCCCCTACCCGAGATCCGCCGGTTTTGACACCGACATTGGTGCTTTCATTGTGAGTTCCTCTGTGTCGCCGCTGCAAGGGCTCGATGGCTCGTCTCGTTGTCAAGGACGACATCACTTCTGGGGGAGCGCTGGCTGTAGGCCAGACTCTCCGGCTTGGCGGCTTCATTATGACCACCCCATCGGTTGTCGCGCCGACGATGGCCTCTCGGGTCATCAGGCATAACCTCCGCATTGATTCAGAGCTTGCCGAACAGATGGATCCAATGGAGCTCTCCTCTCTTAACGAGCTCTTGGATCGCATCGCCATTTTGGGGGTCGCTACGCACTACGACCGGATTGGGCTTAAACCCGACCAGAGGGACATTAGATCCCCGCTGGCCACCCATGAGATAGCGGTAGTGGAAGAACCACACGTGGGCCGGCCCTCAACTTTGAGGACGAATTATGTTCGGATCACCGAATTCAGTGAGCCGAACACCAACCCAAAGTACTACATGACCCAGGTCCCGGACTTAGAATCGCTGGGCCAAAGGGATTAGGTAATACTCCAAATCCCGAACTGTCAGGCTCGGTACTTCCCGTGCCCCGAACAGATCGGATAAAAATCCAGCTTCGGCCAATGACGCCCGCTCGGACTTAATCCATCTCTCCCGTGTCCGGCAGGAGCCCCAGGAGACGGTACATCATTACTGGGCCAGATTTCTCCTTGCTCTTAATAAGGTCAAGGACTGCCACGAGGAGGACGTAGTCTCTCTTTTCTGCAGAAACTGCACGAACAAAGGACTCCTTAATGCTATAAGTAGCCGTGACATAGAGCACCTTACAGACTTGCAACCATAGTACAAAAGTACTGTGTGATGGAAAGTGCCTGGAAAACCCAGACAGAATTTTGGGATAGTACGGCCCTCACCGGAACCTTTGTCCGAACTAAATGGCCGAACTCTCGTAAGTCGACCAACTCAATTCCCAAGAAACCAAGGCCCGCCCCAGGGCGTGGAACCGTATTGGAAGGATGGCTCAACGGGTCGTGTATGCTTCACATCACTCTGGACGCTACGCCGACCCATAGCCTTAGAGCATGTTGGATACTTCGGCAGGTAGCTAAGAGTGGTGAGGATCTCCTCGAGAGCCATAAAGCAGAACCACATCCTGCCAAAGAACACAATACGGTGCTGACAGTCTTCGAGACCTTCGCCTCAAACAATAGGCGCAAGCGAGCGCATCGAAGCTTCGTTGAAATTTGCCATGTGGCAAAAGTAAATCCGTTGAACGACATTGCTATAACCTTCAATGCCAGTGACGAACCCCAATTCCAGTCCGTTCGGGCGCCGGCCGCTCTGGTCCTTAGCCTAATAGTTGATGGCTTTTGGCTCACTAAAGTACTCATGGACAGCGGAAGCGGATTAAACCTAATCTATGAAGAAACCCTCAAAAAGATGGAGATTGACAAAAGCCGCATTAAACAAAGTGGCATGACCTTCAGGGGAATTATCCCTAGTCGGGAGGCTTGGTGTGCGGGAAATATCACACTCGACGTGGTATTCGGCACCCCAGAGAATTACAGGTCCGAGGAAATCACATTCCAAGTGGCTCCTTTCAACAGCGGATACCACGCCCTTCTAGGGCGGGACGCGTTTGCAAGCTTTCAAGCCATACCCCATTACGGGTACATGAAGCTTAAAATTCCCGGACCCAATGGAATCATCACTCTAGCTAGTGATCCGGACGTCGCACTCCGCGCCGAAAACAAAACCGCAGCGCTAGCCTTAGAAGCATTATCCGAAGCCCTAGCGGCAGAAGAATTAACCATGCTATGTGCCACCGCGGACAGGGATGACGTGATACTCGACAAGCGACCCAAGTCCACCTCATTCAAACCCGCAGATGAGATAGTCAAATTCCAAGTCCACCCAACGGACCCCATGAAGACATCTTCCATCGGGACACAGTTGAACCCTGCTATGGACGCCGCACTGCAAGACTTCTTACGCGAGAATTGGGATATCTTCGCCTGGCACCCATCGGACATGACGGGCATCCCACATGGATTGGCCGAACACAGCCTTAACATACTAAAGGGATACAAACCTGTTAAACAGACCCTAAGGCAATTTTCGGAGGCCCAACTGCAAGCCATGGGGAGGAGCTAGCCAAGTTACTTGAGGCCGGATTCATCAGAGATATCAAACATCCGGATTGGCTGGCGAACCTGGTAATGGTACCAAAGAAGGACAAATCTTGGCGCCTGTACGTTGACTTCAAAGACCTTAACAAGGCTTGCCCCAAGGATCCCTTTCCCCTCCCTCGCATCGATCAAATTATCGATTCCACAGCCGGACACGACTCGCTGTGTTTCCTCGACGCATACTCTGAATACCACCAAATAAAGATGGCAGAGTCCGACCAAGCTGCAACAGCTTTCATAACGCCATATGGCCCTTTCTGCTTCAACACTATGCCTTTCGGGCTTAAGAATGCCGGAGCAACCTATCAACACATGATTTAAACATGCCTAGAAAAGCAAATCGGCAAAACAGTGGAGGCATACGTGGACGACGTCGTTGTCAAAACAAGACACGTTGAAACCCTAATTGATGACTTGAGGCATACGTTCGACAACTTATGAACATACGACATCAAGCTGAATCCGGAGAAATGCGTTTTCGGCATCCCCTCTAGAAAACTGCTGGGCTTCATCGTTTCCTCTCTAGGAATTGAAGCTAATCCAGCAAAAATCCGAGCTTTGTCACAGTTGGCTATACCAACAGACCTCAAACATATCTAGAAATTAGCTGGATGCGTGGCTGCTTTGAGCCGCTTTATCTCCGGGTTAGGAGAAAAGGCATTGCCTCTTTATCGCCTCCTTCGGCGCACCGAACACTTCGTGTGGACGGATGCAGCCGCGGCCGGACTAGATGAAATAAAGACCTTATTGGCCAGTAATCCAGTCCTAACAGTGCCAACTACCGGCAAACCTATGCTGCTGTACATAGCTGCAACACATCAAGTTGTAAGCACAGCACTCGTCGTCCAACGAGAGGTTGACGGATACAAATTCCCGCTACAGAAGCCGATTTATTACGTATCCACGGTCCTCACCCCATACAAATCCCGATACCCACACTATCAAAAAATTGCATACGCAGTCTTCATAGCATCCCGAAAGCTACGACACTACTTTCAAGAGTGTTCGATTACGGTGGCCTCCGAAGTACCACTCAATGATATAATAAATAACCGCGATGCCACGGGACGGATTGCTAAATGGGCCATCGAACTCCTTCCGTTTGACATAACGTACAAGCCTCGGCGGGCTATCAAGTCGCAAGTATTAGCCGACTTCGTCGCCGAATGGACGGAAGCCGAACTCCCTAAAGAGTACGGCGCATACTCTAACTGGATCATGCACTTTGACGGCTCTAAAATGCTGGCCGGATTGGGAGAAGGTGTAGTCCTGACTTCTCCCACCGGAGACACGGTCCAGTACATCCTCCAAATATTATACATAGACTCCAAAATGAAGCACGTTGCATTGTCCGGCGCTCTAAAGCTTACAAAGTCCATGAAGGAGAACTCTATAAGAAAAGTACTATCGGAGTGCTCCAAAGGTGCATCTCCGAAGAGGAAGGGCGGCAACACTTGGCTGAAATCCACGCCGGACTGGGCGGGCACCACGCTGCGGCTCGAGCACTAGTCAGCAAGGCATTCCGTACAGGTTTCTATTGGCCGACGGCCCGAGCAGACGCACAGGACCTTGTCCAACACTGTGTCGCTTTCCAGCTCTTCGCCAATCAGAGCCATATGCCCCCTACCGCTCTCCAAACAATCCCCATAACTTGGCCCTTCGCGGTCTTGGGGTTGGATATGGTTAGACCCCTTAAAGGGGGAAGCCATAAGAAAAAAATACTTATTGGTCATGGTTGACAAGTTCACCAAATGGATAGAAGCCAAACCAGTGAAAACGGCCGAATCCGGACCAGTCATAGACTTTATATCTGGGGTCGTACACCGATACGGTGTCCCCCACAGCATCATCACCGATAATAGCTTGAATTTCATGGCCGATGAGGTGAAATCTTGGTGCGGCAAAACGGGCATTAAGCTCGACTATGCTTCCGTCTACCATCCTCAAACAAATGGCCAGGTCGAACGGACAAACGGTCTTATTATGAGTGGCATCAAACACAGACTAGTGCGATCCTTGACAGAGTCGGATACTCAGTGGGTCAAGGAGCTCGACTCCGTACTCTGGGGGTTGCGGACCATGCCGAATCACACCACCGGATACACCCCATTTTTTATGGCGTACAGCGCGGAAGCAGTACTACCATGCGACATAATACATGATTCGCGACGCGTACGTATGTACGAAGAGAAGGAAGCCGAGTTAGATCGGCAGGATAACTTGGATGCTCTGGAGGAGGAGCGCAATGTCGCTAAGGCCCGTTCCGCATTCTATCAGCAACAGGCTCGACGATACCAAAGCAGAGAAGTGCGGGCCAAAACTTATAATATTGGCGAACTCATTCTACGCTTACCAGAAAAGAACAAGGACAAGCTCAAACCCAAGTGGGAAGGCCCCTTCATCATCGACAAAGTTCTCACTGGAGGAGCATACCACTTATGTAATGCATCCGACAACAGACTCGAGCCGAACCCATGGAACGGGGCCAGACTCCGGAGATTCTACGCCTAGCGCCAAACTCAGTGTTTGTCTCCTTAACCCTCCCTTTTCAATTATGTTCCCTCCCTTTTTCCTTCTCGATCTCTTTCTTTTCACACAAGTATTTCATACAGTGCGGATTCCCGGATTCCTCCGGCCGCACTACGTGTGTCAACTTTACATGGGGGCTTCCTATACGGAAGCTTAATATAAATTACTTTAAGGGCTTCTTGCCCATCACACATGCGTTTCTTTTTCCATGTGTGCCTTTTCTTCACCATTATATGCATCGATATGACTTAAGACGTGGCCAAGCTGGGTTGCCTGGCTCCTGTGTTTATGCCCTATGTTCTCGTTAATTCGGCTAGGGCATAAGGGGAGCACCTCTACAATTGTTACTGCCGGTTGATCCGGATGTGTACCTCAGACTGGGTGAAGCCGAAAGCTAGTTTCCTTAAGAGAATATTCGGTCGGTGAACAAAAGACGTCCTCATTTATTATAACATTAATCCCCAGAAGTTTTGTATCCTGCGCTTTGGTTCGCAGTCCGTACATGTGCCTTGACACATGCTTACCCAGGGAAAGGAACCCTTAACGGAACTATTCTCCCTGGAAGATGTTTCTTGCTAACCATGCAATATAACATAACTAGTTGGGTACTTGTCTATTCAAGCACTTATGACCCCTATGCCTGGTCTCCACGCATACTCCGGTTTTATATAACCGAGCGGGTATTCGGACACACCCCGGACTTCAGGATCTGGGGACTGAAGCGAAAATGTCCGCCATGACAAATGAATTTAAATCCGGCTAGGGGCTACTTATGTCCATCGAATTACACAGTCATTTGGACTGATTATATTCATCCTCTATACCATCCAACAGGCTATCTAACTTATAATACTGTTGAGAATACTTTGCGGCTAATGCCACCTGGTCATATACCAGACTCACGGGAATTTCTTGCCCATCTAGCCCGGCCGGTCCAACTTCGGCCATATGGTTCAGGTCCAGCTTGGTGTATCGCGTCTTCACCATCGCCCATGCTTCTCTTGCACCTTGCCGGCAGGCGGATATCTTCCACAAACGGAAGCGCTGCCGTGCTCCCTGAAGCATGTCCACAAGCCCCCCCCCATGCCCTTTGGTAGGGAGCTTGATGGCCACAAAGATCGCGCAATGCCCTACATCACCTGCCGAGCTCGCTCATGTAGTTGTGAGAGGTCCTACAGTAAATCACCTGCAGAAGTGGGCATCTCCTCCTCAGGGCAACCCGTCAGCATTCCTGCAAACATAACTTTTTCAATATGCTTCCTCGCCGAACTATGCTACAGTTCATTTAGGCACTCACAATAAATGTCGCGGCGAAGCCTTTTGTTCTCCTTCACGGAGTCCGCCAGCTGTGCACGGATGTCTTTCAATTCCATGTCCAGTCGAACATTGGCATCTTGGAGCATATTCTTATCCTGCTTCACTTGCGTCAGGATGCGCTCACCGGCCTTTAGTTGCCTCTGGAGATGCGACTCGTCCTCCCCGCCGCCCTCCGGATTTACTCCAGGGTTGTCTACAGGACTCTCTATTAAATTTGTCATACTAGCCGGTTGCCAACTGGTGCATTTTCATATAATTCAGATAAATATTACCACACGAGGCCTTTTGGGATTCCTCTAGCTTGGCAACTGCGGCCCTCAGTTGAGTCTTGCACTCCTCTAGCTCCCGAGCCAATTGCTCATTCTTATCAACAAGAACCTGCGCATGAATTGATACTTAAAACTGTTGTTTCAACCGTTTCAAGTCTCAGGGGCTACTACTATATATGCTCATCAAGTTTCTTACCCGTATATCTTTGGTATACTGGACTGTCGCCCGAGCAAGTCCGATTTGAGTAGCTCGGATGTATGCGTCTCCGGAATTGAAGGCATTAAACGCCTCTTTGGAAAATATGTTGTTGCGAAGCACGACCCATCGATGCCGAAGATCCATGGCGCTATCTACCTCCGAATTGGTGGCGGAGAGCATATCTGCGTCTTCTATCGGAGGACTATGCGGCATCGGCCCTACGTCCGCCTCCTCTCTCGAAGTTGGTCTTGGAGCCCGACCGGTGGAGGCGTGGTTGGCAGGATCTCCAGATATAGTACGGATACTCCTCTTCCTGCCAAGATGTACAAAGGGCGTTGTTATACTTCAGATGACAACAAAATTGCATGATAGGTTGTTTTCTTACCTCTGTAGAGGCATGTCGGCTCTAATCGCCTTCCTCTTGAGCATGCCCAATCCGGACGGCTATGGCTGATGGGTCCCTAGGGGCTCGGCCCTGTGCTCCGAACGTCGCTTCTGCAAAAGCACGACATATCAGGGATAAGGTGTGACATCAGGAAAGAATTCTCTTCGGAGGATCAAATTTTCGGCTTGGCTTACACGGGACGAAGGTAATAGTCCGGGATAATCGGCAGTAATAGCCACTGGGACGCCGTCACGGCTCGTCCAATAAAATATCCCGTCGACAAGCTCCACGGCCGCATTTGGGTCTTCTTCGAGTCCTGGATCCAGGGCCCTTTCGGGGTCCTCTGGCTGCGGAGAAGGGCTGGTGATTCCTTCCACGTCCCTCCTCAGTTCCTGCTCGGAAATATCGACGCAGGCAACTTTAGCAAAGAACGCCATGATAAGTGAAGCGGTAAAATAAATGACCACTTACCCAGTTTGGGGGATTGTACATGGAGAATCCGTCTCGCGGTTTGATATGGAGGAATTCCTCCTCTTCTCCTTTGTACAGGTCGGACATTATCCTTTCCAGAGCGGTGGGGGAGTCCGGACCCTTACGGCCGCAGCGGGTGGCATCGTCTGTCCCGTTGTAGTGCCACATGGGATAGCTCCAATATTGAAGCGGTTGCACTCCCCGCATTATGCATACTGCCATGACCTCGACTATCGTCAGTCCGGATTTGGCCAGTAACTTTATCATGTTCATCAAGAAATGTACTTCCCTGGAATCCTCTTCTTGGCGGCCTCGGGGGCGCCAGCTTAGACGTGCCCTCGGCGGGGAGTTACTAAACTTGGGGAGTCCTGTCCGAACTGGATCCGGAAGGGGAGCGTCGTCAATATAAAACCACTCTGAAGCCTAGTTGTTTGGAGCCTTCTTGGGAGTACCGGACAGGTATCCGGTCTCAGCAAGACGCCATACTTCGGCCTCGCCCACTTTACATAGGGATTCTCCCTGGTTGCGGGGGACAAGGCAGAACAGCTTCTTCCACAATCCGAAATGAGCCTCACAGCCTAGAAATAGCTCGCAAAGGGCGACGTACCCTGCCATATGCAGTATGGAGGCTGGGGTAAGATTGTGCAGCTGGAGGCCGTAGAACTCCAGAAGCCCACGAAGGAATGGATGAATAGGAAACCCGAAGCCCCTTAACAGATGCGGGATTAAGCATATTCGCTCCTCTGGAGACGGATTGGGGGATCTCTCCGCTTGTTCTTCGCCGTTATAGGTGGCAACTCCGGCTCAAACAGGGACCATGAATGTCGGCGGGAGGAGCCCTTGAGTTTGTAACTTTATCAAACGGCTATGGGAAACTGAACACTCTCCCCAGTCTCCCGGCTTGAGGCAAGGCGAGCGAGCAGAAGAGCTTCGACGACCGGCCATGCTCGAATGGTTTTTTCTGGGTGCACTGTTGGATGCTTGATCAAGGAGGGACAGTGAGGTTTGGATCTGGGAATCCCCATCTCTTGAAATAGACGGCTAGCCCAAAGGACCAAGGGTGGCAAATGCAAAAATGCCTTGACTCCTCACATTCGTTCGACACGTGGAAATGGTCATTATTGATACACTGAAGCCGAGGAGTACAACATTGATGAAGATGCTGAACACTGTTCATCATGATGGGAACCTTTGAGTATTCGGAAGGAGGAACCCGCCTTCCAATGCCAAAGACAAGACTACGTGCCGGACTCATTGTCATTGAAGCCTAGTTTAGGGGCTACTAAGGGAGTCCTGGATAAGGGGGTATCTGGACAGTCGGACTGTATTCATCGTCCGGACTATCGAAGCGTCAAGATACAAGACTCAAGACTTTGGCTCGTGTCCGGATGGGACTCTCCTTGGCATGGAAGACAAGCTTGGCAATCCGGATATTATGTTTCCTTCCTTGTAACCGACTCCATGTAAACCCTAGCTCTCCGGTGTCTATATAAACCGGAGAGCATGGTCCTTAGAAGGCCGATCACAATTACAATCATACCATCATAGGCTAGCTCTTAGGGTTTAGCCTCTACGATCTCGTGGTAGATCTACTCTTGTATTCCACATATCTTCAATATTAATCAAGCAGGAAGTAGGGTTTTACCTCCATCGAGAGGGCCCGAACCTGGGTAAACATTGTGTCCCTTGCTTCCTGTTACCATCAGCCTAAGACGCACAGATCGGGACCCCCTACCCGAGATCCGCCGGTTTTGACACCGACAACAGGGGACACGCGTTGTCTTGCAATTTCACTGACATGTGGGACTGTAATTGAATAAACTGGTGATAGCCAAAATCTAATCGCTCGGCGGGTGTTGGCTGAGAAGAGAGAAACGTGGGAGGGAGAAGAGACCGCCCGCCTGCCGCGCACGGACTCCAAGAAATATATGGTGATAATGTGAGGTGGGCCATGCTAGAGTCTGGACCGCTTCCGGAGCCCACTTTGACCGCCCTAGCCCCTCAAGAAGCCAGCTGCCCGTCGCATGCATAGCAAGTAGTCCCCGCTTATGTGGGGGGAGAGAGAGGCATTGATAAAGTCAAGGAGTAACAGTGGAGACAATATCTTTCATAAAAAATAAACAATGAATACTCGTTGCTCGTCCTCTATAAAGGAAAGAATACTTTCATTCACCGACATGTGGGACGTCGACCATCCTGGTCCACCTGCCATGCACAAAATTATCCTGGTCTACCCCGATTGTATCGCAGGCCCAACCTTTCCCTCTGTAAGTTGTTCGGACGAAGGAACCATCATGACTTCATTGAATTCCGCTTCTTCAAGAAAACTTACTGTACCCGCAATACTACTACCACACACGAAGACTGGATGGCACTATAGCACGTCATATCACTGAAACCCACTAGGCCAAACTAGCCCGCCTAGGTCATCTATTTTGGAATGGAGGGAGTACGTCTCTGCACTGCTATGATTTTGTGTTGCACGTTCTCCGTACTTTTGCTACAATTTTCCTACCCTATGCCAAATGAGGCCTGAATGTATCTGTGTCAACTATTGTCTGATCGATTGCTAAGCCTACAATTTTAGGAGCTAGGGCTATTGGTCGATCGACGAGGGATAAGTAAAAGCGTACCACGAGCTCATCAGCCCCAACGCTTCTCTTCGGTGAGTGTTTTGCAAGTACTATAGCTCGCACAGTAGCTAGCCTACTAACACCAAGAATCATCAAACAAGCCCTGCTGATATGATAAACAGTTCAAACTTACATCTAAGCATGTCATATACTACATCAAAAGCTGGTGAGGATACATCTGTTTCCATAACTCGGAGAGGGTTCGCATGATTCATCGCATGATTCACTATCAAACAAAAGTAGCAAGATCCACCCACACAAGACAGTGCACTAGCCCTAAGATGGTTTGATAACACGCATCGTTCCGGTAACTAAACACAGGGCAATGCAAACTACCCTAAAGGATTAGCGCGACCAACTATTTCTTGTCATCGATCTCTCGGGCAATGACCACAGCACGGACAGCGGCATGGGAATCGATTTATGGGGCGATGTCCACAGGACTGACCGCGACATCGGAATCGATCTCTAGGGCGATGTCCACAGGATGGACAGCGGCATCGGAATCGATCTCCGGGGCGATGCCAACAGGACGGGCCACGACATCGGAATCATCAAGGACGTCCACCGACACCTGCACAACCCAAACATATTAGCAAGCACATTGCAAATAATCAAAAACCACAATTATGGTAATAAGCCATTATTTTTTACCTTGTGCAGCTCACCGGGGGATCTCATCCCTCCGGGGGCCATCTCCTCGTCCTCGATGGGGGCCATCACCTTGCCAGGGGAATACTGCTTCTCAACGGCGACTATCTCCTCAAACTTGGTCTTGAGCCTCACATAGGTTGCAATCAGAGTTCCTGGGGTAGGCACGGTGGGGCCCTTGCTGTTCTTCCAACTTTCTTTGAGGAGTTCATCCGCCAACGTCCTCAACTCTTTGGCCAGTGCTTGTTTCTTGGAGTTCTTCGTCTCCATGGGTTGGCCCGCCAACATGGTCAACTCGTTGGTCGGTGCTCACTTCCTGGAGATCGCTGTCTCCAGTGGGTTGTCCGCTGGCAACTCTTTGCCTAGTGCTCCAGGATCCATCAATGAACTGACAAACAAAAATCAATCGAAAGGAAACCACAATCGCAATGAAAACGGGAAAAGAAGAGGATGTGAGAATCGGTCGGTGCTTTGCAAAAAGAAGATTCTTGGAATGAAAATATAGCAGCATAACTGATTCGCCCACCTTTCCTTCGTCGATACAGAAGAAAAATGGCAGAAGTGAGTAGCCTGGAGTGAGGTTTTCTTCAAGAATGGGAAGAAAGGGCTTGAACGAGCATTCCAGTGAACTGATGGTTGCTTCGTCCAGTCCAACTTGGAGGCCACCTTACCACTGTTGGTAAAGGTGTAGGTTTTGTGCTATGACGGGTCATGACGGCCACACTGGGGTGACAGGTGAGTCTCGACTGTAGAACCTCGCTGTGATTTGGTGGATGGCATGCGGGCCCGGATGCTTTGAAATGTCCCGCATGTAGATAGAGTGGCTAGTCATTTATAGGAGTGCTCAATATTGTGCAACGCGACCAAGGCGGAGAGGAAAACGAGAGAACTACGTAATTAATGCATGAGTTTAATTAGATGAATAAGTCATTCACGTAGTTCTAGGTCATCGATTTGAGGAATTAAATATCTGTTATATGTCATGAAAAGTATATCACTAGATTTCTACACGGATGTAGTTTCTAAATATATATTTTTTGTCACATATAATACATATTTAGATAGTTAAATCGTCAACCTAGAACTATGTGAATGACTTATTCACCTAAATGGAGGTAGTACATTCCTCCAATCGCAAAATGCCTTGGTTCATGAGATTTGAGATTTGAGCCCTATAAACCGGAAGGGAGGGAGTACTGCACGGCTGCACGTGGTGTAGTCTAGTCACTTGTTGAAATCTCTAAAAGGCAAATACTCCTTTCTGGTTTACAGGGCTATACTACTCCCTCCGTCTTGGTGTGTAAGTCATCTTACGAAAACCAAATAGTCCCAAAACACTTAGGCGCGGTGCATTAACTTCTACCTTGTTTCTTGTTTCTTGACATATCAACCAATAAGAGATGAGAGGTGTGCATGCTTTTAATGACTTGCAATGGCTAGTTCATTGTAAGCAATGCTATTAATTAGCAAATAAACATTGGTGACCCCAGGAGGAAACAGTGCTAAGCGCATGGACCTATGCAGAATGAGTATCAACCAATGGATGATGGAGTTCAATTGTTAAACAATAGCAATTTTGTCTCATGCAAGAGCCTGTCTACTATATGCGTGCTCCAAGGCACCGCACCACGCGAGCGTTCGCAACTGCCACATTCGGGTTCCGCTTGGCTCTTCGCCTCTTCGAGAAGACGAACAATGATGTTACTCCTACTTCTACAATATCGAATCCACTGTTGCATGTCCGTCTACCTTGTGCGGGAGGGATAGCGTGTAGCGAAAGCTTCTACTTACTGCTCCTGCCTTTGCATCTATGACTGGTGGGCCCAACAGGTGGTTGGCCCTCCTGTCATGCAGCCAAAGGCAGGTGCAGTTAAGGCACCGGAGCTCAGTCCGCGAGGGAGAGGGCGTTGTAGTAATCAAATTTCTCGGTCTTGTACGAGTTGACGCGACAATTCAAAGCACTGCACTCGATATAAGGCTGGTCATAGTGGGGAGTAACTTAGACTAACATGCATATGTTACTAGTCTATGTTACTTATCTCTATAGTGCATAGTATCATAGATTAGTATCATAGGTGGTCTCATTTATTGACATGCATGATACATAGTAGCATCACATTTATTTTGTTACGTATCTACCTATGTTACTATAACCATCTCTCTCTTCTTTAATTGCCTGCCACATAAGCATGTTTGCGAGTCCCAAGTGCATGATACTACTTATGTTACCCCCACTATGGCCAGCCTAAGTCTTTTTACACATTTCAAATGGACTACTTCATATGTAGACATATTCTGCTTCGTATGTAGTCACTTGTTGCAATCTCTAAAAAGACTTATATTTGGAAACGGAGGGAGTACAATGCATGCATGCATGCCGTGACTTTCCTTTTGATACTTGCATGTGTTGATTTGATGCACCTTGCCAAATTTTGACTATAAATTTAACTAACCAAATTTTCATGCATGTCACAAAAAATTACGGGGATGTTTGGATTGTGACTATGTCTTATGTTGCCACATTATTTTTCCCACACTTGCCACACTTGCCTAACCTGAGTTGCTCAAATTGTTAGACACACTTTGGCTTGCCTAAGGGAATCTTGCCACAATTTTTGTGTCTATGACACATTATTTTTGTGTCCATGATATGTGGAGTAGAAAATATAAATAATAATGCATGTTGGGGCAACCCACGTTTCCGCTAATTTTAGCCGTGGGCTTGTTCACAATTTTTACGAGGGGGTGGTTATTCATTTAATGGAGGGACTTGTAGTACCAGACTTGAACGATACAAAGTGCGACCTGGCACACTGTAACACCACTTGGAACAAGCGGGTAGCTATCTCAAAAAACAATCAACAACTAAAAAAACTGTGACCTGGCATGTAGTAGTACACAATTTTAAACAATTGTTTTGATGGAGTGAAAAAGGAAAACTACCCCACTACGTATATATAGGTCGGAGCCTCCGCGGTTGCTTGCTAGGGTTGCTCTATTCACACATTCTCATCCTCTCCAGATCTAAAAAAGATAGGGGTAGTAGCACTGTCTTTCTCGCTTCAAAAAACACTGGCTTTCTATCCTCACTGCTGGTTACAGATCCGGACGTATCCCCCTCCGCTGATGAAGGGGAGGAGGGGGCGCATTTAGGCCGTCGTCGACAGCGATGGAGGAGACCCACTGCCAGCCGCACCGTTATCTCTGGCCGAGCGCCGGCGCGGGAGGTCCTCCGATCCCTTCGTCGTTGCATGTGGGCAGATCCGGCCTCCCTCCGCCCACCTATCCACCTCCCGACGACCTTCAGGTATATCTTCGTTCAGAACCGCCTTAGCTCTACCTCCCCAGCTCGCTACGTCGCTGCATGTGCATCATTTTCTACCTCTCAGCCCCTCTCGATCGGATGGTCCAACGTCACCTAGTATTTTTTTTCTTCTATTGTTAGAGGTAAAGCTACTTCATGGAGTCGAATCTTGTACTCCCTCCATCCGAAAATACTTGTCATTGAAATGGATGTATCTAGATGTATTTTAGTTCTAGACACATCCATTTTGATGACAAGTAATTCCGTACGGAGGGAGTACTTGGTTCAAACAAGAAATAAAGTGGGGTGGGGGAATTTAGTATGTACATCAGACTTGGTACAAACAGGAAGGAAAGGGGGTGAAAGTAGTACAGACTGGTCATCCAACTGGTATCTTAGTCGAAAAGGGAAATATAGGGGTAATGCTGTACACAGTGGTATGACCAGGACTAGATTTGCTATCCACACATAGGAGTAGGTGGCTAGAGTGAACAAAAATGGGCCCAACCCAGATATGTTTCTTGGATGTTTGTTTCTCGGGGGAACAAACTATGAATCACCACTTTATGCCCCTGTTTACGTACATGGTGCTGGACTGCTGGTGCATCCACTGTCTCATTTCCTTATACCAAATATTTAGTTGTTCTTAATCTAATGTCCCTGGTAAAAATGAAGCCATGCCACTGTTATAAGCCAAGGCAAGTTTAGCCAAATGTTTTTGCCTGTAATTGTTTGAGACTCTGACTGTTTCCTCTGTACCTTTTTGTGTAAACAGGGATATCCAATTCACCTGGTTGCTGTTGTGACCTTTTGGTGCACTGCACAAAACTCTTCTTAAAAGAAGTGACTTTTGTGTTGTTTAACTGGAATATCAGAATGTAACAGTTGGTTCATTTCGGTGGAACTGCACAAAGGGAGATCTGTGTTCCAATCCTCAACATCCATATTGGCGCCATAACCTTCCTTTAGGTAAGAATGATATTTAATGCATGTGTTCATCTCTATTTTCCGACTGCCATGAGAAAATAATGCTATTTTTTTACTAGTACACTTGTACTCCCTCACTGAAAAAACTAATTCTGAACTAGAAGGCCAATCATGTACTTGGTTTCACCAACTGGTGAGGAGAAAGAGAAACAGAGCATGAAGAGAAAGAAGAAGAAGAAGGAGGAGGAGGAAATGAAGAAGATCACACGATGGTACTGTCCTATGTTATCCTGACAATTTCCTAGTGGTGTTGTATTGCTGTGTTGCTACTAGTCTTAATTTACTTGGAAGACTAGCAAGATGCTCGTTCGTTGCATGTAACATCGAGATGCACTTAACAACAAGATCACCAAATCTGTTTTTTGTAACAGTATAAGAGTAATAGATAATAGAGTAGAGATAGGTAGAGAAATGCAGCATAGTAGTACTTGGCTTAACAACACATCATACTAATTAACCGGATTCTCGATGCATGTGTGACACAACTCTACACGATCAACAGTGCCAAGTTGATCTTGCTGAAGCCGAGGCCTCAGTCGAGGCCATTCAAGGGCTCCGACAATGTCTCCCTTACATGTGAGACGATCCTCTAGGGAGCCCTTCCACTTCTGTCGTCTCTCCTGCAAGGTCACTTAATTAATCAGGAGTACTTAAGTAGCACTAATTTATTGCTGCCTAATTTTCCCGTCAAAGTTAAACAAATCTTTAGTAGCGCCCTATGTTGAATCATGTATGTGTATATATGTATCTGGAGGTGAATCATGTGGTGGAGCAGGGACGGAATCTTGGTAGTGTCATGACATAATAATGCTATTGTCTTTCTATCCTTTCTCACTAAGCTAATGAAGGTATCACCTTTTTCCTACTTGGGCAAACAAGGACCATGTTGTGCCAATCGTACATTTTAGTGGAACTGCACTAGAGAATACAATGAACTGTATCCCAGCTAGTGCTTTAACTCTGCTAGAAGTTCTTGATAATCTTTCGATATAATCTCACCACTGGTAAACAAGAGTTATTTCAACCATACATTTGAAGTGCACAAAAATATATACTATTGAGTGATTCCAGTGAGTGCCTTATCATCTCTTCTAGAATTACTTGAATAAGCATATTTTGCTCAGGTTGGTACCAGCCTAAGGCCTTCAGCCATATTAGTTTGTTGTACCTATATATGTATTGTGCTATTGTGTTGCTACTGTCATGAGAAACTCCTTTATCTTTGCATGTTCAAGTTTTGAAACCTGTGATACATGGCAATGTTTTGAGTGTTAAGCTAATTGGCACTGATTAAATAAACTAATACCTCTCTTTAAGCAAGACTACTATGTTGCTAACTTTACCCATTAAGATAATGAGGGTGCTTCTGTTTGTTAGTGTATGTTTCATCAACTAGTCCCACTATTACAGTAATCTCACTCTCTCAATATATGTGCCAACAGGGATGCTCGATTTTGGTGGAAATGCACAAAAAATTCGGGTGCTTCATTGCCTCGACCGCTTCCTTCCCTTCATGTCAGTCGCTTTGTCTCGGCTTGCTTGCTTCCTTCGTTTCCTGTCAGTCGCTTATCTCGACTTCCAGTGAAAGGAAATAGTAATTGATATGCAACCTCACACAGGTTGGTATTGGGCTTTATCATGATTATTGTGCTTGTCATGTATTGGTAATTTGGTATTGTGCTACTGTTTGCAGATTTTATAAAGGGGTACTTGGAGCCTGAACTCACAGGCAAATCATTGCATTGGGTGATTTCAGTAGAACTGCACAAAATGATCAGATGTACAGATACTTATGATGCTGCCATGTACTCCAAAGTTCACTCAGACAAGCATCGATGTTGGCAAGAAGTGCCTATATTCATTTGAGTATCAACCAGTGTCAACCAGTTGTCAAACTCCCAAGTATTAGGAGAGTGAACGCCAAAAATATTGCTTGGCGCATAGCCCAGAAGAACACAGTCCAGTCTTTGGTCCCAACTTGTGCCTTTTGGTTATCGGTAGATATGGTAGCGAACTGTATGGCATGGAGTCTAAAGATTCCAGACAAGTTGGTTGATGTGTATATTCATCTGGCACTTAATCAGTCTGCACACCAGGGATGCTCCATTTCAGTTGAACTGCACAAAAAATTTGGGTGGTTCATTTTCTCAACTGCCTCCTTTCTCGTCTACAATGTAGAATTTTGGCGAGCTACATGACCAAGATGAGCCAGTAAACTAGTTGGATGAAAGTAGTGGCCAAGTTGCTCAAACCTTGCTCGGCATGAGGCCACTATTTGAGGATAAACCTACAAGCAAAGTTCAGATTGTCTGTGCTGCCTCTTATGTACTCGAAAGTTTACTCGTACAAGAACTAATTTTAGCAAGAAGTACCTCCGACTGAACACCATTTACCAGTCTGTACCCTAGGTAATTAAAGTTTGTCCATGGATCCTATTGGCTGTGATCTCAATCATTTGGATGCATAAACATATTGAACATGTGTATATGTGAATCTTTTTGTGAATTATGCATGAATATTATCGTGTGATCTATCAATCATTTGGATGCATAGATATGCTGAGCTTGTGTATATATGAATCTTTTGAGTTGTTGATAGTGAATGTTGGCTAGGAATATGAACGTGTCCTGTGAACCTGAGTTTGATACGAATGTTTACCTTTTTTGTTGTATTTGTGTGTGAACTTGTTAGCATGCCTACTGTGGGGTATGTGACGTGTGGGTGTCAACGGCACACCTTCTTCCTGAGAAGAAATGCACCTTCTTTGTTAGGGTAGCAACGGCGCATCAGCTCTTTTTAACCTTTTTATTACTCTGTCTTCCCCTCTCCCCTGCTCAACCCCTGCCGTAATGTTTTCGGCCTCAAAACAAACATAGTGGTGCGTTGTTTTTGGGGCTTGTTGAAAAATCGAGTGCTGGTTTCTGTAAGTTGGACCGCCCAGCAAATGGGCTGCTGGTCCACCACGACAGACTGGGAGGCTAAAAATACAAGTTGTATGGTGTAGAGGCAAGTAAAAAAACGCTATCGAGAGCCATCCACTGAAGAAAAAAAATCGCTCTTGATGTGCTTCTTAAGTCGTGCCGCCGGCCCCCTCTTTAATCCAGTTCGCTCGGGGATCTGGTATCATTTTTTTCCAGAGGGCGAACAAGTATCAGCTAGGCCTAGGTTTTGTATTTTAACATGCGTAGCTCATGACATACAGAGCCAGAGGTTTCAACTTATTTTTTGAGGCCCATACCGGCCTATGGGCTTTTTCTTAAAGATTGGCAGCCCAATGTATTTTTTAACAAAACGCAGGTCTCTGTTATATTTATCTATATATAAGAATAATAATGATGTGTCCAATTTATGTTTTCCCTTCTAACAACATTATATATATTTATATTATTACTATTATCGTATATTTTATAGAGACTTTTATAAACATTAGAAAAATATCCCACGTGTTATTAACTTATAAAAGTAAATGTTTAACGGAAGTTGGCAAGGAAAATCCTGGTTGTTTTTTACTCACACGCAAGGAAAATCCTGGTGATTGCGTACAAAAGCTTGTGAAGATTTTAAGGACCAATTTAATAATAACGCGCTCATTTTTATTTTAAGCAATAACTCGTTAATTTATTAATTATATATAAAAATGTGCCTCTCCGGTTTATTCTTTGATATTAATTGCTCCTTCTAACATAACATTATATATATAACTGTGACGCCCCAAGACCGATGCTTCAGAAGACTTCCAGTTATTCCGAGTTTTGCCGTGTGTTTCTTTTGTGCTTGCTCTTTTATTTTTGCATTGCATCATGTCATCATGCCATCATGCCATTTAATTTTTTAAAACTCAACTAAATAAATTGTATGGATTTTTCGATCCATTTAAAACGAGGGAATTCACATGGTGACTTATCTTTATAACATATCCTCCAATATTAGGGAGCTATATTAAATATATTTTTATTTCAGAAATCACCATAACACACTTGCAAAATATCTCATGCCTTTGTTATCTCAATTCTTGGTCTCCAACCTTGCCCATAATTTCTTTCATCATTTTCCGGAGGTCCACCAAAAATCCGAACATTTTGGACCTTCCTTTTATCAAGTCCTAGTTCAAACCCATTTGAATTAAATTCAAATGAGTTTGAATTTAAATCTTTCAATCTTGGTCTTTCTATTTTCTTGGAACGAGCATATTTTTGCGAGTCCGGGAAAATTATCCCCATGCGCAAATCTTTCCCTATCCCTCTCTTTCTTTTCCTCTCTCTATTTATTTTCTGCTAGAAAATTAGAGGGAGCGAGAAGACAGAGACAGCCCAGCCGCCACTTGTATCCATCTAGGCCAGCCGCAGCCCACTACCTAAGCCGGCCCAAGGCCCAGCCGCGCCCCCTCTAACCCTAGCGCAGGGGAGAGCCTCCTGCTCGATCCCCATCTCCCTCCAGCGCCGCATGCATCGAGCTCCCCTCGTCTCGATCCCCTCTGCCGCCATGAAACAGGAGGTCCTCGCACCTCCACCTCCACCCAAGGCCTCGCCCTTCCTTCTCCCCCGCGTCCCCATCGCCACCCGCTGCCGTCGGCGACCCCCAGGAGGGCCACCCCGCGCGTGGCCCCATCCTCTCCGCCGTGAGTCTTTCCCCTCGTCGCCTCCTCTGAGCCCCGTTGACCCACGCCCGTCCGCCTCAGAGCCGGCCTCCACCGCCTCCTCGCCAGCGCTCAGCCTCCTCCCCTAGCTCATGCTCCTTCGTCCATGGCGCCAGCCAGCCCCGCAGGCCGCGCCATCACCTCCTCCGCATCGAGCCAGGGAGTGGTGCTCCCTGCACCCGGTCCCCTCGCCCCTTGACGCCTCCTCCGTTGGTGGCGACCACCAGGAGGTCCACCAGGAGCCCGGAGTCCCCGCCGTCAAGCTCCATGCCGATTCCCTGCATCCTACGACCGCATCAGCCGCAGCCGCCTCCATTTTTTGTTCCTTGCGCGAAGAAGACCCATGCCCTTCAACCGCAGCATGCTTCGTTGGGTTGTCTCCGCAAGGCTCCGTTTCGAATCACTACCAAGGCCAAGACCATCCCCGGGCAGGACCTCGTGTACGACTACACCCGGTGATGCACCAAGTCCCACAATGTTGACGACCCTTCAAGTTCGACTACCATTGCCATGTACCACTACCGTCGCAATAACCAAGACCGGACCGACAAGTACCCCGACAACGTGTGTACCTCTACCGCCGCCGAAGACCGTCAAGTGTACCACTACCATCGCCACGTGAACAACTACTTCCCTTGATGATTTTGAACCGCCCCGAAACGCACGCTTCAAAGGTATAACCCGAGACGACCGTGATGAGATGCCCTTGCATGTATGAGATGTACGATATGTTTGCACCGTGCCCGTTTGTCCTTGCAAGTTCCTCCTCGTTTGCCAGCCACCGACCCGTGGGAACCCGGTAACCGGGATCACCCCACCATCTTGCATGACTCGCTCACGCTCGCCTCCTTTTGCACCGGTATCTCCGTGAGCTACCGGAACTGATATGTTGCCGTGCCATCATTTTCGGATATGTTGCCGTGGCATCATTTTCGGATATGTTGCCGTGGCACCATTATCGTTTCGCCGCCGTGGCACCCTTTTCGTTCCGCCATGGTGACCAAATGCTTCATAACATGCTTATGTCAACATTTTCATAAAAATTGCATATAACTTGTATATGTCATCCGCATCATGTTAACAACATTTAAAATGGTTAAAACTGTGTTTGCATTAAATTGCTAAAGTGCATGGGGACTTTCCGGAATTGTTGTTTGTTATTTCCGGCCTCATTTAAACTTGCCTAAATAGTTAGTTTACTTATTCTTCACCCCTTGCCATGTTAATTAACATTTAATATTTGTTGAGTATCATAACCGAGAGAGAACTAAATAATTGATGTGGTGTTCCGTCAATATGCAACTTGTTGCATATTGAGCTCCACTTAAATTGTAGTGTTGTTTGCTTTACCTTGCCATGACATGCCTCATTAAACCGGACATGCATCATATTTGGTTGTGCATCATGCCATGATTATGTGATGGTTGTTTACCATATTGTTTGCTTCTTTCCGGTTTGCTTCTCTCGTTAGCTTCGGTTTCGTTCTGGAGTTGTGAGGATTCGTTCGACTATGTCCGTTTGTCTTCTTCATGGACTCATTCTTCTTCCTATCGGGATTTCAGGCAAGATGACCATTACCCTCGATATCACTTCTATCTTTGCTTGCTAGTTGCTCCGTTCTATCGCCATGCTGCGCTACCTATCACTTGTTTACCATGCCTCCCAAATTGCCATGTCAGCCTCTAACCTTTTCACCCTTCCTAGCAAACCGTTGCTTGTATGTTACCGCTTTTGCTCAGCCCATCTTATAGCGTTGTTAGTTGCAGGTGAAGTTGAAGATTGCTTCATGGTGGACACAGTTATGTTGGGATATCACAATATCTCTTATTTAATTAATGCATCTATATACTTGGTAAAGGGTGGAAGACTCGGCCTTATGCCTAGTGTTTTGTTCCACTCTTGCCGCCCTAGTTTCTGTCATACCGGTGTTATGTTCCCGGATTTTGCGTTCCTTACGCGGTTGGGTGATTTATGGGACCCCCTTGACAGTTCGCTTTGAATAAAACTCCTCCAGCAAGGCCCAACCTTGGTTTTACCATTTGCCTACCTAAGCCTTTTTCCCTTGGGTTCTGCAGACTCAAGGGTCATCTTTATTTTACCCCCC
>NC_041381.1:375132995-375162655 GCF_002162155.2 Triticum dicoccoides | reverse complement strand
TAATGCATCTATATACTTGGTAAAGGGTGGAAGACTCGGCCTTATGCCTGGTGTTTTGTTCCACTCTTGCCGCCCTAGTTTCCGTCATACCGGTGTTATGTTCCCGGATTTTGCGTTCCTTACGCGGTTGGGTGATTTATGGGACCCCCTTGACAGTTCGCTTTGAATAAAACTCCTCCAGCAAGGCCCAACCTTGGTTTTACCATTTGCCTACCTAAGCCTTTTTCCCTTGGGTTCTGCAGACTCAAGGGTCATCTTTATTTTACCCCCCCCCCCCGGGCCAGTGCTCGTCGTGAGTGTTGGTCCAACCTGTCAGTCGCCGGTGGCCACCAGGGGCAACTCTGCGCTGGCCTACCGGAAGTTTGGACAATCTGGTGTGCCCTGAGAACGAGATATGTGCAGCTCCTATCGGGATTTGTCGGCACATCCGGGCGGCTTTGCTGGTCTTGTTTTACCATTGTCGAAATGTCTTGCGAACCGGGATTCCAAGGCTGATCGGGTCTTCCCGGGAGAAGGTATATCCTTCGTTGATCGCGAGAGCTTATCATGGGCTAAGTTGGGACACCCCTGCAGGGTATAATCTTTCGAAAGCCGTGCCTACGGTTATAGGCAGATGGGAATTTGTTAATGTCCGGTTGTAGATAACTTGACACCAGATACGAATTAAAACGCATCAACCGCGTGTGTAGCCGTGATGGTCTCTTCTCGGCGGAGTCCGGGAAGTGAACACGGTTTCGTGTTATGTTTGACGTAAGTAGGAGTTCAGGATCACTTCTTGATCACTGCTAGCTTCACGACCGTTCCACTTGCTCTCTTCTCGCTCTTATTTGCGTATGTTAGCCACCATATATGCTTAGTGCTTGCTGCTACTCCACCTCATTACCACTTCCTACCCATAAGCTTAAATAGTCTTGAACTTGCGGGTTTTGAGATTGCTGAGTCCTCGTGACTCACCAGATACTACCAACAGTTGCAGGTGCCGATGATACCAGTGCAGTTGACGCAACCGAGCTCAGATGGGAGCTCAACGAAGATCTTAGTTGTTGCTATGTTTTGTTTCTTGATGATCAGTAGTGGAGCCCAGTTGGGACGATCAGGGATCTAGCAGTTGGGTTATCTTCTTTTCTGTTGGCTTCGTCCGTACTTGGACTATGTGTGTGTTCTCTGAATTATGTATGATTTATTATATGTTCATTGTGTGAAGTGGCGATTGTAAGCCAACTCTTTATCCCATTCTTGTTCATTACATGGGATCGTGTGAAGATGACCCTTCTTGCGACAAAACCACAATGTGGTTATGCCTCTAAGTCGTGCTTCGACACGTGGGAGATATAGCCGCATCGTGGGTGTTACAAGTTGGTAATCAAAGCCATCCCCGACTTAGGAGCCCCCTGCTTGATTGTTTGCTGGCGTTGTTGAGTCTAGAAAAAATGTTTTGAGTCTTAGGATTATATATATCGGAGAGTAGGATTCTTTTTACTCCTCAGTCCCTTCGTCATTCTGGTGAGGTCTCCTGACGTAGATGTTTTTGACTTTCCTCTCCTCAAATTTCACTAATGTTTTTAGGATCACATGGGTATCTTGGAATCGTTCCGATGGTTTTTTGACGAGAACATTGTTCTTGGTGCCTCCTATCTATTATGTGGCTTTGACCCAGGGAGTTGAGCTCCGAGGTGTTGTCGTCATAATTTTATCGTTGCAGTTCTGGAATACCTGAGTTTTGCCGACATCGAAAATCTCTTTTATGCAGTTGTTGGTGAGATAACCTCGACGCCACCCAGTACTGGGGCGGGAGTTCGGGAGTATTGCCATAGCTTGTATAACGGATGCTTTTCGAAGGTTGAGGTACCCGATTTCCGAAGGTTTCTTGGTTATGTGTTGACGGATGGATACAGCTTGGATGTAGGTATTGTTAGTTTTGGGTGAGATATATATTGCTTCCCCTGTATCCCCAACACCAGATTGCATAACTAGAAAGTTTCGGGAGTTTTATAGGTGAGAATTCAAGTAGCTCCTAGAAAATCTTTTCGACAGATGCATGATATGAGATTGGGGTTCGACGTCTAGTGGTCCGCGTTTCCACGGTCGTTTTTACAGTGGTCTCGTTGTGTCTTAAAGAACCCTTGGCTATGCTGGTTCGGGGACACTTCGTATGTCATGTGCACTGCCTTGTACATGATGGTGTTGTACGATCGAGCCCGTGTGGGCCCCACCACGAAAACTTCGGATGGAATCTCTATCATATGTTTGTTCCGGCTTATTCTGCAAGCCAAATCCTTTGTTTTGTTTTATTTGTGGTATTCGAGTTGCTTCGAAGTCAAATGTTGAATCCATACCTTTCATAAACGGTGTTCTCATATTGCTATGTGAATACTTAATCCTTCTTGATCATTGAGGTTGTCATGTTAATTCTTTTCCTACAAGTGCACTTCTCTTCGAGATGATCCCATCATTCTCCCCATCCGCAAGATCGGTTCTAAGTTTTCTCAACGGTGTTTGTTTCGTTCATCCCAAGTTGTCTTTGTTTTCCTCACCCTCCCACCCTTTTCTTCAAGGACTCATATATTTTAATCAAGTATCCTTTTATTCATGTTAAGTCTCTCCATTCTTTTCCATCAATGCTATTATCCGGAGTGCTCAAGATATCTCGGAAGATTCGTGTTTCCATTCTCAATCACTTCAAGTTATTTTGAGGCTGTTATCTCATTCATGCCAGTTAATTCAACCGGTGCAATTCCCACCTTTTGATCAATCGTTCAATGTTGTATCTTTTTAGAGGGCCCTAACCCACAGGTCTTTTCCCAGGGTCTTACCTGACTCTCCTAATTTCCCTGGAGCTATTCCCAAATTCATTTCAAAGCTTGATGTAAGAATGAATTATCATCAGTCAAATGTCTTTCTCCAAGATCTTTCAAATTCTTTCATTGTTGGTTCAACCTTTCAAATTGTCATTCCGGAGTGCCTCAACAATTCATGGTGGTTCTCATCATCATTCTCAGCATCTGAAGATCGAAGAAGAGGTTCTCTTAAATCTTGTTCGTTCTCTTGAAGATTCATGGTTCTAGCTTGATGTCATCCTTTCATAATTGTTTTCATTGTGAAAATTCTTTTCACCCATCCGGAGCATTTCATGAGTTGTTTCCATTTCTTTCCTCCAAAGGCCATCGTGTCATAATTCTTCATTCTCAGCATGTAGCTATCGTTCTCCAAATCTTCCGGGTGCATCGTTCAAATATCCTCTAATCAGTTCATGGCCTCTTCGTTCTCATGTATCCAAATCCCCTCAAGTATCTTCGTTCGTTTTCCAATTCTTCTCGGTGATTTGTGCCTTTGCTACTTTCATTTTCAATTCTTTCGGTGATTCGTTCAAGAGTTCTCTTCCTTGGTTATCATTCATTCTTTCATTGTTTCAGTCCCACCGGTGGTTCCATCAATAACCTTCTGATGTTTTGCGCTATATCTTTCTTAATCCTTTCTACGAGAATAGGTAGTATGCCAAATCCGTTGCTTGTCATCAATTTAAAAATTGGTGAAGGATACGCAGAACATAATTCTTATTCTTGTTTCATCCAAGTGATTAATCCCTTCCTTCGGAGTTTGTTCATGAGGAATAAATTCTCGGTTCTAAGATGCTTCATCTTTTCTTTTCCGGAGTTCCAAGTTTTCTCGGTTATATCGTCGCGAAGCTCCATCTAAATCATCGCAAGGCTTCACCTTGTGTTTTCAACTTCTCTTTCTTTCTATCATCCTTTTGTTTACCGGAGTTCTTCATGGAGGCTCTACATGGTGGTTAGTTAAGGATTATTTTCATTATTCAATTGTTCTTCAAGATTTCTCTCGAAGATATGATCTGCCAAGCTATACTCTAAAATAAACATGGTGCTCAACACATCTTTTGTTTTGTGGAGTTCAAGCATTCGTCATCTTGCATCCGAAGTGCAATTCTTTCTACCTTATCTTTTCAGGTGGTGTTATATCATTCTTGACAATTTCCATTCTTGTTTCGCGATTCACATGTTGTCAAGAATGAGGTATTTTAAATCCATCAATCTCCTTGTTGGAGTTATCTTGTGTCATATTTCACCTAAAGCCTTCCCTAAGGATTGTTGCTATTTGTGGTGCTTATCAATGATCCGAGTTTTCTCCTATCCTCTCGGCGAAAGCAGTTTTCATCTCTTCATTGGTCTCAAGCAATCAATTGTTTCTTGTTAGTGGCCGGTTGTCACCTCATCATTTTGAGATGTTTGCCATAAGCCCACAACAAGCTTGTGCTTTTCGTTGTTGATTTTCCAACAACTCCGTTCAATTCTTCTTTGCAAGGATGCTTTCCAAGCTCATTTGTGGTAGAAGTTGCCATTTTCTTCTCTGTTCCTTTATCCCAACAATCTAGCTTCTATTCTTTCGTCCCGGATTGTGATGTTGCTCTCTTCACTCATCTTCTCGTATTGAGGATCGTGTTCTTTTCGTGCTTATCCATTTAACCGGAGTGTTGTGTCATCTCTTCAAGTTCTTTTCATCTTATCAAGTCTTGCATCTCTTTTCAACCGGAATGATGTCCGAATTTGTTCCTCCTTGTTCCTTGTTTATCTCGTTTCAACCAGAGTGGTTCCAAATCCTTCTTGTCCATTGTACTCGTCATTCATCGCTTTGCAACCTTCAAGGTTCACATGGTGTTCCTTGTTTCTATTTTCTATCGTAGTGCTCTCAATTGTGTTCAACTCCCTTGTGTTCTTTCTTTCAACTATTCAACCTCTCAAGGTTCTTTGGTTTCACTCTTTTGTCGAAGAAGCAACTTAGTTTTACCCCCTCTCTTGCTCTTCCGCTTCCCTCCGGTGCCATCCTAGATCTCGGGACGAGATCCTCTTGTAGTGGTGGAGTGTTGTGACGCCCCAAGACCGATGCTTCAGAAGACTTCCAGTTATTCCGAGTTTCGCCATGTGTTTCTTTTGTGCTTGCTCTTTTATTTTTGCATTGCATCATGTCATCATGCCATCATGCCATTTAATTTTTTAAAACTCAACTAAATAAATTGTATGGATTTTTCGATCCATTTAAATCGAGGGAATTCACATGGTGACTTCTCTTTATAACATATCCTCCAATATTAGGGAGCTATATTAAATATTTCTTTATTTCGGAGATCACCATAACACACTTGCAAAATATCTCATACCTTTGTTATCTCAATTCTTGGTCTCCAACCTTGCCCATAATTTCTTTCATCATTTTCCGGAGCTCCACCAAAAATCTGAACATTTTGGACCTTCCTTTTATCAAGTCCTAGTGCAAACCCATTTGAATTAAATTCAAATGAGTTTGAATTTAAATCTTTCAATCTTTTCCTTTCTATTTTCTTGGAACGAGCATATTTTTGCAAGTCCGGGAAAATTATCCCCATGCGCAAATCTTTCCCTAACCCTCTCTTTCTTTTCCTCTCTCTATATATTTTCTGCTAGAAAATTAGAGGGAGAGAGAAGAGAGAGACAGCCCAGCCGCCACTTGTATCCATCTAGGCCAGCCGCAGCCCACTACCTAAGCCGGCCCAAGGCCCAGCCGCGCCCCCTCTAACCCTAGCGCAGGGGAGAGCCTCCTGCTCGATCCCCATCTCCCTCCAGCGCCGCACGCATCGAGCTCCCCTCGTCTCGATCCCCTCTGCCGCCATGAAACAGGAGGTCCTCGCGCCTCCGCCTCTGCCCAAGGCCTCGCCCTTCCTTCTCCCTCGCGTCCCCATTGCCACCCGCCGCCGTCGGCGACCCCCAGGAGGGCCACCCCGCGCGTGGCCCCATCCTCTCCGCCGCGAGTCCTTCCCCTCGTCGCCTCCTCTGCACCCCGTTGACCCGCGCCCATCCGCCTCGGAGTCAGCCTCCATCGCCTCCTCGCCAGCGCTCGGCCTCCTCCCCGAGCTCATGCTCCCTTCGTCCATGGCGCCAGCCAGCCCCGCAGGCCGCGCCGTCGCCTCCTCCGCATCGAGCCAGGGAGTGGTGCTCCCTGCGCCCGGTCCCCTCGCCCCTTGCCGCCTCCTCCGTTGGTGGCGACCACCAGGAGCTCCACCAGGAGCCCGGAGTCCCCGCCGTCAAGCTCCATGCCGATCCCCTGCATCCTGCGACCGCATCAGCCGCAGCCGCCTCCATTTTTTGTTCCTTGCGCGAAGAAGACCCATGCCCTTCAACCGCGGCATGCTTCATTGGGTTGTCTCCGCAAGGCTCCGTTTCGAATCACTACCAAGGCCAAGACCATCCCCGGGCAGGACCTCGTGTATGACTACACCCGATGATGCGCCAAGTCCCACGATGTTGACGACCCTTCAAGTTTGACTATCGTTGCCATGTACCACTACCGTCGCAAGAACCAAGACCGGACCGACAAGTACCCCGACAACGTGTGTACCTCTACCGTCGCCGAAGACCGTCAAGTGTACCACTACCATCGCCACGTGAACAACTACTTCCCTCGACGATTTTGAACCGCCCCGAAATGCACGCTTCAAAGGTATAACCCGAGACGACCGCGATGAGATGCCCTTGCATGTATGAGATGTACGATATGTTTGCACCATGCCCGTTTGTCCTTGCAAGTTCCTCCTCGTTTGCCATGCCACCGACCCGTGGGAACCCGGTAACCGGGATCACCCAACCATCTTGCATGACTCGCTCACGCTCGCCTCCTTTTGCACCGGTATCTCTGTGAGCTACCGGAACCGATATGTTGCCGTGGCATCATTTTCGGATATGTTGTTGTGGCATCATTTTCAGATATGTTGCCGTGGCACCATTTTCGTTTCGCCGCCGTGGCACCCTTTTCGTTCCGCCATGGTGACCAAATGCTTCATAACATGCTTATGCCAAATTTTTCATAAAAATTGCATATAACTTGTATATGTCATCCGCATCATGTTAACAACATTTAAAATGGTTAAAACTGTGTTTGCATTAAATTGCTAAAGGACATGGGGACTTTCCGGAATTGTTGTTTGTTATTTCCGGCCTCATTTAAACTTGCCTAAATAGTTAGTTTACTTATGCTTCACCCCTTGCCATGTCAATTAACATTTAATATTTGTTGAGTATCATAACCGAGAGAGAACTAAATAATTGATGTGGTGTTCCGTCAATATGCAACTTGTTGCATATTGAGCTCCACTTAAATTGTAGTGTTGTTTGCTTTACCTTGCCATGCCATGCCTCATTAAACCGGACATGCATCATATTTTGTTGTGCATCATGCCATGATTATGTGATGGTTGTTTACCATATTGTTTGCTTCTCTCGTTAGCTTCGGTTTCGTTCCGGAGTTGTGAGGATTGGTTCAACTACGTCTGTTTGTCTTCTTCATGGACTCGTTCTTCTTCCTATTGGGATTTCAGGCAAGATGACCATTACCCTCGATATCACTTCTATCTTTGCTTGCTAGTTGCTCCGTTCTATCGCCATGCTGCGCTACCTATCACTTGTTTACCATGCCTCCCAAATTGCCATGTCAGCCTCTAACCTTTTCACTCTTCCTAGCAAACCGTTGCTTGGCTATGTTACCGCTTTTGCTCAGCCCATCTTATAGCGTTGTTAGTTGCAGGTGAAGTTGAAGATTGCTTCATGGTGGACACGATTATGTTGGGATATCACAATATCTCTTATTTAATTAATGTATCTATATACTTGGTAAAGGGTGGAAGACTCGGCCTTATGCCTAGTGTTTTGTTCCACTCTTGCCGCCCTAGTTTCTGTCATACCGGTGTTATGTTCCCGGATTTTGCGTTCCTTACGCGGTTGGGTGATTTATGGGACCCCCTTGACAGTTCGCTTTGAATAAAACTCCTCCAGCAAGGCCCAACCTTGGTTTTACCATTTGCCTACCTAAGCCTTTTTCCCTTGGGTTCTGCAGACTCAAGGGTCATCTTTATTTTACCCCCCGAGCCAGTGCTCGTCGTGAGTGTTGGTCCAACCTGTCAGCCGTCGTTGGCCACCAGGGGCAACTCTGGGCTGGCCTACCGGAAGTTTGGACAATTCGGTGTGCCCTGAGAATGAGATATGTGCAGCTCCTACCGGGATTTGTCGGCACATCCGGGCGGCTTTGCTGGTCTTGTTTTACCATTGTCGAAATGTCTTGCGAACTGGGATTCCGAGGCTGATTGGGTCTTCCCGGGAGAAGGTATATCCTTCGTTGATCGCGAGAGCTTGTCATGGGCTAAGTTGGGACACCCCTGCAGGGTATAACCTTTCGAAAGCCGTGCCTGTGGTTATAGGCAGATGGGAATTTGTTAATGTCCGGTTGTAGATAACTTGACACCAGATACGAATTAAAACGCATGAACCGCGTGTGTAGCCGTGATGGTCTCTGCTCGGCAGAGTCCGGGAAGTGAACACGGTTTCGTGTTATGTTTGACGTAAGTAGGAGTTCAGGATCACTTCTTGATCATTGCTAGCTTCACGACCGTTCCACTTGCTCTCTTCTCGCTCTTATTTGCGTATGTTAGCCACCATATATGCTTAGTGCTTGCTGCTACTCCACCTCATTACCACTTCCTACCCATAAGCTTAAATAGCCTTGAACTCGTGGGTTTTGAGATTGCTGAGTCCTCGTGACTCACCAGATACTACCAACAGTTGCAGGTGCCGATGATACCAGTGCAGTTGACGCAACCGAGCTTAGATGGGAGCTCAACGAAGATCTTAGTTGTTGCTATGTTTTGTTTCTTGATGATCAGTAGTGGAGCCCAGTTGGGACGATCAGGGATCTAGCAGTTGGGTTATCTTCTTTTCTGTTGGCTTTGTCCGTAGTTGGACTATGTGTGTGTTCTCTGAATTATGTATGATTTATTATATGTTCATTGTGTGAAGTGGCGATTGTAAGCCAACTCTTTATCCCATTCTTGTTCATTACATGGGATCGTGTGAAGATGACCCTTCTTGCGACAAAACCACAATGCGGTTATGCCTCTAAGTCGTGCTTCGACACGTGGGAGATATAGCCGCATCATGGGTGTTACAATAATGAGCCCAGCATTTTGTTTTTTGAGAATCACAGCGCACTTTATTGCCTAAGTTCAATGCTTACAGGGATAAATAAATGAGAAGGTGGTGCATCAAGCCACACATGCCTACATATATCAAGAGACGTAGCCATACGTGCTAGTGTATGAGGCTCCTCATTACATTCGCGGTGTTCATGACTAAAAAGACAAGCCCTTAATAAATTTCTTCGTTCTTTGATCTCATGAAACACCATACAATGTCCAACAAGGTTCTTTGGTGCTTCGATTTCCCGGACGACTCTCAGACAGTCAGTAGCAATATGTACTCTTTCCAGGTCCAGGTCCTCA
Source organism: Triticum dicoccoides (assembly GCF_002162155.2). Lineage (NCBI taxonomy): Eukaryota > Viridiplantae > Streptophyta > Magnoliopsida > Poales > Poaceae > Triticum > Triticum dicoccoides. The sequence goes on along the minus strand of NC_041381.1, from coordinate 375,153,339 downwards.
CTCAACACTAGTGCTTCTCGACATGGGCTGGGATTCGTGTATAAAAATGGGCTAGGATTTCTCAGAAAATATAACGAGCCCAGCTAATTCGTGTATTTCAAGGAAGTGCAAATGGGCTGGGATTTCTTAGAAAATATAAATGGGCTTGATTGACACGAAATTATTTGTTCACCCATCCCAGCAAATGGACTGTACATTCTAGAAAACATGGGTTAAATATATGCCACATTTTTGCATGCTAGCATGTGGGCCAATAGGTTGAAGCCTACGCAGGGTGTTGTCAACTTGGTCAACAAATGATTGTGACATCTACAGCCATTGCATTAGTATCCAACAGCTAGCATGCACCTTCAATCTCTCCTCTTCTTCCTTCAGCATCGTCGGGACCGCCTGGTCCAGCCTCCAGCGGCTAGCGGCTCTGCTTAGCATGCATCACTGTGAAGCGCTACCCCACCGCCAGCCAGGCTATCATCGTGAAGATGACTGTACGTGAGAGGCTGACAGTGGGGACGCACCACGCCCATGGACGCATGCATGCAACGGAACTCGGCGTGGTCAACGTGGTCAAGGAACGACTTCCATCGGAAGTATACTGTACATGGAGAGGATGGCAGCTGGGCCCACTAAGTTGACGGGGACGGAGGGCTTTGTCAACTTAGTCAATATGAACGATTCTAGCTGCAGTGACCGTACGATATCCATCCAACAGCCATCGTGCTTCTTCAACCTCTGGTCTTCTTGCTCCAGCCGCCGAAAGCAGCGCCGGTCATGCCGCCTGCTCCTGCCTCCCGTGGCCGGCTGTGATGCCGCGGAGGCCTCACCGCCCCCTACTATTCCCGCCGCTGGCCAGGCCATCCCTCCACTCACCCACACCCCCTGTTATTCTGCAGCGACGGCAGCCTCACACCGCAGCCGAATGAGTGAACCCTCATACTCCTCTATGCGTGGGCATCCACTACCGCGTCTTCCCCGGCTCCGCGTCGTTCCCTTCCTAGGCCTCGCCATCGTCCACCGCCGTGGTGCTCTCGGCACGACGTGGTCAATGTGGTCAACGACCGACTTCCATCGGAAGAGTACTGTACGGGGAGAGGCTGACAGCTGGCTCCACAGCTGCAGCCTAGTTTTTTGTGATTTGCCAAGTAAGTCGCTATGTCAGGCCTGTTGGGCTGCAAATCTTTCAAGACGAGGAGAGCTTCATTCGGTTGGCCGAGAAAATGGCCTATCAGTAATGAGAAATGGGCTGTACATTTTTAAAACACATCAAACCGGCAATTAGTTTCAAATTTCTTTTTTTCATTTCGAGATTTTAAATTGCATTGATTTTTATGCATGGACAATTTGTTGGACTTTATATTGATATACATTTATTTTTAAAATCAATTTGAATGTGACTCAAAATTTCGGGAATAAGAACAGTTCGGACCGCACCGAAATATGCAAAATTTCGTATAATTTTTTAACCGTGGCCACAATATGGGCTGTAATGATAACAAAAAGAATATGGGCTCCAAAAAACCCCTTAAGAATTAGCAAATGGGCTATAAATTATTAGAAATAATGGCAGATGGGTTGTATGCTGTTTTCCACAGATTTGAGGCTTTCCTAAAAAAAGGTTGACGCACAAGCAGTGACTGTTGGATTTCCATCCAACGGCCGTCGTGCTTCTTCAATCTCTGCTCTTCCTGCTCCAGCCACTCAAACAAGCGCCGGCGGGACTGCCTGCTCCCTCCTACCCGCGGCCGGCTGTGCTGCCGCGCAGGCCTCACCGCCCCACCGTAGTCCCCTCGTTGGCCTAGCCATCCCTCTACTTACCCACACCTGCTGTTATTCTCCGGCGATGGCATACGAACCAGTAAACCCTCGTACAGTCGTACTCCCCTCCGCGTGGGAAACAACTGCCGAGTCTTCCCTGCCTTTGTCTCGTTCCCTTCCTAGGCCTCGCCGTCGTCCACCGCCCTGGTGCTCTCGGCGCGGCCTGGTCAACATGGTCAACGACCGACATGCATCTGAAGTGGACTGTACGTGGAGAGGCCGAAAGCTGGGTCCACGGCCGCACGCAAGGAAATGCCTCCTTATTACGCGCAAAATAATGATCCCTCCACCTGACATCAGGGACACACCGAAAGGGCCTCTGTATTTAGCAAAAAAAGTTACCGCCGCTGACTTGTGGGCCTACTAAGTTGACGGGGATGGAGGGCTTTGTCAACTTAGTCAATATGCACGATTCTAGCTCCAGTGACCGTACGATGTCCATCCAATGGCCGTAGTGCTTCTTCAACCTCTGGTCTTCTTGCTCCAGCTGCCCAAACCAGCGCCGGTCGTGCCTCGTGCTCCTGCCTCCCATGGCCGGCTGCGATGCGGCGGAGGCCTCACCGCCCCCTACTACTCCCACCGCTGGCCAGGCCATCCCTCTACTCACCCACACCCCATGTTAACTATTATTCTGCGGCGACGACAGCCTCACACCGCAGCAAACCAGTGAACCCTCATACTCCTCTACGTGTGGGCATCCACTGCCGCGTCTTCCCCGGCTCCGCGTCGTCCCCTTCCTAGGCCTCACCGTCGTCCACCGCCCTGGTGCTCTTGGCACAGCGTGGTCAACGTGGTCAAGGAACGACTTCAATCGGACATGGACTGTACATGGAGAGGCTGACAGCAGTGTCCACGGTGGCCGCAAGGAAGTGCCTCCTTATTACGCGGAAAATAATCATTCCTCCACCTGACAGCGGGGACCCACCGGATGGGCCACCGTATTTCGCAAAAAAACGTTTCCCCCATGACTGCTGGGACCCACCAGCTACACCTTCACACGCAAGGAATTGCGTCCGGGCAAAAAAAATGATTTGCCCTTGTGACAGCTGGGACCCACCAGCTACATCTTCACACGCAAGGAAGTGCCTGACAGTCGGGGCCCACCTGGTCGAAGCGTACGTAGCGTTGTCATTCTGGTCGCGAACGTGTACGTACATATATACTGGTGGAGCACGCACGTGTCGTAGTAGAGACGCGCACGTAGCATGTACACGTATGTACAGCGGCCAGGGTGCAAGAAAGAAAATACGGCCACGTATGGGTACATACGGGTGGGGTCTCGAACGCCTACTCGCGCATATATATGTACGGCCAGGGCTCGTGTACATTGGCTGGGTCGGAACGGAGAAACAACATCATCGTCGTGTTCATGGGGAGCCAACCAGCTGGGTCAGAACGGAATGCGTCGTCGTGTTCATCAGGAGGGCTTGAACGGAACAAGCGATGGAAACGAGGCCTAGCGTACCGCAAAATGGAGGAAACGGACCTCCTACGATTGGAACAGGGTCCTGTTCATCGAGAGGGGTGTGGCATACCGCAAAACGGAGGAAACGGACCTCCTACGGTCGAAACGGGGGTCCTGTTGATCAGGAGGGGTGTGGCGTACTGCAAAATGGAGGAAACGGACCTCCTACGGTCGAAACGAGGGTCCTGTTGATCGGGAGGGGTGTGGCGTACCACAAAACGGACGAAACGGACTTGTGTTGGAGCACTATGGTCGAAACGGGGGTCCTGTTCACCGGGAGGGGTGTGGTGTACCACAAAATGGGACTCCACGGGATACTATTCATCTCCACCGTCGACCTCCTCCAGCCTCCACAGGCTACTGTTCATCCACCGTCGACCTTCTCCAGCCTCCACCTGCGACTGTTCATCCATGGGCTCCTATTCATCCAGCCTCCACCGTGCGCTACTCCACCGACTACTGTTCAACCACCCCTCTCCACGGGCTCCTGTTCAACCACCCCTCCACGGGCTACTATTCATCCACCCCTCCACCGTCTACTGTTCATCCAGCCCTCCACGGGGTCGTCATGTTCATCCAGCCCTCCACACCATAGGGTCATGTTCATCCAGAGGCAACGCCATGGGTCCTGTTCATCCACTCCCACCGCTCACTGTTCATCCAAACTCCCCCGCAACGCTCACTGTTCATCCAGAGAGGCAGCATCAATCGGCTTCAGTTAGCAGCAGTAGCGAAGGAATCGATCGCTCGGGTTCAGTAATGCGTAGCCTGTAGTGCAATCGCTCGGGTTCAGTTAGAGCCCAACGCCTCGCTAGGGCTCAGTTAGAGCCAACGCCTCACACACACGCGCGTACGTGTACGAGAGAAACGCGCATCGCTCGGACCCCGACCACCCACCGTAACCGGGAACTCCCTGAAATTTTCCTCGCCCTCGCTTCTACCATGGTTTTTTCCGTCATGGACGGCCCAAAAGAATGTCATGCAGCTGCGTCTCCGGCCCGCCCAGGACGAAAAGCCCATTTTCTGTCATGATTTTTTGTCATAGAAGTAGGAGCCCACCACATCTATGATGATACCGGGTTTTGTCACAATTATCGTCATAGAGGTGTCATATGTATGACAGAAAAAAATTCGTTCAGCCCAAAATGTCACGGATGTGTCTTTTTTTTGTAGTGAAGAAATAAGAAACCATATGAAATTAGGAGAGCCTCTAGTAGTTCATCTTTGAAAAAACAAAAACAATTATGTGTCATTTGAAGAAGGAAAAGAAAAAACCGATCCCATATGGATACAACCGATATCTAGGTAAGCATGTTATATATTGCTGCAATTCATTTGCATCATCGTACTACTCAATCTACATTTATTGTATGTACTAGGGGCTGGCGCCACCTAGGCGGGCATGTGCGCACTTATCTTGTTTCAACATATTTAGCTATCATGTTTGGTCCTCAATCTCACTCATTTATATCAATATGGGCATATGCTATAACACTAGGATCTATTAGTTGCACATCAATCAAATATACATATATTATATTATTTGAGTTCAAAACCTTCATAGGCAGTGGTACATCTATTAAGGATATGACGACTCAGCCATGGAGCATAAATGGCTAAGATGATGCATTATTACAGTTAAAAAAGCGAAGACAAGCTAACAAGAGGTTTGACTGATTAAAGGGACCTCATGAGGCCATGACTAAGGAACCAAATAAAAAGAACACCTTTGAGAGTCCTCCAGAGGCTTGGCATCATCCATTTCCACATCAGAATCAGCATGATGCCTCTCATAGGAATTCTTTTGGTCTTCATCAGAATTATCCAATATATGATGACTGCTAGCATGCTACTTCTGAAACCACAACTACAGCCAATAAGCATCAGTGATCACATTTAAAACTAATACCAAGATACCAATCTTTTTCCCACATAGGTAGTATGTTATCTTTGCCTCTTTTAAATGCTAAAGCAAACCAGGTAATTTCAATTCTATATGAATTAAATGCTTACAGAAAATAAGAATGCCAGTCTAAACACAATTGCTTGGAGATGATTAAGAATAGATGGCAAGAATATGGGCCAGCGCATTACAAACAGACAGGACATGTGTAGTACATTATAGAACGGAGAAATTACAACAATGAAAAATGGACATGATGAGATATCCAAATACAACAGACTGGATCCACATAAATGTGTAATACCTGAATAAATGGAATACCTTTGTATCTTCATCAAGGAACCAATCATCGTGCTGCAATGTCCAGTGCATAGCATCCAATTAATACCCTGTTCTTGTTATGTGGATTGCAGGGGATACATGATAAGAATACATTTATTTTCTATATATAGTTTGATGGTTTACTGTAGCTAGACTTAAGAAGGTGAAACTTAATTACATCAGAGCAGTCTGTCATAAGAAGTGTCATTTGAATCCTACCTAACCAAACCATAAAAACGTCGCCTCCGCCGTATAATGCATCACATGCATTTGCAGCTCGAGTGTTTAACTACAACAGTGCGTTTACTTTTTCCTTCAACACTGTTGCCCGATCAATCAACGTCCAAATGCATTTCTTAGGGACCCCAAAGACCAGCCAACCTTCCAAAAACACTATGAATCCTATCTTTAGAGGATTACATAAAGTGCAGGATACCACGAGTACACTACACACTCGATCACTCAACATAAAACTAAGTGAAACAAGTTATGATGGCATGTAGGAAATCCATTAAAACTGATCATACCATCATGTAGACAAAATGGATTGATCACCCTTCTCAAACACGATAATCACTTACAAATTATACAATTGTAGTTGGAAAGCAACCTCACTTTTAGGATTCCAGTAGATGGAAGTTAAAGAGCAATGATTATAGTAGAACATAATAGTTAAACTTGACTGACTTTATACACTACTTTAGTTGCAAACTACTTTTATTCAACAAACAGCTATAAAGTTGCCACGACAAGAGAATATGAGAGGAAGCTGCACCTCACTCAAATCGATTATGAACTACTTACGCTCATCAACGCATTTATTCTTGAACTTATTGTACCTTCATAAACAAAGAAAGATGGCACCACCATGTCAAGCTTAGGATGAAACAAAGGAATGGATGACATTTGTATCTAAATATTTGAAGGAAATTAGAACTTGCAAGCATACCTCAAGTTGTTTAGAAATGAACCTTTGTTGCTGGAATTCTTTTTTCTCTAGAAATTGATGGCTTGGGTGCTCAAATGGTGGCAAAGATTTAGGCACTTATCCAATAGGCAAGCTCCCAGTAGGATACGTGTGAGGAGATGAGCTCATGTCCGAACTTTTATGGGTACTGAACAACAACAAATAGTCATTCGGGTAACCACAAAATGAGATAAACTAAGGGCATGGTTTACTGAAAGGAACTCCCATCGATTACATATCTAACCTGTAATTTCTTGGAAGGTGGCGGGCAACAACTTACTTGGGCTAGCTTTGCCGCCTTGGGCCTTGCCCCGACAGCTTCCTCATTGTCGCAGCGCTGCCCCTCCTAGGCGTCTTCAGCACCACCTGGAAACCACTAGAAAAACAGTTGCCATCATGTCAGTAGGTGACTACAATACAAAAAAATCTCTCACAAGAAAGCTTGAATGATGATGTAATCAACTAAGCATACAACACTCAATAGATTGACAAGCAAAACAAATTTCATGAGAAGAATAGTGACTGCTTTTGAAGTTCAAGCTGAAACTCTGTCAACGCAATTAGAAGTTTAATGAACAAGTTAGTATAGATGTCTACAAATAGCACACTCAAATGTGATTGGTTACCACTCCTTAGCATCATCTTTAATGCAAAGGAATATGTGATCTACAATAAAGGATATGAAGGAAGATCCTGCTACTTCTGCATTTTGTTCAAAATAGGTGAAGACGACAAAATTCAGCGAACTACCATGTCAATCAGTCAACAAAACAACATATACACTACCATGTCAAAACCACATATAGATATACTACACCCTGGCTATGGTCTCAAGCACGAAGAACTTGGCATAGTCGCGGTCATGGTACAATGCATCGAGTATCAGGGTGACCGTATCCTATGGACATACCAAGATGTAAGATAACCACATGCTCAGTTGGACACCAAAGAACTTGGAAGTGGATCATTGAATTAGCCAATGTAGTAATGATATGGTAACACCAATTTTGATAATGACTATGCGGACTGAAATGACAGCAACATAGAACATTGGTATCGCTATTGGATATCTCATAAGATATATAGCATGGTACTGGGGGGGATTTAATAGAATGGGAATGTGTAAAAAAAGAAAGAGAATATATGGTACACTTAAGTTCATCTTCAGAAAATATATATTAGTACATAGTATCATTTGAATCTGGAAGAACTAATGCACATTTATGCACGTCTGAATCTGGCAGAACTAATACAACAACATTGCATAGTACCTCTATAGTTTCCATGCCAAATTTTTGGTGATATCAAACAATGAAAATGCAAGATCATGAGAACAACATCAGTTTGAAAGACATTATAATTCCTCTTGGTAACAAATACTCCTTCATCTACTCAATTGTAGGTACCTGGGAGTAACAAAACTGCACTTGCCAATAATGTTTTATTTGTGCTTCCCAAGCACAAACTCCTAAACTAAACATACAAAACTGTGAGCACATCTGCAATTTGTAGGAGATAAAGGTGCAACACTCAAAAAAACTATCAAACTAACAGATCCATCAATCAATTACACACTTCTTACATCTATTATGGGCAATCTCAGAGTTTTGTGTAGACTTCGCAAACTGACAATTATGCAGGATTGAATTTAACCTGGACACATAGGGCGAAGACATCAGCAAATCGACCAATCAAAACTTAGAAGAAACCATGCCAAATTATGGTTCCACCCTACAAGCTGCAACCCAATAGAATGACCTGAAAAGCGTAAGAGTACAGATGCAAAGCTAAGCAAAAGATATCCATACTACTTTCTGAATAGTGGGAACAACGAAAGGGATAAGGCCCAATAGAGAAAACATCATATTTCAGGACACACCTATATTGCCTGTTCGATTCAATAGTAGGGGTAAGAAGAAGGCGATGGCGCCCGACAGAAGCCGCGGCCGGGGTGTCATCGGTCTGACCGAGATGTCTTCTGTCACGCCCAATATGCGACTCTATCCAAAAGGAACTCGAAGGTCCCATCAAGGATAGACCCGCATATTGAAACGCTTTTGCAAGGTGGATATCATTACATCAACATTACATAATAGATGGGGATACATACAAGAGGCAAACAATGCCACACGAATACAACATCATCTTACATAATAGCATCATCCGACTACGGATGAAACACAAACAGAAACTGAAACGACATCCACCCTGCTAGCCCAGGCTGCCGACCTGGAACCTATCCCCTGATCGAAGAAGCAGAAGAAGAACTCAACGCAAGCAAGCATCGCTCTCGCGTCATGATCATCGCACAACCTGTACCTGCAACTGTTGTTGTAGTAATCTGTGAGCCACGAGGACTCAGCAATCCCATTACCATGGGTATCAAGACTAGCAAAGCTTAAAGGGAATGGAAGGGGTAAAGTGGTGAGGCTGCAGCAGCGACTAAGCATATATGGTGGCTAACATACGCAAATAAGAGCGAGAAGAGAACAAGCGGAACGGTCGTGAAGCTAGCAATGATCAAGAAGTGATCCTGAACTCCTACTTACGTCAAACATAACCCAGAAACCGTGTTCACTTCCTAGACTCCGCCGAAAAGAGACCATCACGGCTACACACACGGTTGATGCGTTTTAATTCGGATCTGGTGTCAAGTTGTCTACAACCGGACATTAACAAATTCCCATCTGCCAATAACCTCAGGCACGGCTTTCGAAAGATTATACCCTGCAGGGGTGTCCCAACTTAGCCCATGACAAGCTCTCGCGATCAACGAAGGAATATACCTTCTCCCAGGAAGACCCGATCAGACTCGGAATCCCGGTTTACAAGACATTTCGACAATGGTAAAACAAGACTAGCAAGACCGCCCGATGCGCCGACAATCCCGATAGGAGCTGCACATATCTCGTTCTCAGGGCAACACCGGATAAGCTAAGCGTACAGGCACCGACGTAACCCAAGTTGCCAAGGGATGGTCCCGCACGGTGCTCTAGTTTGGACCAACACTTAGACAAGCATGGGCCAGGGGGGGCTATAATAAAGATGACCCTCAAGAGAGCGACTCCCAAGGAAAAAGTAGGTGGTGGTGAGGCAAATGGTAAAACCAAGGTTGGGCCTTGCTGGAGGAGTGTTATTCAAAGCGAACTGTCAAGGGGGTCCCATAAATCACCTGACCGCGTAAGGAACGCAAAATCCGGGAACATAACACCGGTATGACGGAAACTAGGGCGGCAAGAGTGGAACAAAACACCAGGCAAAAGGCCGAGCCTTCCACCCTTTACCAAATATATAGATGCATTAATAATATAAGAGATATTGTGATATCCCAACCAAAATCCTGTCCACCATGGAGAAATCTTCAACTTCACCTGCAACTAGCAACGCTATAAGAGGGGCTGAGCAAAGCGGTAACATAGCCAAGCAATGGTTTGCATAGGAAGGGTGTCAAAGGTTAGAGGTTCATGGCAATATGGGATGGCTGGATAAACAGGTGATAGGTAGCACAACATAGCAATAGAACGAAACAACTAGCATAGCAATGATAGTAGTGAGATCCAGGGTAGCGGTCATCTTGCCTGAAATCCCGCAAGGAAGAGGAACGAGTCCATGAAGAAGATGAACGGATGAAGCCGAACCAAGCGTAGACGAACGAATCCTCACGATCGCAACGAAATAGGAACTATCGAAAAGAAGCACACAACATAGTAAACACCCCACACGTAAACAAGACATGATGCACAACAAGCATGATGCATGACAAATCTAGATGAGGCTACTCATGGCAAGAGATGATGCAAACAAGAGCAACACATCAAAGCAAGTTTAAATGAGGCCGGGAACAACATATAACAATTCCGGCAAGTCCTCATATGCAAGTTTCGAAATTGGTCCAGATCTGAATAAACCTTAAGTTGAAGTTGTTAAACAGCAAGTTAAGATGCACAAAGATGATCTACACGAGATTCTAGTCAAGTTACATATAAGGTTCATTTAGTTCGGAGCTCGGCCTAGAAGATATGAGCAACACAAGATAAACATGGCATTGATGCAAAATGCACCCAAACATCAAGAAAACACCTCAAAACATTGATGCAATATGATAATATGAAACTACATGCAATTCTAAGAAAGTTTCATATAGAGCACACTCAAAACGGAGCAACGGTTCAAAACACACACATGAAACAAGTTCTAATAACAATCTGTCCAAAACAGCAACTAGGCATATTGCAAGCATCAAAACGACTTGCTACAACATCTCAACATAACAACAAAAGGCATGGGCATGATGTACAGGTAAAGCATAACAAAACATGAACACTGAACTATCTCCAGAAATCACTAGAACATGCTCAAACACACATGGTAAGATTGCCAGTTATAACAATTTCAGACTTTGCAGAAAATAACATCGCGATGCAATGTTTAGAGCTATCAAACGACATGTTAAAGGAACTTAACATGGCAAACAAAGGCATGGCATGAATCTACTAATTGCATAGATCAAAAGTCCCTTACTGACCATAAGCCAAAAAGGATCAGAAAATATGATGGCACCCACGTAAACATGGCAAGTTATAATACAGATTCATACATGGCAGGAACATAATTATGAAGGCATGTAGATGAGCTTGTGGAACTCACTACAGAGCAAAACATGGCATGGAAAGGCAACCAACAGTAAGAAGGCATGTTTGTGAAGCTAAGCATGTGTAACGCCCTCGATGCGGCTATATCTCCCACGTGTCGAAGCACGACTTAGAGGCATAACCGCATTGAAAGCAATGTCGCAAGTGAGGTAATCTTCACACAACCCATGTAATACATAAGGGAAAGAGATACATAGTTGGCTTACAATCGCCACTTCACACAATTACATGAATAAAGCATTACATCATCCAGATACAATCAAGGTCCGACTACGGAACCAAAATAAAAGAAGAACCCCAAATGCGACAAAGGTCCCCGATCGACCCCAACTGGGCTCCACTACTGATCAACTAGAACGAAACAACACAAAGGGCAAGATCTTCATCGAGCTCCTCCTTGAGCTTGGTTGCGTCACCTGCTCGGTAACATAGGCACCTGCAAACTGGTTTTGGAAGTATCTGTGAGCCACGGGGACTCAGCAATCTCGCACCCGCGAGATCAAGACTATTTAAGCTTATAGGAAGGATGGAGTAATGAGGTGGAGCTGCAGCAAGCGACTAGCATATATGGTGGCTACAATCGCAAAAGAGAGCGAGAAGAGAGGGCAAAGCACGGTCGATAAAAGTATGATCAAGAAGTGATCCTAGACTACCTACGTCAAGCATAACTCCAACAACCGTGTTCACTCTCCGGACTCCGCCGGAAAGAGACCATCACGGTTACACACACGGTTGATGTATTTTAAATAAGGTCAACTTCGGGTTTTCTACAACCGGACGTTAACAAATTCCCATCTGCCCATAACCGCGGGCATGGCTTTCGAAAGATAATACCCTGCAGGGGTGTCCCAACTTAGCCCATGACAAGCTCTCACGGTCAACGAAGGAATAGACCTCCACCCGAGACGTTCCGATCAGACTCGGTATCCCGGTACAACAAGACATTTCGACAGGGTAAAACTAAACCAGCAACACCGCCCGAATGTGCCGACAAATCCCGATAGGAGCTGCACATATCTCTTTCTCAGGGCACACTCAGATGAGCAATCCGTACAACTAAAACCAAACCTCGAGTTTCCCCGAGGGGGCGCTGCACAGGGCTCTAGTTCGGACCAACACTCAGAGGAGCACTGGCCCGGGGGGGGGGGTTAGAATAAAGATGACCCTTGAGTCTGCAGAACCCAAGGGAAGGTGGTAGGTTGTTAGTGCAAATGGTAAAACCAATGTTGGGCATTGCTGGAGGAGCTTTACTTAAGGCGAACTGTCAAGGGGTTCCCATTATAGCCCAACCGTGTAAGGAACGCAAAATCCGGGAACATAACACCGATATGACGGAAACTAGGGCGGCAAGAGTGGAACAAAACACCAGGCATAAGGCCGAGCCTTCCACCCTTTACCAAGTATATAGATGCATTAATTAAATTAGATATATTGTGATATCCCAACAAGTAAACATGTTCCAACAAGGAACAACATCTCCATGTTCCAACAAGGAACAAACTTCAATCTTCACTTGCAACTAACAATGCTATAAGAGGGGCTGAGCAAAGCGGTAACATAGCCAATCAACGGTTTGCTAGGACATGGTGGTTAGAGGTTTGGCATGGCAATTTGGGAGGCTGACAAGCAAATGGTAGGCATCGTAGCATTGGCATAGCAAAAGAGCGAGCAAACTAGCATAGCAAAGATAGTAGTGATTTCGAGGGTATGATCATCTTGCCTGAGATCCCGCAAGGAAGAAGAACGAATCCAAGAAGAAGACAAACGGTCGTAGACGAACAAATCCTCACAACTCCGGAACGAAACCGAAGCTAACGAGAGAAGCAACCCGGAAAGAAACAAACAACATGGTAAACACACAAGCATAAACAAGTCATGATGCACAAACAAGTATGATGCATGTCCGGTTTAATGAGGCATGGCATGGCAAAGTGCAACAAACAATACTACAAGTTAAGTGGAGCTCAATATGCAACGAGGTGCATGTTGACGGAACACCACATCAATTATTCAGTTATCTCTCGTTTAAGCTACCCAACAATATTAACTGTTGTTAAACATGGCAAGAGGTGAAGCATAATATAAACTATACCATCTAAACAATTTAAATGGGGCCGGATATAAAAAATAACAAATCTGGTAAATCCCCATATGCATTTAGCAATTTAATGCAACAACAAGTTTAAACATTTTAAATGTTGTTATCATGATGCGGATGACATATACAAGTTTTATGCAATTTTATGAAAATGTTGACAAGAGCATTAAGAAGCATTTGGTCACCCTGGCGGAACAAAAAGGGTGCCACGGCGATGAAACGGAAAATGATGCCACGGCAACATATCCGAAAATGATGCCACGGCAACATATCGGTTCCGATAGCTCACAGAGATACCGGTGCAAAAGGAAAAGTGACGAGAGCGTGACATGCGATAGAAGGTGGGGTGATCCCGGATACCGGGTTCCCACAAGATGGTGGCATGGCAACGAGGAGGGACGTGCATGAAGCAAACGGGCACGGTGCAAACATAGGGTGCATCGCAAGGATCGATCACGGTGCAAAACTCGAGCATCTCATACAACACATGCATTAAGTCACGGGCGTCGTCTCGGCGTTATACCTTCGAAGCGTGCGTTTTCGGAGCGGTTCGAGTCGTCGAGGGAAGTAGTCGTTCACGGGCCGTAATGGAGGTAGTCGTTCACGGGTCGTCGTGGGAAGTAGTCGTACACGACATAGTGGAAGTCGTGGTACACGTTCGGAGAGGAACTTGACGCATCCACGGTATTCGGGCCGACGGTAGAGGTACTTGACACATCATGTAGTCGAACTTGGCATATCCGAAGGGGTACTTGACGAAATCCACATCGAATGTAGTCGTTTGGGCTCCCGTAGATGAACTTGACGGGTCCCATGAGTAGTCGTACTCGGCGAATCCACGTAGTTGCACGTATCTTTGTGCTGTAGCCGAACTTGATGAAAACACACGGCAACAACGGGTCGGCCAAAAGAGGCAGAGGCCATGGCAGGGCAGGCGCTTGGGGCGCCGGTGGCTGCCTCAGCAAGGAGAAGGGCGCGACGGGGTGGCCTGGAGGTCAAGGAGGCAGGCGGGTTCACGGGAGGCGCAGGAGGGCAACGAAGCAGCAGAGGCGTGGGCGTCGGGCCATGGTGACGGGGAGACGATGCAGAGGAGGGTCGGAGGCGCCGGAAGCGGATGACGGAGGGGCGACACAGAGCATGGCGGCACGGCGGCCGGACTTGGCGCAGGGAGGGAAGGATGGCGCGGGGCTCATCTGCTGGGCTGCTCGACGGCGGAGGGAGCCCCGGTGGCCTGGCAGGCCGGCGGGGTTGCTCGTTCCCGAGCTGCTGCTCGAAGCAGGGAAAGCTGACGGAGGAGGCGAGACGCGGGGCGGCGTCAGGCGATGCAGCGGGGCGACGAGGATGGACGGCCTCGCGCGCAGCGGAGGGAGGAGGCGACGAGGGGAAGAGGCGCGGCGGAGAGGATGGGGCAGGGCCCGATCGAGGAGGAGGGAGGCGAGGCCGCGGCGCTCGGCACGAGGGTGCAGCAGCTGCTGCTGTCGGCGGCGAGGTCGAGGAGGGGCACGTGGCCGCCGGAGTTGAGGACGCGGGGCGGCGTCGGGCGCGCAGGGCGAGGAGGAAGACAGGGCGCGGGGGCGGCGTCCCCCTGGTTCGGTGCGACGAGGAAGAAAAGAGGAGGGGGATCGAGGGAGAGAGATGAGATCGGGCTGAGCGAGGGGCGGTGACGGCGCTGAGGGGAAACGGGAGGGAGAGATTGGATCGGGGGATCCGGCTAGGGTTCGGTTAGAGGCGGCTGGGCCTTAGAGGCCGGCCCGGGTAGGGAAGAAAATGGCCAGAGGCCTGGCTGGGCTGCGCTGGAAAACTGCTGTCTCTTATCTATTTCTTCAAACAGAAATAAAAGGACAAAAGTACGGAGTGATTGGAGGGGGTGGTGAGAGATATGAAAATATCCTCAGGACCTTGGAATTATGCCCTATTTAACAAAATGATTTGGGGGATTTTAGAGGTTGAAAAATAATTCAAGTTTGAATTAAATTCAAACTTGAGCCATTTTAAAACCTAACCAAAACATTTCCAAAAGAGGTGAAATTTGGCGGCGGGGTTTAGGGCAATAAGTTTGACTATTTGGGAGAAAGTGAACATTAAAGGAGAAGGGGGAAAATGGCACTTGTCAAAAGAAGGAAGTAGAGGGAAAGAGAAGGTGGGTGATGCGAGATTCATGCAATTTATTTGGAAGAGTTTTAAAAAATTAAATGACATGATGGCATGATGCAATGCACATGATGCAAGGATGAATGCAACAAATAAAACAAATCACACGACGAAACTCGGAATAGCTGGAAGTCTTCTGGAGCGTCGGTCTCGGGGCGTTACAACACTCCACCACTACAAGAGGATCTCGTCCCGAGATCTAGGATGGCACCGGAGAGAAATGGAAGAGGAAGAGAAGAGGTAAAACTAAGTTGCTTCTTCGACCAATGAGTGAAACCAAAGAACCTTGAGAGGTTGAAAAGTTGAAAGAAAGAACACAACGGAGAAGAACGAGATTGCAAACAATCCGTTAGAAAAAAAAGGAACAAGGAACATTACGAGAACTTGAAGGTTGCAAAGACATGGAAATAAGAGCTTAATGGACAAGATAGAATTTGAACACACTCCGGTTAAAACAAGATGAGAGAGGAAGAATGATATAATTTGGGCAGCACTCCGACTGTAAATGGAAGGAAAAGAACATGAACTTGACAAGATGAGAGGATACATATGAAATGAACAACACATTGCCTCCGGAACTATTGAAAGAATGGCACAATGGGTAAGAAGGATTTCAGACAGCTCTCCAGTTGAGGAAGGAGGGAAAACTTGATAAGATTAGAGAACTCGAATGAAAACACGACACTCCGGTTAAATGGATAAGCAAGAAAAGAACACGATCCTCACGAATCGAGATGGTGAGTGAAAAGAGCAACGTCACAATGCCTCCGAAAGAAATAATAGAAGATAAATCATTGGAATAACAGAATGGAGAAGAAAATGCCAACTTCTGCCACAAATGAGTTTGGAAAGCATCCTTGCAAAGAAGAATTGAACGGAGTTGTTGGAAAATCAACAACGAAAAGCACAAGCTTGTAGTGGGCTTATGGAAAACATCTCAAAATTATGAGGTGACAACCGGCCACTAACGGAAACAATTGCTTGCTTGAGATCAACGAAGAGATGAAAACTTCTTCCACCAAGATGATAAAGAGATAACTTGGATCATTGGCAAGCACCACAAATAGCAACATTCCCAATGGAAGGCTTTTAGGTGAAATATGACACAAGATAACTCCAACAACGAGGTTGATGGATTTAAAAATAACTCATTCTTAACAATATGTGAATCATGGAACATGAACTCAAATTATCAAGAATGACATAATACCACCTCCAAAATATGGTAGAAAGAATTGCACTCCGGATTACCATATGAAGAAAGCTTGAGCTCCTTAGGAAAGAATCTCGATGAAAACTTTGAGAAGGGAATTAAATCCTTGATGAACCATCATGTAGAACCTCCATGAAGAACTCCGGTAAACAAAAGAATGAACAGAAAGAGAAATTGAAAACACAAGGTGAATCCTTGCAATGATTTAGATGGATCTCCGTGATAATTAGAGCTTGGAACTCCGGGAAAAAGAGAAGATGAAACAAATGAAACCGAGAATTTGAAGGGCCTCCGGAATAAAGAATTAATCACTTGGATGAACAAGAATAAGAATTATGTTATGCTTATCCTTCACCAATTAAATTGATAACAATCAACGGATTTGGCATACTACTTATTCTCATAGAAAGGATTAAAAGAGATATAGCGTAAACTTGAGAAGGTCTTCAATGAACCACCGGTAGGATTGGAACAACAAATGAATTGATATGATGAACAAGGAAGAGAGATCTTGAAAGAACCACCGTAAGAATTGAAAATGATCGAAGTAGGGGTGCATCACCGGTAAGAATTAGCAAATGAACGAAGGTGCTTGAGACAAACTAGATACATGAGAACAAAGAGATCAAGAACTGATTAGAGGATATTCGATAGATGCACCGGCAAGATAGGAGAATGATAACTGACGGCTGAGAATGAATAAACCTGAATTGATGGACTCCGGATGACAAACTGAGAAGACTCTTGAATATCTCCTTATGGGTGAAAAAGATTCTCACAATCGAAAACAATTATGAGAGGATGGCAACAAGCTAGCACCATGAATCTTGAAGAGAATAGAGCAAGATTAAAGAGAAACTCTTCTTCGGTCTTCAAATGATGAGAATGACAACGAGAAACACCACCAAGAATTATTGAGGCACACCGGAAGAATCAAAAGCGAAGAGGTTGAGCCAACTATGAAAAGAATTTGAAAGATCTTGGAGAAAAGCATTTGACTAATGATAACTCATTCTTACGTCAAACTTGGAGAAGAATTTAGGATAGCTCTGGGAAAATAGAAGAGTCAGGTAAGATCCTGGAAAAGGACCTGTGGGTTAGGGCCCACTCAAAAGGATACACCGTTGAACGATTGATTGAAATAGATATTGCACCGGTAGAATTAAATGACTTGAATGAGATACCAATCTCGAAAGAGCTTGAACGAATGCAGAGTGGAAACACGAATCTTCGAGATATCTTGAGCACTCCGGAACAATTTAATAGCGAGAGATGGATGATTAAGAGGTGCACCGGCATAAGAAAAGCATTGGAAAAAAAGAAAAGGAGTATGCTTAATACCAAAGCTTGAATTAAATCGACCGGAGAAGAAAAGAACGAGGAATGACGAACTAGAAGCTCCATTAGAATCTTCATGAGAATCACCGGATAAGAACATTGACGGAAAAGAATGGAGAAACTTCTCATCAATAAAATGAATACTTGAAGAAGAAATCTTAGTCCTTGAAGAAAAACAAAAGGGAGGGAGGGTGGGAAAAACAAAGGCAACTTGGAGACGGATGAAACAAACACCATTGAGAAGAAGTGATAAATGATCTTGCAAATGTTGACGTGAATGGATCCACTTGAGGAGAGACACACCGGTTAAAAAAAGGATTGACAAGACAGACTCGATGATCAAGAAGGATTAGTATTCACATAGGAATATGAGAACACCATTTGGAAAAGGTATGGAATCAACATTTGACTTCGAAGCAACTCGAATACCACAACTCAAAACAAAACAAAGGATTGGCTTGCAAAATAAGCCAGAACAAACATATGATAGAGATTTCGTCCGAAGTTTTCGTGGTGGGGCCTACACGGGCTCGATCGTACATCACCATCATGTACAAGGCAGTGCACATGACATACGAAGCGTCCCCGAGTCGGCATAGCCAAGGACTCTTTAAGACACAACGAGACCACTGTAAAATCGACCGTGAATAGGCGGACCACTAGACGTCGAACCCCAATTTCATATCATACATCCGTCGGAAAGATATCCTAAGAGCTACTTGAATTCCCACCTATGAAACTCCCGAAATTTTCCGGTTATGCAATCAGGTGTTGGGGATACAGGGGAAGCATAATATCTCACCCAAAACTAACAAATCCTACATCCAGCTGTATCCATCCTTCAACACATAACCAAGAAACCTTCGGAAATCGTCTACCTCAACCTTCGAAAAGCATCCGTTATACAAGTCATGGCAATACTCCCGTACTCACCTCAGTACTGGGTTATCGGGGTTATCTCACCAACAACTGCATAAAAGAGATTTTCGATGTCGGCGTACTAAACTCAGGTATTCCAGAACTGCAACGATAAAATTATGATGACAACACCTCAGAGCTCAACTCCCCGGGACACTTCCACAAAACCCCTGACAGGAGGCACCAAGACAATGTTCTCATCATAAAACCATCGGAACGATTCCAAGATACCCGCGTGATCCTAAATTTTTTTTTGTGAAATTTGAGAAGAGAAGAGTCAAAACTCTACGTCAGGATGCCTTACCAGAGCGATGAGTAGACTGGGAAGTAAAAAGAATTTCTAACTCTCCGATATATAATTCCTAAATGACTCAAAACATTTTTTTCTAGACACAACTCGGCCGCTAAAAACGATCAAGCAGTGGGGCTCCTAAGGTCGGGGAAGGCTCTGATTACCAACTTGTAACGCCCTCGATGCGGCTATATCTCCCACGTGTCGAAGCACGACTTAGAGGCATAACCGCATTGAAAGCAATGTCGCAAGTGAGGTAATCTTCACACAACCCATGTAATACATAAGGGAAAGAGATACATAGTTGGCTTACAATCGCCACTTCACACAATTACATGAATAAAGCATTACATCATCCAGATACAATCAAGGTCCGACTACGGAACCAAAATAAAAGAAGAACCCCAAATGCGACAAAGGTCCCCGATCGACCCCAACTGGGCTCCACTACTGATCAACTAGAACGAAACAACACAAAGGGCAAGATCTTCATCGAGCTCCTCCTTGAGCTTGGTTGCGTCACCTGCTCGGTAACATAGGCACCTGCAAACTGGTTTTGGAAGTATCTGTGAGCCAGGGGACTCAGCAATCTCGCACCCGCGAGATCAAGACTATTTAAGCTTATAGGAAGGATGGAGTAATGAGGTGGAGCTGCAGCAAGCGACTAGCATATATGGTGGCTACAATCGCAAAAGAGAGCGAGAAGAGAGGGCAAAGCACGGTCGATAAAAGTATGATCAAGAAGTGATCCTGGACTACCTACGTCAAGCATAACTCCAACAACCGTGTTCACTCTCCGGACTCCGCCGGAAAGAGACCATCACGGTTACACACACGGTTGATGTATTTTAAATAAGGTCAACTTCGGGTTTTCTACAACCGGACGTTAACAAATTCCCATCTGCCCATAACCACGGGCACGGCTTTCGAAAGATAATACCCTGCAGGGGTGTCCCAACTTAGCCCATGACAAGCTCTCACGGTCAACGAAGGAATAGACCTCCACCCGAGACGTTCCGATCAGACTCGGTATCCCGGTACAACAAGACATTTCGACAGGGTAAAACTAAACCAGCAACACCGCCCGAATGTGCCGACAAATCCCGATAGGAGCTGCACATATCTCTTTCTCAGGGCACACTCAGATGAGCAATCCGTACAACTAAAACCAAACCTCGAGTTTCCCCGAGGGGGCGCTGCACAGGGCTCTAGTT
>NC_041381.1:375096990-375131458 GCF_002162155.2 Triticum dicoccoides | reverse complement strand
AGATGAACTTGACGGGTCCCATGAGTAGTCGTACTCGGCGAATCCACGTAGTTGCACGTATCTTTGTGCTGTAGCCGAACTTGATGAAAACACACGGCAACAACGGGTCGGCCAAAAGAGGCAGAGGCCATGGCAGGGCAGGCGCTTGGGGCGCCGGTGGCTGCCTCAGCAAGGAGAAGGGCGCGACGGGGTGGCCTGGAGGTCAAGGAGGCAGGCGGGTTCACGGGAGGCGCAGGAGGGCAACGAAGCAGCAGAGGCGTGGGCGTCGGGCCATGGTGACGGGGAGACGATGCAGAGGAGGGTCGGAGGCGCCGGAAGCGGATGACGGAGGGGCGACACAGAGCATGGCGGCACGGCGGCCGGACTTGGCGCAGGGAGGGAAGGATGGCGCGGGGCTCATCTGCTGGGCTGCTCGACGGCGGAGGGAGCCCCGGTGGCCTGGCAGGCCGGCGGGGTTGCTCGTTCCCGAGCTGCTGCTCGAAGCAGGGAAAGCTGACGGAGGAGGCGAGACGCGGGGCAGCGTCAGGCGATGCAGCGGGGCGACGAGGATGGACGGCCTCGCGCGGAGCGGAGGGAGGAGGCGACGAGGGGAAGGGGCGCGGTGGAGAGGATGGGGCAGGGCCCGATCGAGGAGGAGGGAGGCGAGGCCGCGGCGCTCGGCACGAGGGTGCAGCAGCTGCTGCTGTCGGCAGCGAGGTCGAGGAGGGGCACGTGGCCGCCGGAGTTGAGGACGCAGGGCGGCGTCGGGCACGCAGGGCGAGGAGGAAGACAGGGCGCGGGGGCGGCGTCTCCCTGGTTCGGCGCGACGAGGAAGAAAAGAGGAGGGGGATCGAGGGAGAGAGATGAGATCGGGCTGAGCAAGGGGCGGTGACGGCGCTGAGGGGAAACGGGAGGGAGAGATTGGATCGGGGGATCCGTCTAGGGTTCGGTTAGAGGCGGTTGGGCCTTAGGGGCCGGCCCGGGTAGGGAAGAAAATGGCCAGAGGCCTGGCTGGGCTGCGCTGGAAAACTGCTGTCTCTTATCTATTTCTTCAAACAGAAATAAAAGGACAAAAGTACGGAGTGATTGGAGGGGGTGGTGAGAGATATGAAAATATCCTCAGGACCCTGGAATTATGCCCTATTTAAGAAAATGATTTGGGGGATTTTAGAGGTTGAAAAATAATTCAAGTTTGAATTAAATTCAAACTTGAGCCATTTTAAAACCTAACCAAAACATTTCCAAAAGAGGTGAAATTTGGCGGCGGGGTTTAGGGCAATAAGTTTGACTATTTGGGAGAAAGTGAACATTAAAGGAGAAGGGGGAAAATGGCACTTGTCAAAAGAAGGAAGTAGAGGGAAAGAGAAGGTGGGTGATGCGAGATTCATGCAATTTATTTGGAAGAGTTTTAAAAAATTAAATGACATGATGGCATGATGCAATGCACATGATGCAAGGATGAATGCAACAAATAAAACAAATCACACGACGAAACTCGGAATAGCTGGAAGTCTTCTGGAGCGTCGGTCTCGGGGCGTTACAGCATGGCAATAGCAAGGTCATAGGATGCATGGATCACTAGGAAAACACATGGAAACAACTGAACTTAAAGTTAACAGGCTGACAGCAACATTATCAATCAACTTTAGAGCAAGATTACAACAAGCTACAACAACCTATAAAAGCAACCAGGGGCATGGATGGATAGAGGATGACATGTGGATCAAAACATGTTTAGTGGTCAACTCCAGATTATGCATGGAATGATTAGTAGCAACATGTTTATATAGCATCACGAAATAACAGATTCAGCCTAGCAAAACAGCAACATCAAGTACACTACTTAACAAGCTCGATTCACTCGCCACAAGTCATTGCATGACAAGATAAGCATAGCATCATCAAGAAGACATGTTTGTGAAACAAATCAAGGCAAGAACAAGTCCATAGCATGCAAGGATCAACTATAGCAACCTTGGCCAAATTGAATAACATGTAAACAATCTGCCAGGAAACATTTTGAAGCAAAAGTAGAGCACAAAAATGACATGCTAGACTACTCCATAATTGCAACCAAGGGCATGAATGGATAGACAATAACCACATGTTCAAAACACCCTTACTAAAGTATCTCAAAATATGCATGGATCTCTTTGTAGCATCAAGTTTACATGGCATCAAAATAACAGCAGAACAGGGACTAAAATCAGCAACATCACGATGCCTAGTTTGCATGCTTGTGCTAGTCACCACATTGATCACAAAAATATATGGTAAGCACCTCTATAAAGAAGACATAGCATAGATCAAAACACATGACGACATCAACCTCATAGGATGCACACATCAATCATGGCAAAAATGACAAATGAGCTCGTTCTGATAACAGACAGCAGAAAACATTATGAAGCACTCTTACAATGATGATTCAGGCATCAATATGACCACAAATGAATATGATGCAATGGAATGAAATGATGTACTCATCGAGACGAACAATTTGACATATTACACGCACGAAACGGAGCTACAGATGCAGATATACAACAGGTCAAACATGGCATGAAAATACTAGAATCTGGGGACTTGGAAGAAATTTTGACCTGAGGGGGGGGGAGTCAACGCGGGGTTGGATCTGGATCGGGCCGTCGGGCTCATCGGGGAGAGGCTGCTGGAGCTTGAAGGAGAGGAGGCTCGGCGAGGAGGCGGCGGACGGCGACCGATGGGGCGGCGGGGACGGGCGCTGGCGCCGGCGGAGGAGCTAGGCGCGGCTCGGCGACGGGAAGAGGCGCGGTGAAGGCAGCGAGGCGCCGCGGCGGCCGGGCGGCGAGGTTGCCGGTCGGGGCGGCGGCGGAAGCTAGCCGGGAGGCGGCGGAGGCGAGCGGGAGGCGGCGGCCGGGCGGAGGGCCGCCGACGGAGGAGGCGCGGGGCGATGGAGAGGCGCGGCGGCGGACGGGCCGAGCGGGCCCGATCCGGGCTCGCCGGGCCGTGGCGGCGGGTGGCAGCGGAGATGCCATGTGGCACGGTGGGATTGGACGGGCGGGGCGGCGCGGACATGTCCGGCCAGATCGGACGTCTCCGGCGGGCGAGAGGAGCGGGGCTAGGGTTTGGGGATCCGGAATTTCGGGGGAGTGCACATATTTATAGGTAGAGGGAGCTAGGAGTGTCCAAATGAGGAGCGGTTTTCGCCCACACGATCGTGATCGAACGACCGAGAGCATGGAGGGGAGTTTGCTGGGTTTTGGGACACTTTGGATGGGGTGTTGGTCTGCAAAGAGAAGGAGGCTTTACGGTTACCCGGTTAACCGTTGGAGTACCAAACGACCTCCAAATGGCACGAAACTTGACAGGCGGTCTACCGGTGCTATACCAAGGCTGCTTGGCAAGGCTTGGTCCATTCCGAGAATGTTTAATACCCGCTCACAACGAGAGACAAAAGGGGAACGCCGGAGGGCATAGGAGTGCCGGATTGCAAAACGGACAATGGGAAAAAGGCTCGGATGCATGAGACGAACACGTATGCAATGCAATGCACATGATGACATGATAAAATGCAACACGCAAGCAAATGACATGGCAACGACGGCGAATAACTGGCAGACACCTGGCGCATCGAATCTGGGGCGTTACAACACTCCTCCACTAACAAGAGATCTCGTCTCGAGATCTTAGGACCGAGACGGAAGAGAAAAAGGAAGAGGTGAAACAAGAACTCAAAGAAGAAGCAAAGAATCGAGAGCACTTGAGAAAAAGAGAGGAATGGCGAGAATGACGAGAATCGAAAGCTCACGGACTCAGATAGACTATGAAACCACTCCGGTTAGAACGAGATAAGAAACGAATAAGACTGAAAGGATTTAGGCAGCACTCCGGCTGAACAAGGAAAGAATAGAACATGAGCTTCACCCAAAGAGATGGCACTTGACGAGATGAACAACGCAAATCCTCCGGAGGAATTAAAAGAATTGAATGAAAAGAACTTAGAAGGATTGAATGGAGTTGTTGAGAAAATCAACAACGAAAGAATAAGCTTGTTGTGGTCTTATGGATAACCTCTCAGAAATTATGAGGTGATAACCAGCCGCAAACGGAAAAGATTGGATAACTGATCAGAATGAAGAAATGCAAAACTCCAATTCAAAAGAATACAAAGAATTAATTACACTTCAAGACGCGAGAAGAAATGATACTTGAACTCCACCGACAAGAATCTTGATGAACACTTGAAGAATGAACTAAATCATGAAGAACCACCGTGAAGAACTCCGGTGACAAAAAGATGATGAGATAGAATGAACGAAGAAAGAATAAGATGAGCCTTCCGATGATTTAGATGGAGGTTCCGACGAAATGAACGAGGAAATTTGAACTCCGGAAAAGAAAAGATGAAACACTTGGAACTAGAATTTATTCATCAAGAACAAACTCCAAAGGAAGGGATTAATCACTCTGATGAAATAAGAATAAGATTTATTGTATGCTTATCCTTCATCAGATTAAATTGATGACCAACAATAGATTTTGCATACTACTTATTCTTCTTGAAAAGATTAAGGGGGGATAGCACAAAAATTGAGAAAGTCTTCATGAACCACCGGTAGGATTCGAAAGAACGGATGGATTAAAATGATAATCAAGGAAAAAGAATCTGAATGAACCACCGTAAGAATTCGAAAATGACTGATAAAAGAGAATGAATCACCGGGAAGAATTAGAAGGAACAAATAAGCTAGAGGGGATTCAGATGCAAAAAGACAAAGAGAACATGAGCTGATTAAAGAACACTTGAACGAAGCACCGGGATAAATAGAGAACGATAACTGGAATGATGGCCTCTGGTGAAAAGAAATGGAAAAACAACTTCTGACATACTCCGGAAGAATGAAAGAGAAGAAGGGTTGAACCAAAGATGAAAAGAATTTGAATGAGATCTTGGAGAAGGCATGTGACTGATGAAATTCATTCTTACGTCACACTTGAAAAGAATTGAGAATAACTCCGGGGGAATTAGAAGAGTCGGGTAAGATCCTGGGAAAAGACCTGTGGGTTAGGGCCCACTGAAGAGATAACACCGTTGAAAAGGATTGTTGAAGAGGTAGATGATGCACCGGACAATTGGAATATTTGAATGAGGTGACAACCTCGAATTAATTGGAACACAGACGAATCTCCTGAGATGACTTGAACACTCCGGAAGGATAAACTGGCGAGAGGCGAACGAGCAAGGAGAACACTTGATCCAAGGAAAATAATATGATCAACCGAAAACTTGAATTAAATCCACCGGAGAAGAGATGAAAATGTCGAAAAAGACGAGAATTCACCGGTTGAAATAATTTACGAAAGACTGAAGAGGTTCCGCACGAATGAGATAGATGGTCGAAAGAGACTCAGGCTCCGGGAAGAAAAGGGTGGGTGGGCAGGAAAACAAAGGCAACTTGGAAGGGGAAATCGACGAATATCTTGAAGAGAAAACACCGGTTGAAATCATTGAGGAAATTAAGCAAAGATTTCGCACGAGTAGGATGGATACTCGATTATGGACTCTGGCTCGGAGAAGAAAAGGGGAGGGCGGGTGGGAAAAAAACAACTGAGGATTGAACTCAAAGATGAAGAGGCTCGAGTCAACTTGACGAGAAATGCACCGGATGAAAAGAGCTGAGGAACAACTACCAGAAAACCAACTGCGTGATCCTAAAGAAAATTTGAAAGGGAAGAGAAGTAATTCAAAACACCTACATCAAGATTCCTTACCAGAGCGACGAAGGGGATGAGGAGTAAAAAGAATTCCTACTCTCCGATATAACTAGACTCCGAAAATAGTTTTATTCTAGACTCAACAACGGCCAAACTACACGATCAATCAAGGGGGCTCCTAGGGTCGGTCGAGGCTCTGATACCAACTTGTCACGCCCAATATGTGACCCTATCCAAAAGGAACTCGAAGGTCCCATCAAGGATAGACCCGCATATTGAAATGCTTTTGCAAGGTGGATATCATTACATCAACATTACATAATAGATGGGAATACATACAAGAGGCAAACAATGCCACACGAATACAACATCATCTTACATAATAGCATCATCCGACTACGGATGAAACACAAACAGAAACTCAAACGACATCCACCCTGCTAGCCCAGGCTGCCGACCTGGAACCTATCCCCTGATCGAAGAAGCAGAAGAAGAACTCAACGCAAGCAAGCATCGCTCTCGCGTCATGATCATCGCACAACCTGTACCTGAAACTGTTGTTCTAGTAATTTGTGAGCCACGAGGACTCAGCAATCCCATTACCATGGGTATGTAGACTAGCAAAGCTTAAAGGGAATGGAAGGGGTAAAGTGGTGAGGCTGCAGCAGCGACTAAGCATATATGGTGGCTAACATACGCAAATAAGAGCGAGAAGAGAACAAGCGGAACGGTCGTGAAGCTAGCAATGATCAAGAAGTGATCCTGAACTCCTACTTACGTCAAACATAACCCAGAAACCGTGTTCACTTCCCGGACTCCACCGAAAAGAGACCATCACGGCTACACACACGGTTGATGCGTTTTAATTCGGATCTGGTGTCAAGTTGTCTACAACCGGACATTAACAAATTCCCATCTGCCAATAACTGCAAGCACAGCTTTCGAAAGATTATACCCTGTAGGGGTGTCCCAACTTAGCCCATGACAAGCTCTCGTGATCAATGAAGGAATAGACCTTCTCCCAGGAAGACCCGATCAGACTCGGAATCCCGGTTTACAAGACATTTCGACAATGGTAAAACAAGACCAGCAAGACCGCCCAATGCGCCGACAATCCCGATAGGAGCTGCACATATCTCGTTCTCAGGGCAACACCGGATAAGCTAAGCGTACAGGTACCGACGCAACCCAAGTTGCCAAGGGATGGTCTCGCACGGTGCTCTAGTTTGGACCAACACTTAGACAAGCATTGGCCCGAGGGGGCTGTAATAAAGATGACCCTCGAGAGAGCGACTCCCAAGGGAAAAGTAGGTGGTGGTGAGGCAAATGGTAAAACCAAGGTTGGGCCTTGCTAGAGGAGTTTTATTCAAAGCGGACTGTCAAGGGGGTCCCATAAATCACCCGACCGCGTAAGGAACGCAAAATCCGGGAACATAACACTGGTATGACGGAAACTAGGGCGGCAAGAGTGGAACAAAACACCAGGCAAAAGGCCGAGCGTTCCACCCTTTACCAAATATATAGATGCATTAATAATATAAGAGATATTGGGATATCCCAACCAAAATCCTGTCCACCATGGAGAAATCTTCAACTTCACCTGCAACTAGCAACGCTATAAGAGGGGCTGAGCAAAGCGGTAACATAGCCAAGCAATGGTTTGCATAGGAAGGGTGTCAAAGGTTAGAGGTTCATGGCAATATGGGATGGCTGGATAAACAGGTGATAGGTAGCGCAGCATGGCGATAGAACGAAACAACTAGCATAGCAATGATAGTAGTGAGATCCAGGGTAGCGGTCATCTTGCCTGAAATCCCGCAAGGAAGAAGACCGAGTCCATGAAGAAGACTAACGGATGAAGCCGAACCAAACGTAGACGAACGAATCCTCACGATCGCAAGGAAACAGGAACTATCAAAAAGAAGCACACAACATAGTAAACACCCCACACATAAACAAGACATGATGCACAACAAGCATGATGCATGACAAATCTAGATGAGGCTACTCATGGCAAGAGATGATGCAAACAAGAGCAACACATCAAAGCAAGTTTAAATGAGGTCGGGAACAACATATAACAATTCCGGCAAGTCCTCATATGCAAGTTTCGAAATTGGTCCATATCTGAATAAACCTTAAGTTGAAGTTGTTAAACAGCAAGTTAAGATGCACAAAGATGATCTACACGAGATTCTAGTCAAGTTACATATAAAGTTCATTTAGTTCGGAGCTACGGCCTAGAAGATATGAGCAACACAAGATAAACATGGCATTGATGTAAAATGCACCCAAAAATCAAGAAAACACCTCAAAACATGGATGCAATATGATAATATGAAACTACATGCAATTCTAAGCAAGTTTCATATAGAGCAGACTCAAAACGGAGCAACGGTTCAACACACACACATGAAACAAGTTATAATAACAATCTGTCCAAAACAGCAATTAGGCATATTGCAAGCATCAAAATGACTTGCTACAGCATCTTAACATAATAACAAAAGGCATGGGCATGATGTATAGGTAAAGCATAAGAAAACATGAATACTGAACTATCTCCAGAAATCACTAGAACATGCTCAAACACACATGGTAAGATTGCAAGTTATAACAATTTCAGACTTTGCAGAAAATAACATCACGATGCAATGTTTAGAGCTATCAAACAACATGTTACAGGAACTTAACATGGCAAACAAAGGCATGGCATGAATCTACTAATAGCATAGATCAAAAGTCCCTTACTAACCATAAGCCAAAAAGGATCAGAAAATATGATGGCACCCACGTAAACATGGCAAGCTATAATACAGATTCATACATGGCAGGAATATAATTATGAAGGCATGTAGATGAGCTTGGGCAACTCACTACAGAGCAAAACATGGCATGGCAAGGCAACCAACAGTAAGAAGGCATGTTTGTCAAGCTAAGCATGGCAATAGCAAGGTCATAGGGTGCATGGATCACCAGGAAAACACATGGAAACAACTGAACTTAAAGTTAACAGGCTGACAACAACATTATCAAGCAACTTCAGAGAAAGATTACAACAAGCTATAGCAACCTATAAAAGCAACCAGGGGCAAGGATGGATAGAGGATGACATGTAGATCATAACATGTTTAGTGGTCAACTCCAGATTATGCATGGAATGATTAGTAGCAACATGTTTATATAGCATCACGAAATAACAGATTCAGCCTAGCAAAACAGCAACATCAAGTACACTACTTAACAAGCTCGATTCACTCGCCACAAGTCATTGCATGACAAGATAATCATAGCATCATCAAGAAGACATGTTTGTGAAACAAATCAAGGCAAGAACAAGTCCATAGCATGCAAGGATCAACTCTAGCAACCTTAGCCAAATTGAATAACATGTAAACAATCTGCCAGGAAACATTTTGAAGCAAAAGTAGAGCACGAAAATGACATGCTAGACTACTCCATAATTGCAACCAAGGGCATGAATGGATAGACAATAACCACATGTTCAAAACACCCTTACTAAAGTATCTCAAAATATGCATGGATCTCTTTGTAGCATCAAGTTTACATGGCATCAAAATAACAGCAGAACAGGGACTAAAATCAGCAACATCACGATGCCTAGTTTGCATGCTTGTGGTAGTCACCACATTGATCACAAAAATACATGGTAAGAACCTCTTTAAAGAAGACATAGCATAGATCAAAACACATGAAGACATCAATCTCATAGGATGCACACATCAATCATGGCAAAAATGACAAATGAGCTCGTTCTGATAACAGACAGCAGAAAACATTATGAAGCACTCTTACAATGATGATTTAGCATCAAGATGACCACAAATAAATATGATGCAATGGAACGAAATGATGTACTCGTCGAGACGAACAATTTCACATATTACACACACGAAATGGAGCTACGGATGCAGAGATACAACAGGTCAAACATGGCATGAAAATACTGGAATCTGGGGACTTAGAAGAAATTTCGACCTGAGGGGGGGGGTGAGTCAACGCGGGGTTGGATCTGGATCGGACCGTCGAGCTCGTCGGGGAGAGGCTGCTGGAGCTTGAAGGAGAGGAGGCCCGGCGAGGAGGCGGCGGACAGCGACCGATGGGGCGGCGGGGACGGGCGCCGGCGCCGGCGGAGGAGCTAGCCATGGCTCGGCGACTGGAAGAGGCACGGCGAAGGCAGCGAGGCGCCGCGGCGGCCGGGCGGCGAGGTTGCCGGTCGGGGCGGCGACGGAAGCCAGCCGGCAGGCGGCGGAGGCGAGCGGGAGGCGGCGGCCGGGCGGAGGGCCGCCGACGGAGGAGGCGCGGCGGCGGCGCGGCGGCGGACGGGCCGGGCGGCCCGATCCGGGCTCGCCGGGCCGCGGCGGCGGGTGGCGGCAGAGATGCCACGTGGCACGGTGGGATTGGACGGGCGGGGCGGCGCAGACATGTCCGGCCAGATCGGACGTGTCCGGCGGCCGAGAGGAGCGGGGCTAGGGTTTGGGGATCCGGAATTTCGGGGGAGTGCACATATTTATAGGTAGAGGGAGCTAGGAGTGTCCAAATGAGGAGCGGTTTTCGCCCACACGATCGTGATCGAACGACCGAGAGCATGGAGGGGAGTTTGCTGGGTTTTGGGCCACTTTGGAAGGGGTGTTGGGCTGCAAAGAGAAGGAGGCTTTACGGTTACCCGGTTAACCGTTGGAGTACCAAACGACCTCCAAATGGCACGAAACTTGAAAGGCGGTCTACCGGTGCTATACCAAGGCTCCTTGGCAAGGATCAGTCCATTCCGAGAATGTTTAATACCCGCTCACAATGAGAGACGAAAGGGGAACGCCGGAGGGCATAGGAGTGCCGGATTGCAAAACGGACAACGGGAAAAAGGCTCGGATGCATGAGACAAACACGTATGCAATGCAATGCACATGATGACATGATAAAATGCAACACGCAAGCAAATGACATGGCAACGACGTCGAATAACTGGCAGACACCTGGCGCATCGAATCCAGGGCGTTACATCTTCCTACCTGATCCCCGCCTCCTACCCATGTACACGACCTTCTCCGCTCCTCTCTTGTCTTCTCCCATAGATTGACCATCCCGAGTGCAACTTGACCGGCGGCATGGACGGGCTAGACCTCTTATATGGCGAGGTTGGCATCGTCGAGGGACATGGTGGCGCGGTCCCATGGAGATATCTTCCCGGCGTGTGGAGACCGTCCGGCGATACTGCTGAAGATGCCGCTGAGGGAGTCCTAGATTATGGGGTCCTCGGGGAGCCGGCTTATGTTACATGGGCCAAACTAATGGGCCGTGAAGATACAAGACAGAAGGCCCTCCCTCGTGTCCGGATGGGACTCTCCTTTGCGTGGATGGCAAGCTTGACGTTCGGATAATACATTTTTCCTTTCTCTGTAAACCGACTCTGTACAACCCTAGGCCCCTCCGGTGTCTATATAAGCCGAATGGTTTAGTCCATAGAGGCAACCACAATCATACAGGCTAGACATCTAGGGTTTAGCCATTACGATCTCGAGGTAGATTAACTCTTGTAACCCCTATACTCATCAAAGTCAATCAAGCAGGAAGTAGGGTATTACCTCCATTAAGAGGGCCCGAACCTGGGTAAACATCGTGTCCCCTGCCTCCTATTACCTTCGATCCTTAGACGACACTTCGGGACCCCCTACCCGAGATCTGCCAGTTTTGACACCGACATTGGTGCTTTCATTGAGAGTTCCACTGTGCCGCACTGTCGGATTTCGGGATCTGGCAACCCATGAGAGGTTTGAACACTGCGGTGCGTGCGGAGATCTCAACCTGCCGAGCCTGCCTGCTTGCAATCCTCCCTAACCTAGCGCGAAGAGCTGATAGAGACACAAAGACACAGAGATTTATACTGGTTTGGGCCACCGTTGTGGTGTAATACCCTACTCCAGTGTGTGTGATGGATTGACTTGAGGGGCTATGGATGAACTAGTTACAAGGATGAACAAGCCTCAGGAGATGAGGAGTTCTTGAGCTGGTGTGGCGTTCTACTTGCTCTGGTTTTCAATCCCCTTCTATGGTGGTGGCTAAGTCCTATATATGGTCGCCTTGGTCCTCTTCCCAAATATTAGCGGGAAGGGATTCCACAACGGCGGGATTTGAAAGGGGACAAGCAGTACAATCTATCCTGACAAAAGTAGTCTTCGCCTGTGAAAAGCCTCTGGCCGTGACGCCGCGGTGGGCTTAGTGATGACCTCCGTCTTGCTGACCTGGCGGTCTTGGTCTTGTTGCACAAGAATGGAAACCTTTGGCTGATTCCTCGGGACTCCGCGCCTGTGGCTTGCCTCCCTTGCACCGAAGAGGTAACCTGCGCTCTGCGCCCGCCTGGCGCCCACCTGGCCTTGGTCGTCATGGCTCATGTCAGCTGAGCCTCATGAGGTAGCTGCATAGATCTCTCTGCCCCTCGGGAGCCCTCCTGAGGAGGCCAACTCCTTCAGGGGTCTTGGCGTCATCTACCCCACAAGGCTTGGCCCCTTGCGAAGGTCTTGCTGTGTTGGTTTCGAAGCTGGGCCGTACCAGGCCGTCGATGGAGCCACGTGGTGGGCCGTAGGCAGGCAGGACTGGATACCCCCAAGTCTAGGATGCTGACAGTAGCCCCAGGGCCCAAGGGATGCAAGGCCTTGGCTTCCAGGTTAAGCCAATGGGCAAGGGCGGAGTGCCGCAGGACCTAACCGCCTGCGGCCTTGATGATGTGTGGCGATTGATTGGACGTGGGTGACTCCATTTCCCCACGCGGACTCGACAACTGCTCCCATCGGACAAAAGGGGTGCCGCCTGCTACCAGGCTTTCATTGCTCCTCTTCGTCTTGCTCCAGATCCCCTTCTCCCTGCAGCCGAAGAGCTCACCAGATCCATTGATTCTCCACCAAATCTCCTGCCTCATGGCCGCTGAGGGAGTCCTGGATTAGGGGGTGTCCGGATGGCCGGACTATGACCTTTGGCCGGACTCCCGGACTATGAAGATACAAGATTGAAGACTTCGTCCCGTGTCCGGATAGGACTTTCCTTGGCATGGAAGGCAAGCTTGGCGATACGATATGTAGATCTCCTCCCATTGTAACTGACTCTGTGTAACCCTAACCCTCTCCGGTGTCTATATAAACCGGAGAGTTTTAGTCCGTAGGACGAACAACAATCATACCATAGGCTAGCTTCCAGGGTTTAGCCTCTCTGATCTCGTGGTAGATCTACTCTTGTACCACCCATATCATCAATATTAATCAAGCAGGAGTAGGGTTTTACCTCCATCAAGAGGGCCCGAACCTGGGTAAAAACATCGTGTCCCTTGTCTCCTGTTACCATCCGCCTAGACGCACAGTTCGGGACCCCCTACCCGAGATCCGCCGGTTTTGACACCGACATTGGTGCTTTCATTGAGAGTTCCACTGTGCCGTCGCCATCAGGAAGGATGCCATGTCCCGTATTTAAAGACAGCACTCTTGCCAAAGGAGCTTTGGCAATCGGCCAAACTCTCCGGCTACGCGGTTTTCTTTTGACCGCCTGTTCGGCCGCCGCGCCGACGATGACTTCTCGGGTCATCAAAAGCAATCTCCACGTCGACTCAGAACTCGCCGAGTAGTTAGATCTGATGGAGCTCTCTTCCTTAAACGAGCTCTTGGATCGCATCGCCGCCCTGGGAGTTGCTACAGACTACGATCAGATTGGGCTTAAACCCGATCCAAGAGAAATTGACTCTCCCAGGTCACCCACCACGTTGCAGTGGTGGAGGAACAATGCGGCGAATCTATACCCATCTTAAGTACCAAATATGTCCGGATTCCCGATCCCCCCAAGCCGGATACCCGCGGAGGGGAGGTCGTCACTCAAGCCCTGAACCTAAAGTCAGGCAGCAGGCCAGATTCGTTGGACAGCATCCAAGAACCCAAGCTTCCGAATTCGGAAACTCCTTGTCCCCTAAGCCTCAGATCGGGCGAGGTTCCGGATTTAACTCCACCCGCCCACCCTAACATAAGGGATCTATCCCAAGTTCGGCAAGAGCCCATGGAAACAGTACATCATTACTGGGCCAGATTCCTCCTGGTTATGAAGAGGATAGAGGACTGCCGCGAGGAGGATGCAATTTCATCCTTCTACAATAATTGCACGGACATCGGAATCCTCACTGCCATAAGTCGTCGTGATATTACACGCTTCACTGACTTGGCATCCATGGTACGAAAATACTGTGCGATGGAAAGCGTCCGAAAAACCGAAATAAAATTCTGGGACGATCCGGCCCTGACTACAACCCCAGTCCGAAATAAAAGGGCGCATTATCGCCATGCATAGGGGTTAATTACCAAAAAACAAAAATCCTCTATAGGGTATGGAACCGTCTGGAGGGATGGCTCAATGGACCCTATAAAATTCATAGTACAGAGGGCGTCACACCAACTCATAGCCTTAGAGCATGTTGGATACTCCGGCAGGTGGCCAGAAGTGGCGAGGAGCTTCTAACTCCAGAATCCGCAGAGCACCACCCCAGGAATACCAGTACGGTATCAACAGTCTTCGAGACTTTCGCATCAAACAATGTGCAGAAACAAACACCCCGCAGCCTTACCGAAGTCTACCAGGTAGCAACAATAAACCCATGGAGTGACATGGCTATTACTTTTAATGCCAGTGACGAACCTAAATTCCAAACAGCCCGAGCACCAGCCGCATTGGTCCTCAGTCCGATAGTGGATGGCTTTCGACTTACCAAGGTAATCATGGACGGTGGCAGCGGATTGAACCTCATTTATGAGGGAACCCTTTAAAAAATGGAAATAGACTAGAGCCGCATTGAGCGAAGCAACACAAACTTTAGAGGAATAATCCCCAGTCGGGAAGCGTGCTGTATAGGAAAAATCACACTGGATGTGGTGTTCGGCACGCCGGATAATTACAGGTCCGAGGAGGTCACATTTCAAGTGGCCCCATTCAGCAGCGGATACCACGCTCTGTTAGGGCGAGAGGCATTCACAACTTTTCAAGCTATACCCCATTATGGGTATATGAAGCTCAAAATGCCCGGACCCAACAGAATCATCACTCTTGCTAGTGACCCGGACGTAGCACTCCGCGCCGAAAACAAGACAGCCGCACTGGCCCTTGAGGCATTATCCAAAGCCCTAGCGGTCGAGGAAATAACTGTGTTGCGCTCCACGATGGACAGGGACGACGTGATACTCGACAAAAGATCCAAGTCCACCCCCTTTAAACCGGCAGACGAAATAGTCAAATTCCAAGTCCATCCAACGGACCCTACAAAAACGGCCTCCATTGGGGCACAATTAGACCCTGATGTAGACGCCGCACTACGAGAATTCCTACATGAAAATTGGGACATCTTTGCCTGGCACCCTTCAGACATGCCAGGAATCCCACGCAGGCTGGCCGAGCACAACCTTAACATCCTAAAAGGATTCAAGCCTGTTAAGAAGGCTCTTCGGCGTTTCTCCGAACCTAAGAGACAAGCCATGGGAGAGGAGCTAGCCAAACTACTGGAAGCCGGATTCATCAGAGATATAAAACATCCGGACTGGCTAGCCAACCTGGTGATGGTACCAAAGAAGGACAAATCCTGGCGCCTATGCGTTGATTTCAAGGACCTCAACAAGTCTTGCCCAAAGGATCCCTTCCCCCTCCCCCACATCGATCAAATCATCAACGCTACCGCAGGACACGATTCATTGTGTTTCCTCGACGCATACTCTGGCTACCATCGAATTAAGATGGCAGAGCCAGACCAAGCTGCAACAGCATTTATCTCCTCATACGGCCCATTCTGCTTCAACACAATGCCCTTCGGGCTCAAAAACGCCGGTGCAACATTTCAGCGCATGATTCAAACATGTCTGGCCAACCAGATCGGCAAAACAGTTGAAGCATACGTGGATGACGTGGTCGTCAAAACCAAGCATGTCGAAACTCTAGTAGACGACTTGAGGCTCACGTTCGATAACCTCCGAACATATGACATCAAGCTTAACCCAGAAAAATGCGTTTTTGGCGTACCAACCGGAAAGCTCTTGGGCTTGATTGTATCCGGTAGAGGAATTGAAGCAAACCCAGCCAAGATCCGAGCTCTGTCACAATTGGATATTCCAAAGGACCTCAAGCAAATACAAAAATTGACTGGATGCGTGGCGGCTCTAAACCGCTTCATCTCCCGCTTGGGAGAAAAGGCATTACCCATTTATCGTCTCCTCCGGTGCACCGAACACTTCGAGTGGAAGGATGCTGCCACGGCCGGACTCGAAGAAATAAAAGCCATATTGGCAACAAACCCGGTCCTGGCCGGGCCTAACATCGGCGAACCAATGCTATTATACATTGCGACAACTCATCAAGTTGTAAGCGCAGTGCTCGTCGTCGAACGAGAAACGGACGGACACAAATTCCCCCTTCAAAAACCAGTCTACTACGTGTCCACTGTCCTCACTCCATGCAAGTCATGGTACGCGCATTACCAAAAGATAGCGTACGCAGTGTGCATGGCGTCCCGGAAGCTGCGATACTACTTTCAAGAGTGTTCAATAACATTAGCCTCTGAAGTACCCCTTAATGATATTATAAACAACCGCGACGCGACAGGCCGGATTGCCAAATGGGACATTGAGCTCCTCCCGTTCGACATAACCTATAAGCCACGTTGAGCTATCAAATCGCAAGTTTTGGCTCACTTTGTCGCTGAATGGACTGAAGCCGAACTCCCTAAAGAGTACGACATATATTCCAACTGGATCATGCACTTCGACAGCTCCAAAATGCTAGCGGGTCTAGGGGCTGGCGTCGTTCTGACGTCCCCAACAGGAGATACAGTTCAATATGTACTCCAGATAATGTATACGGACTCTAACAATGCAGCCGAATACGAGGCCCTTCTACATGGTCTCCGGATGGCAGTCTCCATGGGCATTCTACGCCTCGAGGTGCGTGGGGATTCGAACCTCGCGATATCCCAAATAAATGGAGATTTTGATGCCAAGGATCCGAAAATGGCAGCTTATCGCAATGCGTCCTAAAAATGTCAGTTCGGTTCGAGGGGCTCGAATTTCACCATATAGCCCGAGAAAACAATCAGGCAGCAGACGTCTTGGGACGCATCGGTGCAAAGCGCGATGTAGTCCCTCCCAACATTTTCTTGGATAGGCTATTCAAGCCTTCCGTACAATGGGAATGGGAGTCCGGAAATAACAACCCAGACTCAGCCGCACCACCTGACGCCGAACATTCTGACACAACGGGTGGCTCTGCCAATGAAGTAACATCCTCGGCCCACGTAATAATGGCAGTCATTGCCCCGTGGACAGAACCATTCTTAGCCTACCTAACTAGGCAGGAACTCCCCGAGGACCAAAACGAGGCACGCTGCATAGTGCGGCGATTTAAAGCCTACAAAGTCCACGAAGGAGAGCTTTATAAGAAAAGCACCACCGGAGTCCTTCAAAGGTGTATCTCTGAAGAGGAAGGGCGGAACCTTCCGGCCAAAATTCATGCCGGACTCGGCGGGCACCACGCCACAGACCGGGCCCTTGTAAGCAAGGCCTTCCGTACGGGATTTTATTGGCCGACGGCCCGGGCAGATGCTCAGGACTTAGTCCAATGATGCGCCGGTTGCCAATTATTCGCTAACCAAAGCCATATGCCACCCACCACCCTCCAAACTATACCCATCACCTGGCCCTTCGCGGTCTGGGGGCTTGACATGGTTGGACCCCTTAAAGGGGGAACCCACAAGCAAAAATACTTATTGGTCATGGTTGACAAATTCACCAAATGGATAGAGGCCAAGCCTATTAAGACGGCCGAATCCGGACCCATGATAGACTTCATATCAGGGGTCGTACACCGTTATGGCGCCCCCCACAGCATCATCACTGATAACGGCACGAACTTTATGGCCGACAAGGTAAAACTCTCGTGCAAAAACATGGGCATCAAGCTCGACTACGCTTCAGTCTATCACCCACAAACTAACGGTCAAGTTGAGCGGGCAATTGGTCTAATCATGAGCGACATCAAACCCAGACTAGTGCGATCCCTCAAGGAATCTAACACGCACTAGGTAGATGAGCTCGACTCTGTACTCTGGGGGCTGCGAACCACGCCGAATCGCACTACTGGATTCACACCATTTTTTATGGTATACGGCGCAGAGGCAGTTCTGCCCTATGACATAATTCATGATTCACCTCGCGTGCGCATGTATAAAGAAAGAGAAGCCAAACTCGATCGGCAGGATAGTTTGGACGCCTTGGAGGAGGAGCGCGACATGGCAAAAGCCCGTTCCACATTCTATCAACAGCAGGCTCGAAGATATCAAAGCAGAGAAGTACGGGCCAAAACCTACAATGTTGGCGAATTAGTTCTACGCCTGCCGGACAAGAAAAAGGACAAACTCAAGCCCAAATGGGAAGGTCCCTTCATAATCGACCAAGTCCTGACTGGTGGAGCGTACCGTCTACGAAATGCATCGGATAACCGACTCGAGCCGAACCCATGGAACGCAGCCCGTCTATGAAGATTCTACGCCTAGCGCCGGACTCTGTGTTCATCTCCTTCCTCTATCCATTTTTTACACATTAGCTGTCTTTTATTTCTCTCCTTCTCCCTCCTTTTCTCTCACATCCTTTTAAGGGCTCGTTTGCGCCTCGTTCGCACACAATGGACGCGCTATTCGCGCTCATTATACCTGGGGGCTCCTTTAACAGAAGCTTGTTTATACGGGCCTCGTGCCCAACACATGTGTCACACTTCCGCATGTACCTTTTATTCACCACTATATGCATCGATATGACTTAAGTTTTGGCCAAGCTGGGTTGCCTGGCTCCTGTGCTTACCCCTACGTTCCTGATTGTTCGGCTAGGTGGTAAAGGGAGCACCTCTGCGATTGTTACTGTCGGGTCAGCTGGATGTGTACCTCAGACTGGGTGAAGCCGAAAGCTAGCGTTCTTAAGGGAATATTTGGTCGGTGAACTAAAATATGATTTCTTACTCGTTTATTCATGTGCCCCCAGATGCCTTTCTGCTTTTTTCGCAGTCCGGACATGCACTTTAGGGCATGCCTCCCAGGGAAAGGAACCCCTAATGGAACTATTCTCCCTGGAAGATGTTTCTTACTAACCATGTAATATAACATAACTAGTTGGGCACTTGTCTGATAAAGCACTAATGACCCCTACGCCTGGTCTCCACGCATGCCCCAGTTCTTACATAACCGAGCGGGTATTCGGACACACTCCAGACTATCGGTCCCGAGGTTGAAGCGAAAAGGTCTGCCATGACAAACGATCTACAATCCAGCTAGAAGGCATTTTACATGTCATTTTAAATTACATAGTCAATTTGACTGGGTATATTCTTCTTCGATACCATCCAACAGGCTGTCTAATTTACAGTCATGTTGGGAATACTTGGCGGCCAGCTCTACCTGGCCGTACACTAAACTGACAGGGATCTCTTTCCCATCGGGCCCCACAGGTCCGACCTCGGCCATGTCGTTTGGGTCAGCCTTCATGTACCGCGTCTTCACCATGGCCCAGGCCTCCCTGGCGCCTTGACGGCAGGCCGATATCTTCCATAATCAGAAGCGCTGCTGCGCTCCTTTCAGCTTCTCTACATGCTCTCCAAGGCCTTCGGGCATGGAGACGGATGGCCACAGAGCCTGGGCGACGCCTTGCATCATCTGCCGAACTCGTTCGTGCAGTTGTGAGAGCTTAGGAAGAAGGTCGCCCGTAGAACTGGGCATTTCCTCCGCAGGTCGACCTGTCAGCATACCTACCGACATAACTCTGTCAATTCGACTTCCTCGCTGAACTCATCTTTTTATAGTTCATACAAGCACTTACTAAAAATGCCACGTCGAAGCCGCCGATTCTCCTTTACGGAGTCCGACAGCTGAGCACGAACATCCTTTAGTTCCTCGCCCAGCTGGGTGTTGGCATCTTGAAGCTTGTTCTTCTGTTGCCTCACCCTCGTAAGCACGCTCTTGCCGGCCTTTAACTGGCGCAAGAGTTGCTGCTTGTCCGGATCCACTCCGGCGCCATCTGCACTGTTATTGTCAGAATAGCACACATGCCGCACTTCACAACATACTTATCTTTCGAAGCGTATATTACCAGAGGGGGTCTCATTGGCCTTCCCTGCTGCGGCTAGTGCGGCCTCAAGTTGGGCTTTGCACTCTTCCAACTCCTGGGACAGCTGGGTATTCTTTTCTGTAAGATCCTACATAACAAATGATCCTTAAATAAGCTATTCTAACTGTTTCAAGTCTCGGGGGCTACTGACATATATAACCATCAAATTTTCTCACCCGTATGTCTTTTAGATACTGCTCTGTGGCTCTGGCTAGACCATTTTGAGCGGCACGGCGGTACGCATCTCCCGTATTAAAGGCGTCCAACACCTCTTGGAAAAAACAAGCGTCACGAAGAACAGTCCGGCGATGCCTGTGGTTCATGG
Organism: Triticum dicoccoides; assembly: GCF_002162155.2. Lineage (NCBI taxonomy): Eukaryota > Viridiplantae > Streptophyta > Magnoliopsida > Poales > Poaceae > Triticum > Triticum dicoccoides. The sequence continues at coordinate 375,111,280 of NC_041381.1, read as the reverse complement.
CACTCTCCACCTCTGAATTGGTGGCAGATAGCCCGTCCGCATCCTCTTTCGGAGGAGCGTCCGGTGCGCGCCCCGTGTTTGCCTCCGCTTCCAGACCCGGCCTTGAAGCCTAGCCGGTGGATATAGTCCAACGGGCGCTCTTCTTCCTAAAGAGAGCATGAGCGTTAGTATGCCTTGAGGGCATAAACCGTGGGCATTGAAGTTGCACGCCGTACCATTGCGCCGGCTTCTCGATCTGGTCTGTGCTTCTTTTTAGCCCGCTGTCCCTCAATGGCCCTTGTTGGCTAGCCACCGCGGGCTCGGCCCTCCGCCTCAAGGACTTCCCCTGCAAAAAACGCCATTGGTATACGGCGATCAAAAATAAGCACGGATGGATCCTCGTGAAAGTACTGGGACTTTGGTCTCGGTTACCTTTGAGGCTGGAAGTAGTCCGGGATAATCGGCCGTAATGGCCACTAAGGTTTTGTCCTTACTCAATTGATGAAACACCCCATCAATCAGCTCCACACATAAGTCCGGGTCCTCTTGGGAGTCCGGGTCGAGGAACCGTTTCGGGTCCTCGGGTTGTGGAGGAGGGTTGTTTATCTCCTTTACAGTCTGGCGTAGCTCCTGCGTTAAAATTGCTAGACTAAGTACTTAAGTATGGGAATATAAAAACGGATAGGCAAGTAAAAGTGTTCACTTACCCAGCTTGGAGGATTGTACGTAGAAAATCCGCCCCGTGGGTTGACACGGAGGAATTCCTCCTCTTCTCCCTTGTACAAAGCAGACAAGATCTTTGTTAGAGTGGCAACTGAATCCGGCCCCTTACGGCCGCACCGGGTGGCGTCGTCCTCCCTGTTGAAATCCCACATGGGGTGGCCTCGGTATTGAAGCGGCTGCACCCCCCGCGTAATGCATATGGCCATGACCTCGATCATGGTCAGTCCGGAATGAGCTAACAACCTTATCCGGCTCATCAGGTAAAGGACGTCCCTGTCACTTTCCTTCTGAGGGCTCCGTGGGCGCCAGCTCAGGTGTTTCTTCAAGGGAGCGTTGTCAAACTCAGGGAGGCCGATCCGTACAGGGTCCGGCAGAGGGACGTCTTCTATATAAAACCATTCTGAAGGCCAGTCTTCGGACGCCTCCTTTGGGGTTCCGCATAGATATTCGGTCCCGGCGATGCACCATAGTTCGGCTCCGCCCACTTGATATATCAACCCGTCCTGAGAATGGGGCACGAGGCAGAACAACTTCTTCCACAGCGCGAAATAGGCCTCGACGCCCAAAAACAGCTCGCAAAGGGCTACGAAACCCGCAATATGCAATATGGAGGCAGGCGTAAGGTTGTGTAACTGGAGACCATAGAACTCCAGGAGCCCCCGGAGAAACGGATGGATTGGAAATCCGAGCCCTCTTATTAAATAAGGGACAAGGCATACCCGCTCTCCTTTGGAGGGATGGGGGACGCTCTCCGCCTGCGCTCCGCCATTATAGGTGGCAAGCCCGGCTCGACCTGGGACCATGTATGCTGGGGGAGGATCCCCTTGGTTTGGAGCGCTACTAGCTCGCAGTGCGGGACGGAACACCTCTCCCAATCTCAAGGCCGAGGGCTGGAGGGGCGAGAGGAGGAGCTGCGTTGACCGGCCATGATGGAATGAATCTCTGTCGAATGAGCTCCGATGAATGCTCACAGAGGGAAGATGGTGTGATTCGGATCTAAATCCCCGCCTCTTTTATAGGCGGCCCATTTGCGTAGCTAGGGGGGTAAATGAAAAAAAACATGTCTTTTCGCATTCTTTTGACACGTGGAAGATGGCCATTATTGGGCGCGGAAGCCAAGGAGCGCAACATTCATCAGAAGCCGGACACTATTCGACAAGTATATGTGATTTGGAGAAGAACCCGCCTTGCAATGTCGAAGACAATTTGCGCGTCGGACTTGTCGTCATTGAAGCCTAGTTCGGGGCTACTGAGGGAGTCCTGGAATAGGGGGTGTCCGGATGGCCGGACTATGACCTTTTGCCGGACTCCCAGACTATGAAGATACAAGATTGAAGACTTCGTCCCGTGTCCGGATAGGACTTTACTTGGCATGGAAGGCAAGCTTGGCGATACGATATGTAGATCTCCTCCCATTGTAACCGACTTTGTGTAACCCTAACCCTCTCCGATGTCTATATAAACCGGAGAGTTTTAGTCTGTAGGACGAACAACAATCATACCATAGGCTAGCTTCTAGGGTTTAGCCTCTCTGATCTCGTGGTAGATCTACTCTTGTACTACCCATATCATCAATATTAATCAAGCAGGAGTAGGGTTTTACCTCCATCGAGGGGGCCCGAACCTGGGTAAAAACATCGTGTCCCTTGTCTCCTGTTACCATCCGCCTAGACGCACAGTTCGGGACCACCTACCCAAGATTCGCCGATTTTGACACCAACAGCCGCCGAAAAGGCCACGGCTTCCTCCTCGGTCGTCGGCGCTGCCTGATACGAGCCAGGGATGATGGCGCCCTGCGTGACAGGAGAGAAACTCAAGACAACGCTCATCCTGACGGCGAGCGATGACAATGAGTGGGGGAGACCATGCTCCGGGTTGCCCCCACTGGCCTGGGGCCTACGGGCAGCAACTTCTTCCCCTTCTTGATGCACAATATCTACTCTGGGTAGGTGCCTCCGTTCTCCCCTTTCTTCTTCACCATCCTTCACCAGTACAGACTCCATGCGCTCCACATCCATGCCAACCCCATCCTCCTTTTGTCCCTCTTTGCCTTCTATTATGAGGCGTTCATGGGCGTGCTGCCTTCCGTTGCCCTGTTCCGCCACTTCTTATATCTTTGCAAGACCGGCGACAACCCGCTCAGGTGCATCGGCTTCGTCGCGGCGCGGGGTGGTAACGCAATCTCCTGCGCCGGGAAGAAGGTGTAGGACACCGTGAAGAGGTGGGTGTTGATGGATACTAAGAGCTCCCAGAGCTTGCTGAAGCTGCCGACCACATTCCTCGTCTCCGACAATTAGTGGAAGTCTGAGAAGATCACCGACCCTGCCCTGACGCCATTCATGAGGATGATGGACAAGGAGCTGAAGGACACGAAGATGGGGGCCATGCTCATTAGGGAGTTCCTGAAGCAGCGCATCGTGTTGCTTCAAAACCGCCCCCGTCCCTTGTGGAAGCTTGGCGGTGATGACAACAGGATCCGCCTGCACTAGGATCCCCTTCTCGAGGAGGAGCTGAACAAGGTGCTGACCTACCTGACGAGAAAGGACCCGAGCGACCCTCCGGAGGGCTGGCTCCCGCTATACGACCGTGATGATGCCGAGGAGGTTGTCGCAACCATGCCTGTCTTCAACGACCTCGGGTTTGTGCGGCTGGGGTCTTCCTTGCCGCTCATTACCTTGGTGCTCCTCTCCTCCGACGGCCAATCCTCTGAGGCCACCGAGGATGATGTCATGGACAAATCCTCTGCGCCGGATCAAAGGGAGCTCCTGCACGATCTGCCGGACAACGATGACGACGGTGAGCCTCCGATGGTGAAGGTGCCACGCCCTCCAGGGGTCACCACGAGGTCTGCGGTGGCCTCCTTGAAGAAGCACAAGAGAGCGGTTACAAAGAAGAGTAGGTCCGCGGTCATTTGTCCAGACAGCGGCCCACCTTTGCCATCGTCGCCCCGAGGGGCGCCAACCGCAAGCTCCCTTGCTCCCAAGGGCTTGGCGCCAGCTGCTGAGCATGAAGAGGCACTACGCCTTTGTTGACCAGTAAGTTTCTCCCTTATCCTTTCTTGTTGGTTCTTGAAGTGGTGTTGAGCGTATTCTCCTATCGTTAGGCAACAACCGCCGAAGAAGCAGAAGGAGGGCACGGAAGTTGTCATGGATGCAAGCGACAGGGTGGCCCCCGCAGCTCTGGTGAAGAAGAACGTTGCATCCCTCGTAGCCCCAGGGGCATCGCCAGCTCCGGAGGACATGGATGCCCGTCCTCAGGAGGTTCCGGTGACCTCGGCAGGCCTAACTCCTCCAGGCCCCAGCCTTGTCGTGGCTGATGGGGGCAATCAGCCTCCGAAGCCCCTGGTCCTTCATGAGGCTGAGGTTTCTTCTGCCTTGGCACCGAGGGCGTATCCTCCCTTGCCCACCGCGTGGCCGAGCCAAGGTGTTCCTGCTCCCTCTGGGACCCTGGAATAGGCGAGGGCGGCACTGGACCTCCTCTAGGGCGAGCTTCAGGGCCCAGATTGTAGTTTGGCGCGAGGACGCCTGGGGTTGATCTCTGGTTGGCTCAGGGCCAACACGTCTGTTCGCGCGGCCCGGGACTCTGCGGAGGAGGCCCAGAAGGCGCTTGGGGTGGCTCCACTATGCAACTTGGCGCGGAAGGAAGCCACAGAAGCTGAGAACCGGTGTTGTGCAGCGGAGGCGGATCTAAAGACCCTCCAGGACCAGCAGGCCACCCAGGCCCGCCAGCTTCAGGAGCAGAAGGAGAAGCTGAAGGCCTAGGAAGCTGTCATCGCCAGCCGGGGCGCCGAGGTGAAGGAGACGGCCTTAAAGCAGGCTGGAGAACGCGACCGCCTAACGAAGTTGAAGGAGGAAGCGGAGGCAGCCCAAGCGGCCTCAATGAGGCCAAGAAGGCGGTCACCATGGAGCGCGACACCCTCTCCTCTCTCAAGGCACACTTCCACAAGGCCCAGAAGGCACTCTTTGGAGACGGTCCCTCGGGAAAGGTGGTGGTAACAACCCCAAGGGAGATCCCTGCTGCTCTGCTTCCTGAAGTCATGGCTGTGCTCGAAGATGCCGTTGATGGGGTTATGGCCCTGGTGGAAGGCGAGGAGCGCTCAATTTCTTCCTTAGCTCTGACGTGCCTCTTCAACCATCTTTATCTTCAGGACGCCAGCTTCAACCTCTCCTATTTCCTTGCTTCGGTGAATGCCGACTCCTGGGAGGCTGCTGCTGCCACCGTGAAGAGCTACGTGGATGCCATGCTAAACAAGTACATGGTGGTTGGTCCTCCAAGCGAAGCCGGTGGGACAAGCGATGCGCCTGGCGACGAGGTTCCGCTGGCGAGCGGTGGTGGCGCCCAAGTTTGAAGCGGTGGTTTTGGAGATTCTGCTTTTCACCTTTTTATCCTGCACCATGCGACATGCCTCGGGGAGGCGTTTAAAACTATTTGCTTGGAACAATTTGTCTTGTAGTAACTAGATTATGCTCCTTCAGCTTTTCCGTTTGCTTTATTGTTCTGCGTCGGCAGAGCCCGGCCCCGTGCGTACCTCAGCCGTCGTTGGGTCGTCCGGATCACCAGGACGAGCCCAAGAGGTGAGGGGCTACGTGACCAGTTAGGCTCCTGAGTCACGATGCTCAGGAGTCCTCCTTGATGTGCGAACAGCTTAGGAAAAGATGTAGGGGCCAGCCTTGATGTGTTGCGTCGGCAGGGCCCGGCCCCACGCATACCTCAGCCATCGTTGGGTCGTTCGGATCACCAGGACGAGCCCAAGAGGTGAGGGGCTATGGGACTAGTTAGGCTCCTGAGTCGCGATGCTCAGGAGTCCCCCTTGACGTACGAATGGCTTGAAAGAGAAGGGTGACAACCAGGTCTTGGCGTTCTACATCGGCAGGGCCCGGCCCCGCGCATACCTTAGCCGTCGTTGGGTCGTCTGGATCACCAAGACGAGCCCAAGAGGTGAGGGGCTATGGAACTAGTTAGGCTCCTGAGTCATGATGCTTAGGAGTCCCCATTGACGTATCAACAGACCATCCTACCTTTCACTTGCTGAGCTCTCGCTTGGGAGGGGTGTGCGAAGACCAGGCCCGTGAGGCCTGGCGAGGTGGGGTACGCCAGGCGTGACCTGAGCGTAGCCCCCGTGCCCAGCCCCCTCGTGCTACCTTCTCGAGGGAGAGCATCACGGTGAGGCTAGTCACTGAGCCCAGAGGCTCCCTGAGGTTAAAGCGGCCGTGAGGCCACCCCCAATTTTTTATCACCAGCACGGAGCATAGCGCTTCCGCTCTTGCACGGGCATAGCTGCTCCTCGGTAGTGTCGACGGCCAGCACGGATCATGGTGCTTCCACTGGTATGTGGGAGGAGGCTCCCTCTAAGGAGAGCCCCCGGGGCGTGTACAACCCCGCCCTGACACGTGGCTTGCACGGCAGGGCTGGAGGAGGTGTATATGGGTACCCGTGAGCCAGCGCGGGACTCACGAGGCCCTACCTCAAGGCGAGTTGCACCTGGTCTTGATTGGGGATGATTGGATTGGTCCTGCGAGATGGTTAGGCAGCCTGCACCGAATGTGTTTCCTGAGGCTATTGCATGAGAAGGCCAGACACCAGCAACCCCAGGAGGTGACGTGCATGGGACCGGCCCGCCAGACAGAGCTCAGCCGCTGGATTTATCGATGCTGCAGGGACGGACCCGAGCATAGACGCCGTGCCCAGTCTTCTCATGCAAAGATCCTAAAGAAAAACAACCGTCACGCGGTTCCCGTGGCCACGGGGGCACCATGTCGTGCGCCCTTTCTTACCCATCACGATTAGAGCATGTGAGAACAAGGCATCAAGAGCCACGAGAGGTGACGAACACGGGACCGGTCCATGAGCCAGAGCTCAGCTGCTTGGGTTTAGCGACGCTGCAGGGATGGACCCAAGCACAGACGTCGTGCCAGTCCTTAATCATGAGCCGGTCGTGGGAGGTCTTGCAAGGGCGCGAGACGCTCTTAGCGACGAAGCGCCGGTCAGGCAGTTGGTAATTTGAATGCAGTTTGCAAGGAATGGTAAATGGCTCTAATAAAACACAAAAGGGATACACGCCGTAGGGACAGACCCACACAGCCTGCGGATGATGCAACCCGAGGGGCGCCCTCAAACTGAATGAACTAGGGAGATGTCACCTGGTACCGTTGCTGAAGAGTTGTTGAAGTAGCCCTAAAGCACGTGCTGCTGAAGCCGTTTCTCATGAGCCGCTCCAGTGCCGGGCCTCGGGAGGCTCAGACGGACCGGAATGCTCCTGAGAGTGCTTCTCCACCTCCGCCAGGATCGCCTGGCGCCTGGCCTCGTAGGCCACTTGAGCATCCCTCATACAATGCTGGAATGCTGCCTTCTACTGGGAAGTGTGCTCTGAAGAGCGCCTCCACATGGTGCTCGAGCGCTGCTCTAGTGACACGGGCTAGGTCTGAGGCCCTCCAGAGGAGAGCCCCCAAGCCCAGCCTAAGAGGGGCGCCGGGCACGCCTTCCTATGCGATGGGTAAAGGCGTCGCGTCCGGAGACGCGAGGCTCAGTGCTACATCCTCGGGTGTTGCTTCCTCATGAGATCCCTAGCCTAGCTGCAGCTTCTTTGTCTTGGGGGCGACCTCACGAGGGAGGGCGCCATCTTTGTATTCTGGGTTCACAACCGCTGCAGCCTGGAATGCGTGCTTGAGGGAACACATCGCATCCTTCTCCTAACAGGCGACCGTGATGATGCCGCTGCTTCCTGGCATCCTGAGGATGTTGTAGCCGTGGTGCGTGGCCGCCATGAACTTGGCCAGTGCTGGGTACCCCAGGATGGCGTTGTAGGGCAGGTGGATGTCAGCGATGTCGAAGTCGATGAGCTCGGTGCGGTAGTTGTCGCGCTCGCCGAAGGTGACATGGACGCAAACTTGCCCGATCGGGTGTGTTGATCCATCGGTTACTCCTGAGAATGGCTTAGTGGGGTGCAGCTGGTAGTATGACACCTGGAGTCTGTCGAACATCTGGACGGAGAGAACATTGTGCCCTGCACCTCCATCAATGAGCGTCTTGGTGAAGGTTATGTTGCGGATGACGGGGAACAGAGCATGGGGAGCACACCAGCGGTGGCCACACACTTGAGCCGGTCTGAGGAGTCGAAGGTGATGGCACACTTGGACCACTTGAGAGGGCGAGTTGCCTCAAGCTTGGGGAGCACCGCATTGACCTCGCACGCAAACGGCTTGCAGACACGGTGAGAAGCTGGGGCTTGTGAGCCGCCCAAGATGCAGGTGATGGCTCGCGGCTCCTGGAAGCCCCCAACCCCCTCGTCCTAATGGTGATCTTCGTTCCTTCTTGGTGGTGGAGGCAGAGGAGGCAAAGCTGCATTGCCCTGAGGGCGGTCCTCATGAGGCTGCTCCATCCAGTTGCCCTCGCGAGGTTGGTCCTGCCAGCTGTCCTCACGAGGCTGGGCGCGCCACTCCTGACGGCGATCGCATCCATCCCAGCATCCTCCACCTCGGCCACCTGTGCGACCGTAGCCTCGATCGTTGCGCTCAGGGCGTCGACCGAGGCGCCCATCACGGAGAGCCCTGAGCTCCTGGCAGTCGCTTGTGTTGTGGCTGTAGACGTTGTGGAAGGCATAGAACGGCTGCTTGACCTTGGATGACTCGGGGTGGTCGCAGCCGCGCTTGGTCTCTGGCTCTTCCGCAAGCACGGCTGGCCCCTTGCGCTTCGTGTCCTTGGTCTTGGTCTTCTTGTCTTCTGGATCACCGTCAGGGAGCTCAAGGAGGGAGAGGTGTCCCTCCTCAGCCCTCGCACACTTATTTGCCATGTTGAACATCTCCAGAGCAGTGCTGAGGTCCTCGTGGATGGCGAGCTCCTCCTTCATCTTGATGTGCGGACACCGTTGGTGAATGCGGAGATGATGGCCTCGTCAGACACCTTGGGAATCTTGAGGCGGACGTTGTTGAAGCGTTGTATGTACTTATGCAAGGTCCCCCCAGGCTGCTGCTTGACGCGGTGCAGGTCGCCCGCGGCCAGCGGACGGTCGCGAGTGCCTTGGAAGTTGGCGATGAAGCGGTTGTGCATCTCCTCCCAGGAATAAACCGACCCCTCGGTTAGGTTCAGGAGGCAAGAATGCGCGCCATCCTTGAGGGCCATCGGAAACCAGTTTGCCATGATCTTCTTGTCGCCATTGGCCACCTCGATGCTCAGCTCGTAGATCTGTAGGAACTCGGCGGGGTCTGCGGTGCCGTCATAGCGTGGAGGCAGGTCAGGCTTGAACTTGCTCGGCTAGACGATGTTGCGGAGCTCTGCAGTGAACGCAAGACATCCTTTCATGGCCATCGGAGGTCGTCGAGGGGATGGAACGTAGTCTTGGTGCACGCGCGCCGCCACCTCCTGTGGCGGCTCGCGAGCCTGGTGCTGGGGCGCTGGAAGCACGTGTGCCTCTCCTTGGGGGCATTGAACCACCTGGCAGCTCACATCGTCCCGAGCCGGTGCCGGGCGCTACGGGTCGCGCCCTGGAGCCACACACCTTGGCTCTGTCGGATTTCAGGTTCTGGCAGACCCTCTAGATTCAAACACTAGGGTGCGTGCGGAGATTTCGCCCACTACCTACCTGCACCTCGCCGCCTCGCTAGGATCTAAGCTACGAAAGGAACAACACAAGAGACACAGAGTTTATACTAGTTCGGGCCACCATTGTGGTGTAATACCCTACTCTAGTTTGTGGTGTGGTGGATTGCCTCTTGGGCTGATGATGAACAATACAAGGAAGAACAGCCTCGCGAGGGTCTGTTCTTGGCTGGTGCGATGAACTGCTAGGGGGAGTTTAGTCGCTCGTTCTGCTGGTTCCAAGATGATGATCCTCTCTCTGGTCGATCTCCAGATGCCTCTACCCTGGGGGTGGCTAGTCCTATTTATAGGCGGAGGCCCTGGGCCTCTTCCCAAATATTGAGTGGGAAGGGCGCCAACAATTGGCCATTTTGAAGGGGAACATCTAGTACACTTATCCTGACTAAAGTTGGTCTTCGCCTATCAAAGGCTCTGGTGGTGACACTGGCTTGGGCTCCACAATGACCTCCTTCCTGCCTTGCGATGGTCTTGGTCTTGTTGCACCGAAACGGATGCCTTTGCTTGATGCTCTCGCCTGCGCTTGCTCCCTTTGCACCAAAGAGGAAAGGAGGACACTGCGCGGGCTGGCGCCCGCCTGGCGCCCTTGGTCGTCATGGCTTGCGTCATGGGCACATCGTGAGGTACCCCGCCTTGATATCTCCGCCTCCTCGCGAGCCAGCCTGATGAGGCCGTGCCTGAGGAAGCTCCCTGTCGTCCACCCCGTGAGGCTTGGCCCCTCGCAAGGGTCTTGAGCTTGTGCTGATGAAGATGGGTCGTGCTGGGCCGCCCCTTGAGCCACGCCGTAGGCCGCAGGCAGGCAAGTCTGGGGACCCCCGTTCCCAGAATGCCGGCAGTAGCCCCCGGGCCCAAGGCACGCCCGGACTTGGCTGAGCACAGGAGCGAAGGGGCAGGTGTGAAGCGCCGCGGGCCCTAACAGCCTGCGGCCTCGGGCGTCGCGTGGCGGTTGGTTGGTCGTGGGTGCCTTAGCAACTGCGAGAATCGACAAAAGAGCGGCGTCTGTTTATGCTTCACTTCCCTTGCTTCCTCCGGTCATTGCCCAGATCCCCTTTCTTGCGCCCTTCCTTCCTGCCTCTGAAATCTTCAGATCTACTTCGACTGCGTGCCCTAGCAAGACATGGCGCCTCGCTAGACCCCGGCCGGAGCTTGGTACTCACCCGCCTTGGACTCGCCGAACGTGTCGGAGACGAGCCTTGCCCGGGTGTGCCGGATGGTGACGGCGCAAGGCATCAACGGGGCAGAGGCGTTCAAGGCCGGCTCCACCCTTCCCAAGGGCCGATGGAGCACCTTCTATCCGCTCTTCATAAGCGCCATTGCTGCCGGTCTGGTGCCTCCCTTTTCTGAGTTTTTCTTCTCTGTCCTCCGCCATTACAACCTGCAAGCTCTGCACCTCCACCCCAACTCTGTTCTTCTTCTGGCAATCTTCACCTACTATTGTGAGGCTCACGTCGGAGTGCAGCCCTCAGTGGCCTTGCTGCATCATTACTTCTCCCTCCGGACCTCTCGTGGTCCCATCTCCGTGTGCGCGAGCTTTGTCGCATATGGCGGCTCCAATGCCATCTCGAAGCCCAGGAAGAGGATTGAGGGCTTCAGGAGCAAGTGGGTCATGTTAGATGCTGGGCGCATCCACCCTCGGCTGATTCTGCCCACGGAGCACCCCACGAGCTCCGATGATTGGTCTCGTGCGGAACTCGTGGACCCCCGCGCGAAGCCGGTGCTGGAGAAGATGGACACGGATGTGAGGCCCGGCAACATGGCGGCGGTGAAGCTGGCCAGTGCGTCGCTCTTGAGGGAGTTCCTGGAGCACCAGGTGGCCCCGCTTCGTAAGTACTCGCTTCCGCTATGGAGGCCCCGCCCGAGCCCCGCAGTCTTGGCCGACGAAGATCTGGCTGTGGTCCTCCAATCTTTGGTCGGAGGAGACGTGGCGAGGCTGGAGGGCGCCCCAGCACCCCTGTTCCTTCGAGATGATTGGGAGCAGGCGGTGGACTCCATGCCGTCTTCAATGGGGACGAGCCCGTGCCCACGGAGGTTCCCGAGGACCCGGCGGCCCTAGCGGCGGTGAACGTGTCCTCCGGCGACTCCAGCAAAGAGGAGGAAGAAGAGGAGCGGGAAGGAGGACCTGACTCCGAGGCTACCGACGGGGAGTCGAGAGCGCCCCTCCCTTGGCGCAGGTCCCGCGCTCTCCGCCTCTTGCCGAGCAACGATGAGGATGGCGACAAGCAAGGAGGCAAGAGCTTGCCCCCAACCCGGAAGAAGGACAGGACTGGGCTGGTCCCCCGCGGGTCTGCCCCGGCTCCGAGGCGATCCGCAGATGCGCCTCCTTCTTCTGAGCCTCTCGAGGCTGATCCCTGCAGCCGGCTCTCGGGCTTCAAGTATGGCCGGAGATCGCTCGAGCTCGCGAGCGATGACCAGTAAGTGCTTGATTCTTGTTTTATTCCTTGTTTTGTCGCTGAGGCTTGACGTCTGTATCTCTTGGCTAGGCTGGCGCCTGCGGCGAAGAAGCTGAAGGGGGCTCCTGAGGTTCTGTCTGGGGCAGCGCCTCTGCCCGCGAAAGAGGGTGACCGCAAGGCACGGGCTTCTCCTGCCCGGTCGTCCTCGCGAGGCCTGGTGGAGCTGGCTGGGGCGAGCTCAGCCCCCATGGCCCAAGTGACTCCTGAGGTATCCTTGCCTGATGCCACCGCCACAGCTGTTGGGGCACAACAGGTCTCGCCTCAGGATACTGTGGTTACGCTGCCGTCCTCTCCCCCTACTCCACCAACTGCTGTCTCTCCGACTCCTCCCACTGTCCTGGATTGTGCTACTGCTGTACTGGGCCGGTTGCGGCAAGATCTTCTGGGCGCCGACCCTCACTTGGTGGTCGGGCGCTTGGAGCTGGCTTCTGGCTGGATTCGCTCTAACGCTTCAATTCGAGCGGCGCTGGTTCAGGCCTCGACGGCTTGCGACGAGGAGAAGCATGCCGTCCTTGGGGCGAAGGCTGCTCGCGACGCTGCCTTGGGGGAGGTGGCCGATGCTCGAGGTCGCTGCAAGGCGCTAGAGAGCGAGCTGCAGGGCCTGCGGGACGAGCTTTCCAAGGAGGTCCGCATTCGCCAAGATAAGGAGGAAGACATGAAGGCTCGCGAGGCGGCCGCCAAGGACCGAGATGCCAAGCTTAACAAGCGCTGTGACCGCCTGGGCGCACTGCAGCAGGAGTTGGAGGCGAGGAAGGTCGAGCTGGATGGCAAGGCACGGGTCCTTGCCGAGGACCGCGAGGCCTTCACGGAGATAGAGGTGAAGTCTCGCACCTTGCTGAGGTCGCTTTACGAAAGCGGCCTGGAAAGCCCGCTGGCCGGCGCCGAGGACGGCCCCGCCAAGGTGCTCCCCTTCCTGATCCGTGCTCTTGAAGATGTCACCCTTGGCCTTGGCCCTGCGGCTGAGGCCGAGGCGCGTGTCCTGTCTTCTGCAGCGCTGACGCGGGTCCTTACCCACGTCTACCTTCGTGATCTCAACGTCGACCTCGACAGCCTGCTGGAGACAGCGAGGGGCGAGCTTGCCGCTGCCACTGCTGAGGCCGTGAAGGGTCATGCGGAGGCTCTGCTGGCGAAGTTCCAGGCCTTCAGCACCAAGCCGAAGTGAGGCGCTGCCGGTCCTGTGGCTTCACGAGGCGAACCCGCTCCGCGCAGCTCCGCCGCCAACAAATGACTCCGTTGTGGCTCCTGTCCTGCTTTCAGCTCCTGCAACATGCATCATGCCTCGGGGAGGCGTTTAAACTTGTGATTGGTGTTGTGATAACAGTTATGGAATGTAATATTTGCTTTTGAATTCCTTGAGATTTGCGCTTTTCCTTCCTACTTGCTTATGTTCTACGCCGGCAGAGCCCAGCCCCGCGCATACCTCAGCCGCCGTTAGCCCCGACCAGAAACCAGGACGGGACCAAGGAGTGAGGGGGTACGTGACAACTTAGGCTCCTGAGTCGCGATGCTCAGGAGTCCCCCTTGGCGCACGAACAGCAAATAGGGAGGTGAGATGTGGGGGTGGATCTACCATTCTACGTCTATAGAGACCGGCCCCGCGCATACCTCAACCGTCGTTAGCCTTTCGAAACTAAGGAGTGAGGGGCTACGTGACCAGTTAGGCTCCGGAGTCGCGATGCTCAGGAGTCCCCCTTGACGCTCAAACGACCTTCGTACCTTGGCTCCGCTCAGGGAGGGACGTGCGACGAACCAGGCCCGAGGGCCTGGCTGGGCGGCGTGCATCTGGGCGTGACCCAGGCGCAGCCCCCGTGCCCAGCCCCCTAGCGTGGCACTCCCGAGGGGAGGCGTTGCGATGAGGCCAGACACTGAGCTCTGGCCACCCTAAGGTTGATGCAGCTGGGGGCCACCCTCAGTTGTTTATCACCAGCGCGGAGCATAGCGCTTCCGTATGTATACGGGCATAGCCGCTCCTTGGCAGTGTCGTCAGCCAGCGCGGAGCATGGTGCTTCCACTGGTGTGTGGGAGGGGGCTCCCCTCCGAGAGGAGCCCCCGGGGCGTGTACAGCCTCGCCCTGACACGTGGCTGGCATGGTAGGGCCTGAGGAGGTGTATCTGGGCACCCGTGAGCCAGCGTGGGACTCATGGGGCCCTACCTCAAGGCAGGTTGCACCTGGCACTGGGCCTTAACTTGTGATGAGTTCCTGCAAATTTGGTTAGATGCCGACGCTTTACGTCCTCGGGTCCCGGCCCTCAAGCGCGTCTCAACCGTCGCTGGTATGCCAGGTTGCGATGCCGTGGACAAAGCCAGAGGGTGAGGGCTGGAGAGCCAGTAGGAGCCCATGAGTCGCGATGCTCAGGTACCCCCCCCCCCTTCAACGTGCAAGCGGCCGACATGAAGGAAGAAGAGGTGCCGTGGACAGGCATCAAATAACAAGCATGATGGGTCAAATGCATGGCCAGAAAATAAACGCAAGAGGGGTACATGCTGTTGGGTCTGACCCAAGCGACATGGGGATGATGCAGCCCGAGGGGCGCCCCCAACAAAGT
>NC_041381.1:375083837-375096564 GCF_002162155.2 Triticum dicoccoides | reverse complement strand
ACCGTCGCTGGTATGCCAGGTTGCGATGCCGTGGACAAAGCCAGAGGGTGAGGGCTGGAGAGCCAGTAGGAGCCCATGAGTCGCGATGCTCAGGTACCCCCCCCCCTTCAACGTGCAAGCGGCCGACATGAAGGAAGAAGAGGTGCCGTGGACAGGCATCAAATAACAAGCATGATGGGTCAAATGCATGGCCAGAAAATAAACGCAAGAGGGGTACATGCTGTTGGGTCTGACCCAAGCGACATGGGGATGATGCAGCCCGAGGGGCGCCCCCAACAAAGTAAGCTAGGAACACAAAGTAAAAAAGGGGATACATGCCGTAGGGACGGACCCACGTGTCGTGGGAATAATGCAGCCCTGGGGGGCGCTCCCAGCTGGAAACGAAACTTGAAGAATGTCACCTGACAGCGTTGAAGACGAAGGGGTGTCAAAGTAGCAGACGTCGTGGGCTGCGGAAGCCGACCTTCATGAGCCCCCAGGCCCAGGAACCTCGGGAGGTTCCGGAGGCGCTGGTGTCTCCTCGTGGACCATCTCCATCTCCGGTAGGGCTGCGGAACTCCTGGCTTCCTGAGCCTCCAGGATGCTCCTCCTGAGGCGCTGGTACGTGGCGGGCGCATTCGGCAAGCCGTAGGGCATGCGAACGTAGTTGTGGGGTGGGCCTTCACAGCGCCCCGCGCGTGAGGGCCAGAAGCGCTCCTGAGAGGCGGCTCGGTTGAGCCCTCGGATGTCGATGCAGATGCGCAGCCCACCATCCTCGCCTGGATGGGGAGCTGCGGCGGGTAAGCGGCGGCTGCCACTCATGACTCTTGACTCCTGCAACTCCTGCGTGATCTGACTGACGAACTCCTTAGGGTTTTTCCCTCCTTGCCTTGCTCCTTCCTGAGGGAAAGGTGCTTTGAAGCACGCCTCCAAGTGGTGCCCAAGCGCCTCCCTTGTGACCTTAGCAAGGTCGGTGGCCCTCCAGGAGGGAGCCCCCGAGCCTTGCTTGAGGAGGGCGCCGGGCGCGCCTTCCTATGCGAAAGAAGGAGGTGCCCCCTGAGTAGGCGCAGACCCTGAGGGGCCTGCCTCCTGAGTGGTCGGGCCTGGCGATGTCTTCTTCTTCTTGGGAGCGGTCTCAGGGAGCCTCCCACTCCCGCGATCTGGGTCTTCAAGTGATGCGACCTGAAAAGCTCGCTCCAGCGAGCACACTGCGTCTCTTTCTTCATAAGGCGCCGTGATGACTCCGCCGCTTCCTGGCATCTTGAGGACGTTGTAGCCGTGATGAGTCACGGCCATGAACTTGGCGAGAGATGGGTACCCGAGGATGGCGTTGTATGGCAGGCGAATGTGGGCGATGTCGAGGTCGATGAGCTCAGTGCGGTAGTTGTCGCGCGCCCCGAAGGTGACTGGGAGGTGGACCTGCCCAATTGGAACCGTGGAGCCATCGGTGACTCCGGAGAAAGGCTTGGTTGGCTGAAGCTGATTGTAAGGCACTTGGAGATTGTTGAATGTCCCCACGGACAGGACGTTGAGTCCTGCACCACCGTCGATAAGGGTCTTGGTGACTTGCACGTTCCTGATGACTGGGGAGCAAAGCATCGGGAGAACTCCGGTTGTGGCCACGCACTTGAGATGATCCGCTGAGCTGAACATGATGGCGCACGCTAACCACCTGAGAGGGCGCGTGGCTTCGAGCTTGGGGAGGACTGCATTCACTTCGCGGGCGAACTGCTTGAAGATGCGTTGAGAGGCTGGGGCTTGAGCTCCGCCCAGGATGCAAGCGATCGCGCGTGGCTCCTAGAAGCCCCCAGCCCCCTCGTCCTGATCATGGTCCTCGTTTCTCCTTGGCTGCGGCGGCAGTGGAGGGAGGCCTGCATTTCCTTGCGGACGATCCTCGCGAGGCTGATCCCTCCAGTCTCCCCCGCGAGGCTGATCCTGCCAGCGATCCTCGCGAGGTCGGTCGCGCCACCCTTGGTGAGGGCCGCGGTCTTCCCAGTGTCCTGTGTTCCCTCCTCCTCCTCGGTCGTAGCCTCAATCGTTGCGGTCGGGGCGTCGGCCGGTCCTCCCTTCTCGCACGGCTCGGAGCCCTTGACACTCATTGGTGTTGTGGGTGTGGAGGTCGTGGTACACACAGTACCGGATGCCCTTGGAAGACTCGGGCTAATCTCTGCCCCGATTGGTGTCTAGTTCTGTCACGAGCACGGCAGCCCCCTTACGCTTCACGTCCTTGGCCTTGGATTTCTTCTCTTCTGGGTCTGCGGTTGGCAGCTCGAGGAGGGAAAGGCGCCCTTCCTCAGCCCTGGCGCACTTGGTCGCCAAGTTGAACAGCTCCAAGGAAGTGCACAGATCCTCATGCATCGCCAGCTCCTCCTTCATCTTGACGTCACACACACTGTCGGAGAAGGCTGAGATGATGGCCTCCTCGGTCACCTTGGGAATCTTGAGGCATGCATTGTTGAAACGCTGGATGTACTTCTGCAGGGTCTCCCCTGGTTGCTGCTTGATGCGGCGCATGTCGCTCACGGCAGGTGGCCGGTCACGAGTACCTTGGAAGTTGGCGATGAAACAGGTGCGCATCTCGTCCCAGGAGGAGATCGTGCCAGGAGCCAGGTGCGGGCCCCATCCTTGAGTGCCATGGGAAACAAGTTCGCCATGAACTTCTCGTCCCCGTTGGCGGCTTCGATGCCCAGCTCGTAGAGCTGGAGAAACTCCGCAGGGTCGACCGTGCCGTCATAGCAAGGAGGCAGGTCTAGCTTGAACTTGCCGGGCCATGCGATGCTGCACAGCTCAGTGGTGAAGGCGCAGCAGCCCGCTGTGGCCACGGGAGGCCTTTGGTGATTAAGAGCTTGGTCTTGCAGGTCCCCATGCGCTACAGATGGGAGCAGCAAGGGGTCTTGTCGTGCTGGAACAGGAGCAGGGTCGTGACGGGCTGGAGCAGGGAGCACTCGGGCAACTTCTTGGGGGCGAGGGACCTCTTGGCAGCTCCGCTCTTGCTGCGTTGGCGCCAGATGGAGTGGGTTCCGCCCAGGGGCCACGCGCCTTGGGGCCAGGGCGCCTTCTTGAGGGGGAGGCGACAGAGGCGCCCTCGGAGCTTCATCGCCCGTGCGGGGCGGGGTGCGGTGCAGCGAGAAGGACGACACGGGGGAGCCCCCTGCGACGCGGACGAGCTCGGCGATGCGGTCGAGCCACTCTTCGTAGACGTCGTCGACTGGGCGGTAGCGCAGGAGCTCGTTTGCCGCGATGAGCGCAGCTCCAGCCTCCATGGCCGCACGGGGTGCGCGGGATGAAGAACCAGATGGAGCGAGTGAGGGAGTAGCAGTGCGGCCGTCTCGCCTCATGGACGGATGCTGGGATGATGCTTGCTGCTCGTTCCCCGCCGGGCCAGTGGTGGCATTCACGGCAGGCAATGGGGAACGGCGGGGGTGGCTGCCGACGGGGGCCGTCTGGGCGATGCGGGAAGCGAAAGCGGCTCGGCGCTCGGCGCAGGCCTGACGAGCGTCTGACATGGATGCGATGGTCGGTGAAGAACAGGGCGGCGGAAGACGAATTCCGGTGCACCCCTACCTGGCACGCCAAATGTCGGATTTCGGGTTCCGGCAGACCCTCTAGATTCGAACACTGGGGTGTGCACGGAGATTTCGCCCACTACCTACCTGCACCTCGCCGCCTCGCTAGGATCTAAGCTACGAAAGGAACAACACAAGAGACACAGAGTTTATACTAGTTCGGGCCACCATTGTGGTGTAATACCCTACTCTAGTTTGTGGTGTGGTGGATTGCCTCTTGGGCTGATGATGAACAATACAAGGAAGAACAGCCTCACGAGGGTCTGTTCTTGGCTGTTGCGATGAACTGCTATGGGGAGTTCAGTCACTCTTTCTGCTGGTTCCAAGATGATGATCCTCTCTCTCTGGTCGATCTCCAGATGCCTCTACCCTGGGGGGGGGCTAGTCCTATTTATAGGCGGTGTCCCTGGGCCTCTTCCCAAATATTGAGTGGGAAGGGCGCCAACAATTGGCCATTTTGAAGGGGAACATCTAGTACACTTATCCTGACTAAAGTTGGTCTTCGCCTGTCAAAGGCTCTGGTGGTGACGCCGTCTTGGGCTCCACAATGACCTCCTTCCTGCTGTTGCGACGGTCTTGGTCTTGTTGCACCAAAACGGATGCCTTTGCTTGATGCTCTCGCTAGCGCTTGCTCCCTTTGCACCAAAGAGGAAAGGAGGACACTGCGCGGGCTGGCGCCCGCCTGGCGCCCTTGGTCGTCATGGCTTGCTTCATGGGCACCTCGTGAGGTACCCCGCCTTGATCTCTCCGCCTCCTCGCGAGCCAGCCTGACGAGGCCGTGCCTGAGGAAGCTCCCTATCGTCCACCCCGTGAGGCTTGGCCCCTCGCGAGGGTCTTGAGCTCGTGCTGATGAAGATGGGCCGTGCTGGGCCGCCCCTTGAGCCACGCCGCAGGCCGCAGGCAGGCAAGTTTGGGGACCTCCGTTCCTAGAATGCCGACAGGCTCGACGATGGCGCCCCGGGCCGGAGGAGGAGGAGGAGACCCATGCACGATGTCGCCCGCTGCAGGTGGTTGCTGAGGCAGCGAGCGAGCCGGCCCGTCGAAGCCCCCGTGCGCGACTCTGATGAGCTCGGCGATGCGCTCGAGCCACTGCTCATAGAGATCACCCACGGGGCGGTAGCGAAGGAGCTCCCGCGCCATGAGCAGAGCAGCCTGCGTGTCCATCTAACCGCGGCGTGCGTGGGATGATGAAGCTGCTGGGCTCAGGGATGGAGTAGTGGTGCGTCCATCATGACGCACCGACGGGTGCAGCGATGAAGCTTGCTGCTCGTGGCCAGCAGGGCCTGTGGCGGCATTGGCCACCGGAGAAGGAGCACGGCGGGCGCAGTCGTCACCCGTCGGAGCCGCCTGAGCGACCCGAGCAGCAACCGCGGACCGACCCTCGGCGCGAGCCCTGCGCGCGTCGGCCATGGAGATGTCGGAGCAGTGGCGAATCAAATGAAGGAAGAGAGGATCCGACGCACCCCTACCTGGTGCGCCAAATGTCGGATTTCGGGATCCAGCAACCCGTGAGAGGTTCGAATACTAGGGTGCGTGCGGAGATCTCAACATGCCCAGCCTGCCTGCTCGCGATGCTCCCTAACCTAGCGCGAAGAGCTCACAGAGACACAAAGACACAGAGATTCATACTGGTTCGGGCCACCGTTGTGGTGTAATACCCTACTCTAGTGTGTGTGTTGGATTGCCTTGAGGTGCTATGGATGAACTAGTTACAAGGATGAACAAGCCTCAGGAGGTGAGGATTTCTTGAGCTGGTGTGGTGTTCTACTTGCTCTGGTTTTCGGTCCCCTTCTATGGTGGTGGCTAAGTCCTATATATAGTCGCCTTGGTCCTCTTCCCAATTGATCGGGAAGGGATTCCACAACAGCGGGATTTGAAAGGGGACAAGTAGTACAGTCTATCCTAACAAAAGTAGTCTTCGCCTGCGAAAAGCCTCTAGCTGTGACGCTGCAGTGGGCTCGATGATGACCTTCGTCTTGTCATCCTGGCGGTCTTGGTCTTGTTGCACTAGAATGGAAACCTTTGGCTGATTCCTCGGGACTCCACGCATGTGGCTTGCCTCCCTTGCACCGAAGAGGAAACCTGCGCTCTGTGCCCGCCTGGCCCCCGCCTGGCCTTGGTCGTCATGGCTCACGTCAACTGAGCCTCATGAGGTAGCTGCATAGATCCCTCCGCCCCCCAGGAGCCCTCCTGAGGAGGACAACTCCTTCAGGGGTCTTGGCATCGTCTGCCTCGCGAGGCTTGGCCCCTCGCGAAGGTCTTGCTATGTTGGTGTTGAAGTTGGGCTGTACCAGGCCGTCGATGGAGCCACATGGTGGGCCGCAGGCAGGCAAGACTGGATACCCCCAAGTCCAGGACGCCGACAGTCGCTAGAAGGCTCGATGGCTCCATCGATCATCCACAACAATACCGCCTTGAGGGAGACTTTTCTCCCTGGCCAAGTTTTTATATTCGGCGGCTTTGCACTGCGCTCGATTGGCCATCTGGAGCAGATCGATAGCTACACCCCTGGTCATCAGATCAGTTTTGGAAATCTGAACTATGTCGTTGATATCTGAGGAGACTTGATCTTCCAAGGGTTCGCGGCCCCAACCACCACTCTGGACTTAGATCCGGAGCGCATCACCAGGTCCAAAGACGGGAGTTTGGAGCCCGTCGGACCCTCTGCAGCTATAGAGCTTGACACCGGAGAACCAGAGGGGATCGCGTCACCGGCAGACCCAGAGTTACGCCAGGCTCCCTCTATCCTCATGAAGCCAGAGTCGCCTCCGGACACTAGCTCCGAACTCTCGAGGTCCGCGTCAAGTGATCTTGGCCAGGGAACTTCTGTCCCGCCCAACTCCACGGACTCTCGCTTCCCCGTCCGAACCTCGCTCTTAAACGAGGCACTGGACCTAATGCGATCTCTCGCCATTGCATAAGAATCACTGCCAAACTATGACCAGCCCATACTAGGGGCTGAGAGCAGGGAATTTTACGTCCCACCCACCAACCATTTCATAGCCACTGTCGAGGAATTAACCGACATGCTCGACTACGCTTCCAAAGACATCGACGGTATGGGCGACGATGCCAGAGAGGAGCAAAGCCAGAAGCAGCCATTCACCGGACGCTGGACGGCCACTTCCTCATATGACGTGTACATGCTGGACACACCCAAAGAGGATGATGACGAGGTTGGGAAGGATCCATTCAAGGACATGCCTTCTGAGCCACCACCAAAGCGTCGACGTTAGCGGCGCCGCTCAAAATCGCGTCGCGTAAAAGACAGCAATACCGGCACCGGAGACAATAATACTCTAGAGAACGATGAATACCGAGAAGCCCCTATCGAGACAACATCCGAACAGGATGACTGGGAGGATGCGCAAGTTAACCCCGACGATCCTGTCGGGAATGAGGGCTTGGAGGATACACTACAAAAGAAGACACATCAGTGACATTTTGGGCCGAATTTTTTTTCCTGTCATACATATGACACTTCTATGACGATAATTGTGACAAAACCCAGTATCATCATAGATGTGATGGGCTCCTACTTCTATGACAAAAAATCATGACAAAAAATGGGCTTTTCGTCCTGGGCGGGCTGGAGACGCACCTGAATGACATTCTTGGGGCCGTCCATGACGAAAAAAACCGTGGTAGAAGCGAGGGCGAGGAAAATTTCGGGGAGTTCCCGGTTACGGTGGGTGGTCGGTGGCCAAGCGATGCGCGTTTCTCTCGTACACGTACGCGCGTGTGTGTGAGGTGTTGGCTCTAACTGAACTCGAACGAGGCGTTGGGCTCTAATTGAATCCGAGCGATTGCACTGTAGCCTCCGCATTACTGAACCCGAGCGATCGATCGATGGCTGTTAACTGAACCCGATCGAGCGATTCCTTCGCTATTGCTGCTAACTGAAGCTGATCGATGCTGCCTCTCTGGATGAACAGTGAGCATTGCGGGGGGGGGGGTTGGATGAACAGTGAGCGGTGGGAGTGGATGAACACGACCCGTGGCGTTACCTCTGGATGAACAGGACCCCGATCGATCGAGCCGGTTGGTGCTGGATGAACAGGACCCCGTGGAGGGCTGGATGAATAGGACGACCCCGTGGAGGGCTGGATGAACAGTAGACGGTGGAGGGTGGATGAACAGTAGCCCGTGGAGGGGTGGTTGAACAGGAGCCTGTGGAGAGGGGTGGTTGAACAGTAGCCGATGGAGTAGCGCGTGGTGGAGGCTGGATGAATAGGAGCCCGTTGATGAACAGTCACAGGTGGAGGCTGGAGGAGGTCGACGGTGGATGAACAGTAGCCCGTGGAGGCTGGAGGAGGTCGACGGTTGAGATGAACAGTATCCCGTGGAGTCCCGTTTTGCGGTACGCCACACCCCTCCCGATGAACGGGACCCCCGTTTCGATCGTAGCGCTCCAACACAAGTCCGTTTCATCCGTTTTGCGGTACGCCACACCCCTCCCGATCAACAGGACCCCCATTTCGACCGTAGGAGGTCCGGTTCCTCTGTTTTGCGGTACGCCAGACCCCTCCTCATGAACAGGATCCCATTTCGAACGTGGCTGGTCGAACACAAGGCTGTTTCCTCCGTTCTTCGGTATGCCAGGCCTTGTTTCCATCGCCTGTTCCGTCCAAGCCCTCCCGATGAACACGACGACACATTCCGTTCCAACCCAGCCGGTTGGCTCCCCATGAACACGACGACGACGCTGTTTCTCCGTTCCGACCCAGCCATGTACACGAGCCCTGGCCGTACGTATGCGCGAGTAGGCGTTCAAGACCCCGCATGTATGTACACATATGTGGCCGTATTTTCTTTCTTGCACACTGGTCGCTATACGTACGTG
Source organism: Triticum dicoccoides (assembly GCF_002162155.2). Taxonomy (NCBI): domain Eukaryota; kingdom Viridiplantae; phylum Streptophyta; class Magnoliopsida; order Poales; family Poaceae; genus Triticum; species Triticum dicoccoides. The sequence continues at coordinate 375,088,176 of NC_041381.1, read as the reverse complement.
TACAAGCTACGTGTGCGCCTCTACTGCAACACGTGCGCGCCTCTACATCGACCAGTATATATGTACGTACACGTTCGCGACCAGAATGACAATGCTATGTACGCTTCGACCAGGTGGGTCCCGACTGTCAGGCACTTCCTTGCTTGCGAAGATGTAGCTGGTGGGTCCCAGCAGTCAGGGGGGCGAATCATTTTGGTTTTTTTTTGCCCGGACGCACTTCCTTGCATGTGAAGGTGTAGCTGGTGGGTCCCAGCAGTCAAGGGGGAAACGCTTTTTTCGTGAAATACGGTGGCCCATCCGGTGGGTCCCTCCTGTTAGGTGGAGCAATAATTATTTTGCGCGTAATAAGGAGGCACTTCCTTGCGGCCGCCGTGGACCCAGCTGTTAGCCTCTCCATGCACAGTACTCTTCCGATGGAAGTCGGTTGTTGACCACATTGACCACACCGCGCCGAGAGCACCACGGAGGTGGACGACGGCGAGGCCTAGGAAGGGGACAACGCGAAGCCGGGGAAGACGCAGCAGTGGATGCCCACGCGAAGAGGAGTATGAGGGTTCACTGGTTCGGCTACAGTGTGAGGCTGCCATCGCCGCAGAATAACAGGGGGTGTGGGTGAGTAGAGGGATGGCCTGGCCAGCAGTGGGAGTAGTAGGGGGCGGTGAGGCCTCCGCGGCATCACAGCCGGCCACGGGAGGCAGGAGCATGCGGCACGACCGGCGCTGCTTTGGGCGGCTGGAGCACGAAGACCAGAGGTTGAAGAAGCACTACGGCCATTGGATGGACATCATACAGTCACTGGAGCTAGAATCGTTCATATTGACTAAGTTGACAAAGCCCTCCGTCCTCATAAACTTAGTAGGCCCACAAGTTAGCCTCCCACCAAGGTGAGTCCCAGCTAGCAGGGGGAGTATTCATTTTTTTATGCGTAATAACGAGGCATTTCCGGTGGGTCCGAGCTGACAGCGGGGGGAACGTTTTTATCGCGAAATACAGAGACCCTTCTGGTGGGTCCCAGCTATTAGGTGGAGGAATCATTATTTTGCACATAATAAGGAGGCAGTTTCCTATGTGGGCCCCTACTGTCAGCCTCTTCCGATGGCTGTTGTTTGTTGACCATGTTGACCTCGCCGCGCCGAGAGCACAAACGCGGTGGACGAGGGAGAGGCCCAGGAAGAGAACCACCCGGAGCCGGCGACCACCGCAGCGGATGCCCACGCTGAGGGGAGAACGAGCGTTGACTGGTCGGCTACGGGGTGAGGCTGACATTGCCGGAAAATAACAGGATGTGTGGGTGGTTAGAGGGATGGCCTGGCGGCAGCACAGCCAGCCATGGGAGGAGGGAGCAGGCAGTCCCGCCCGCGCTGGTTTGGGCGGCTAGAGCAGGAAGATCAGAGATTGAAGAAGCACGACGGCCATTGGATGGACATCTAACAGTCACTGATGTGTGTTGACTAAGTTGACAAAGCCTTGCATACGCGTCAAAAAAAATTTAGGACAGCGTCATCGTCAACCTAGTAGGCCCAGAAGTCAGCCTCCAAATCTGTGGAAAACAGCATACAACCGATTAGCCATTATTTTCAATAATTTACAGCCCATTTGCTAATTCTTAAGGATATTTGAAGCCCATGTTCCTTTTATTAGCATTACAGACCATATATTCTGGGCACTGCTAAAAAATTGAACGAAATTTTGCATATTTCGGTGGGGTCTGAACTCTTTTAATCACGAAATTTCGACTCACGTCAAAAATAATTTTCTAAAAATTATATCAAAATAAAATTCAAAAGACAATTCTCCGCAAAAAAATGAATGAAATTTAGAATCTTAACTGGCAAGATGCCCGTTCGTTGCAGGGAACATGAAGATGCATTTGTATGAGTAGTTTATCTTGTGGGAGAAAAGATGATATTTTAATGTAATTGCTAGTTGGCTTTGGTTTTTATAAGAGTAGAGAGTAGAGAAATCCTGAAAAAAAATGATATTTTAATGCAATTTCCGGTTGGCTTTGGTTTAAAAATTTACAGCCCATTTCTTACAACTTATAGCCCGTTTTCTGGGGAAGCCCATTTCTTACTACTTACATCTCTCCTCGTCTTGAAAGATTTGCAGCCCAGCAGGGTTGAGAAAAGCAAGTAGGCCTCGGTTTTGGTATTCTCCAAGAAAAAGAACTGGGCTAGCCAATTTCAGAAAGAAAAAATATATCAACTGGGCTCGTCATGTGCTTAATAAAAGCGTAAGCGTGGGCTAGACGGGCCACAGCCCCCGCACAGCATGCAGTTGAGCTCCGTCTCTGAAACTAAAAAACAACTGGGTGAGCTGCTGCGTCCCTAATATTATCCGCTCGTTGTGTAATTTTCTCATTTATTGACTACATTGACAATGGCATGGAACCTAGTTGTCAAACAATTAGGAGGAAGTATTTTTTTGGCTTGTAATAACGAGGCACCTGCTTGCGAACTACAATGACCCTGGTGGGTCCCTACTGTCCCTACTGTGACCCTGGTTGTTGACCATGTTGACAATGCCAAACAGCGGCAGGCACAGTGAGCTATCCAAGGCGGAGAATGACGGCAAGGCCTCGGACGGGAACGAACAGCAGCCATGGAAGATGCGGCAGTGTAGTGGTAGGTGGAGGGGAGTACGAGGGCAACAACATGCAAGTCAAGCATACGAATGGTACAAAACGCCCAAGGATTAATTGTTCATCAAATTTTTAGACAAAACCCAGATTGAACATGACAGTAACATCTAAACCAACCACTCTTTTTTGCAGTCACAAACAAATGGATCAGTCTGATCCATAAAATCAACATCCTGTGCAAAAAAAAATTATTTCAGGATGTCTACAACTTATTGTAAATAGAAGCCGAGCACGTTTAGAAGGCCATTCGTCCACCTGAAACTTCTTTTTTTGCTGTTCAACATGTTCGTCCGTGAGAAATCTCTTGCTATAAAAATTAAGCCTCATGGACAATAGTAACCTCGCATTCAACAGGAAGAATGTCACAAAGCTTCTGTTTGCCTGGTTGGATGCATATCGTCCCATCGTTATTGTCCTCAAATGAATGTCATGAGAACTGAGAAAGTCCTTGTGCTTATTACGCCAACGATTGGTTATATGTTTTTCTCCATGTGGTTCTGCCTAAGTAGACATGAAGATTGAAAACAGTTAAGGTCTGAAAAAAGAGTATGTCGAAAGAATGACAACTGAACAGTTAATTCTAGTACAATATATACGGCCTTTCAATGTGCATGAAATCATCACCTCTATGTATAAATTCTCCAGAGATCGAAAGCATCGCAGCAAGCTAATAATTATGTCCAGATCAAAACTATACATTGTGATACATATATATGATCTTGACAGAATCCAGCAGCATTGATAGGCTATCAATGGACGAACTCTTCATTGAGCATCTAACATAATATTAGTACCCAAAGTGTACTCCAAGATGATATAAAACTTATGCGCACAAATGAAAAATGCAGCATATGATTACAAATGTGTAGACGATAAAATACGGTACCTGAAAAAGTGAGGAGCCAAACACCAACTCCTTGTGATTATTAAATGGGTCATGAATTACACCCAAGGTCTCCAGTTTGGGCGCAGAGACGATAGTTATTTCTGAAGGTGTATAACAATTATGAAGGAGCATCTTCCATGATGAGCTGTTGTCCTTTAAAACAAATTCCAATGCTTTTAAGGTGAGGCGACTTTATTTGGAGACAACTGATACCGATTTCTATTGCCAAAACAATCATCAAGCGCTCCAGGGCAGGGCAACTGGAGCGGATGATGTTGTGCAGTGAGGCCTCCGATAGATAAACCACCACAAACGAAAGTATTTTTAGCAGTGGGAGTCGAAGCATTTGTACCAGATCGTCTGGTAGATGGCACCAGGCGAAGGTGGCGGTGTGGAGAGAGGAGGAAAACCGCGAGATGGACAACGGTGGTGTGGGCACGAATTCTTGGTATGTTCGTGGTATGAAACTTTTGTGGTAATGGTAGAACTCAAACTGCTAGAGTTTTCCGAATTCAGGGGATGTCGGCCAAGTGTCCACCTTGCCGGGTATGGACAGCAGGTAGGTTGTCGGGATGCAGAGGCATTGAACGGGGCCCTACTGGTGAGAAGAGACGATGGCTCTGAGGAGATCAAATTCAGGAAGGACAGATATCTGACGACAGTCGAGATTGAGGGGCGCGGTGCGCCATAGAGGGTGCCACCGAGTTGAGAGAACTTGTGTGCGGCAGCAATCCTTGGTGGGGAGAAGCGATATGATCTCCTCAAGGATGACGCCCAGGAGATCGCTGATGCGGTCGACCGGAGATTCTACC
>NC_041381.1:375078812-375083481 GCF_002162155.2 Triticum dicoccoides | reverse complement strand
GGGGGGCTCGCCGCTTCTCCCCGCGCTACCGGCTGCGGGATCTACAACCGGCGTCGCCGCTGGAGGGAGCCTCATCTTCTTGGCGCTGGGGCCAGCCGACTCCGTTTTCCTTGTGGGCGTCGCGCCGAGCTCACGGGTTTGAGTAGAGTAGCCAGAGATGAGCCTAGTGGCAGTGCGAGTGGGGAAGAATGGGGGCTGGGGATTTCTGTAGGAGTGGAAGAAGAGGAGCAGGTGTTTTCTGTATGAGTGAGGAAGAAGGTGAGCGGGGTTTTCTGGACGAGTGAGGAAGATTGGGGAGCGGGGGGAATTGGGTGGGGAGACGGAAGCGGGAGAGCAAGTTGTTCGTGTTTATAAGGCCCACTGCACTAACTACTCGCTTTTTCCCAAGAACCGCTCTCTTCTTTTGTGTTGCTGCATTGGAGCTGGCGCATGGGCTTGGCTGACTGGCCATGCATGCAGGATGCATGTGCCCTCCGGCCACTTCATGTCCCTGGTTTGTTACTAGGCCTATTTAATAGGGTGGTTATGGAGTAAATTAAGGAGATTTATTTTCTCTGTGTGCATCCACCAAATTAGAGGATGCGGTACTGGATGCAGACACTCACATTAAACTAACATTCAAAAGAACAAAAGTTCAGCATGTCTATGCATCTCAATGATTCACCATACTATACCCAATATACAAAGTTGTGAGAAGGTGTGGAAATAAAGAAAATTGGTCGATGCTTCTCTGAGCAAAGGGCCTCACTACGCACGCATTAATTTCCTGGGCATGCTTGTTTCTTCTCAATGTTGCAAGCACTTTGAGCATGTTGGCAACTCCACAGCTAGCTAGCTGCCTCATCTTTGTGCAGCAAACACATGAGGCAATAGATATGACTCAACATGGGTCCATATTGTGCAGTTCCCCTAATATCATATTCATTGTCCTGAATCTGAAAAGATAGGAAAACAGTAGCTATACTTAAACGGTGTTGCAAAATAGTAGCACATATCAATAGCTCGGCATGACAAAACACGATCATCTGGACGAAGGGGATACTGACCTGCCTGAGGAAGATTACATATAATTTCATAAGTCCTTGGTTGATTTCCACCTTCGGCTGCACTGCTTGTTTGCTCCTCCACACATGACAGGATCGTTCTGCACTGCATTCAGCAAGTCAACGTACGAATAAGCTAATTTCATCTTGTGGTGGTCATTGTACCTAGTTATGAATGTAGGAATACCTGGAGCACCATGAGGTTAGCTGACAACAGGTAGATGCAGCCATATAAATTTTGTGCGGTGCTACCAAAATTGAGGTTTGTATCCCTTCCCGTTATGAGAATTCTTCTTGAAGTTGGTAGAATGTGACGGCTTGTTCTTTCCATCAAACTTGTCTTTCCCCTGAGATTTGTTCTTGTTGTTTTGGGGCTGGTTGGGCTGGAAGTTCTTCTCGTGTACCATGTGGGCACTAGAAGCTCCCTCAGTGACCCGAGCACGTGTGTCTTTTGCTCTCGCCTTCTCATCAAAATCAAGAGTGCTAATGAGATCCAAAACAGAAAACTCATGTCTCTTGTTTTTTAGAGAAGTAGCAAAATCATTCCACAAAGGTGGAAGCTTGGCAATGATGGTCCCAGCAACAAATTTGTCCGGCAACACACACTTAAAGTACTCAAGTTCCTTAGAGAGTGACTGTATCTCATGAGTCTGCTGAACAACAGAGCGCTCATCAGTCATCTTGTAGTCACAGAATTGCTCCATGACGTACAACTCGTTGCCAGCGCCCGAGGGCCCAAACGTGGCCTCGAGCGCAGCCCACGTGTCTTTGCCGCTGTCAAACGGCATATATGAATCCATAATGGAATCGTCAAGAACACTCAGCAGGGCGGCTTTGAAGAGGGTATCCATGTTCTGAAAAGCTTCCTGCTGTGTAGGTTTAAGATCTCCCGCAGGCTTACCCTTAGTGGCGTCATAGCAGTACATGATCTGAAACCAATATACTGCTCTTGTGCGCCACCTTTTATATTGTACCCCCATAAAAGTAGGCGGCTTCAAAAGCGCAGCAAAACCACTCGGAGTAAATTGCCTGTAATTAGGTTTTTGGATTGGATTGTTGAATATATGAGCAATTTAGTATGAGATTTAATCTGAATCAGCAGTAAATAGATCATGACGACAATTGCAAACATCAAAGTAATGATGCGAACTAAACCAGGAGGACAGAATCACATACTGTACAGCGGGAGCAGAACCGATGTGGTTGATGCTGTCACTCATGTCGTTGATGAAGAGGTTACCGAGGTCGGGGAAGAAGGTTGTCGTTGAGGAAGTCGTCGCTGGCAGCAGTCACAGGAGTGTGCTCCCCAGAAACCTGATCGCCCCTCTCCCGTACAGGATCACGAAAGGTGGGGTTCAGAGGACTGCTGTCCCTTCTCGCGGTGCACGCCGGAAGGAGGGCTGGAAAAGAATTGCGTGGCGGCACTAAGATCTGGAACGATGCAAAACCATATGATACATCGGCGGCTAGGGTAGAGCATGTCAGGTCGGTCGTGCGAGTATAATAGTAGGCCTTTGGCCCCCAAACCCCACGTCCAAGTCAATAATAGCTCAAAAAAAGTCAATAATAGCCCCACCAAGGTTTGTCTCAAAAAAACCAGAGTAATTAAGGCGTCCGTTAGTCCCTTAAGTATAAATACAATATCATTAATAATGGCCCCACCTTTTGTCTCACAAAGTATGTTGGAGTACAACCGGCTACACGTTTACAATCCGCTTCTCTTCTCTCTCCTCTTCTCTCTCCTTCAACTAAGCACAAATAGTATATGTAAATCCTTATAGCCTGCTTATGTCATCTAATTGTAGTACTTGCTCTAAAGTTACTATCCACTGTGTAGTCTGAAATGTCGGGCATGCAGCGGGCGGTGCCCTCGTTCGGCGCGCCGCTTCAACGGGGGAAGCAGTGAGAGGTCGCGTCGTCCTGACTTTCCATCAATGTGGAGCGGTGGGCTCAGCTGGCGCCGGGCGGGAAGCGCGCGGGGGAGGGGGGAGGGGTTTTTGTTGGGCCAAGAAGGTGAGAAGCCAACTTGGGATCGGTCCGGACGGGGAAATATCATGTGCTCCCATACTCTGCATATGACACTAGTCTATGTTACTACTCCCTCCTTTCCGGTTTATAGAGATGTTTAGAGTAACATAGTAATATGTTACAGTACAAGTTACTCCCCACTATGACCAGCCTTGGCCTCTCCAAGTGCTCCACCATGTATGGCTGCTAAGCCTGCCACGTAGGCATAAAATATGATGTGGCACCAATAAACTAAGCACCTATGCATTGAAGACTTGAGTTACTAAGCCATTTAATGCACTTAGCACCTCATCTAAAGAGCATTAATAGTATAGCCAGCTGCTGGCTATAAGCCAGTGCCATGTCATCTACAGCCCATATTATAGTCAACATGTACAATAGTAGATCAAAAGAGTGTACTACTACTTTTTTATTCTGTGGCCCTCCTTTCATTCTCACAAAGTGCCTAGGAGCACGTGCTAGAGCTGGCTCTTCACGAAGAGCTCGCTTACCTTCTCTCTCCTCTTCTCTTTCCTCCAACTAAGCAGAAATATACTAGTTTATTCCTTATAGCTCGCTAACTCAGCTCTATTGTACTTGCTCTAAGCGCATCTAAGCACTTACTAGCACCCCCTTGACCGTGGACCTTGATGGTGTACGTCACCTTGGGTCTCATAATTTTCCTCGTCCTCATCTGAGTCCTAGAAGATCTCACCCACATCATCATTAGCATGCAGCCGCCTTGATAGACAACGTGCGCACAAGGAGTAGAGGCGACTGGGGACGCACCACCACCATGTCGTGGGCACTCCGTATGTGCTCGTGTGCATGCAGCGTGCATGTTTTTCCATCGGTGCTAGCTCTAAGGCCGAGGCTACGGTCGTCTTCGTCTCCGACTAGCAGTGGCGGACCCAAAAATAAAATGCAGGGTGTGCACACTTCAAAAAATCAACGTATATTTTCTATGGCTTGAATGGGCCTTAAAAATCAACTAATTATTACATGGTAAAAGAAAATTTTCCAAAATTCTGGGTGTGCCATGGCACACCTGCACACCCCCTAGGTACGCCACTGCCGACTAGTAGTTGAGCAACGACGGCAAAGAAGTGCTACAAGAGATGCGTATGCGCCATTGCGTGCGAGCTTCGCCGTAGCACGACGAACCGGACGTCGCCGCGGATGGCGCACGCCTCCATGCAGCCGAGTGTGTGCGCATGCATGTGTTATTCACGTGCATTCTGCGACCGAGCATGTGTGCATGCACGTATTGTGTACGTGCGTTGTGTGCTCCATGTTGTGCGCGTATGTGCATGAGTTGGATCGGATGGAGTTAGTGTGTTGGCTTGTGTACATGCATGGCTGCATGCGTCTTGTACATGCGAAAAGTTCATGTTCTTTTATTTGTTTATAGGTGGGCAGGCGGCAAAAAACAGGGGAGAACGTGCAAGGTTCCTTGCAGACGCTCCACCGTGAGGTTCCTTGCTCCTCCTTGGTCGTCGGGAATCTATGCTCTTGAACTCTTTTCTTTTACGTGAGCTTTGTTCATCCTTTTCCCAACACGCGAGACATCTAGCATCAAGGTGCATGTGTCATGCAAGAAAATTGAGATAATCAGATAA
>NC_041381.1:375072955-375078454 GCF_002162155.2 Triticum dicoccoides | reverse complement strand
GGGGGGAACCCTTTTTCGTAAGTGAGTCGTGCACTTCGATGGCACCTACGCAATATTTTTTCTCCTGGATGGCACGTGAATAGTGCACGTACTCAACAACGGAGCACGGGATGGTAGCAATGACATGGTCAGCCATTTTTTGGAGAGAGTACGTACTACTAGTAAATAACTTTGATGTGTCCCGTCAACTCGCAGAACGACGAGAAGCTTGATTACGCCTTCTCCCTCGCCAACGTGTGCACGATGGCTCGCAGCACAAGGAGAAACTTTTGCTTACAAGCGGTGGACGTGTAGGAGTCCATTTGGTGTCAGATTGCCAGAAGCACTACTGTAGAACCATCGACTACTGGAAGAGGCGAAGAGCCAAGCGCAAGGTCACCTACTAACCTTAGGCTAGGCGTAATGGGAGTAACATAAGTAGGGGTACCTCCTTTTTTATTCTAGAAACAACCACACACGAATATCAAGATGCTGGTTACGTAGAACAAATTTCTTGCAGTCCGTGCTCAGCCCTCCTCTATCTCTCTTCTCAGCCAGCCAGCGGATGCGCAGAGCCCATCATCTGTTTGCTCACATGCGGCCCCACATGTCAGTGAAAATGCAAGAGGACCCACTGAACCTGCACATCTTTCACCTCGACGTGCTGGTGATGAAAAACAAATCCAATAAAGATCTTGGGTGGCCGCTTTTGGAGTTACTCAAGAGTAGTAAGATTCTATTTACAATTTAACCCAAGATGCACATCTCGTGGCTTCAACTACCACTCTATTTTCTTTCATGACACGACCTGGATGCTGGATGTCCCACGTGTCAGGAAAAGGAGGATGAACCCGACCAAATCTTCGGTTGTGCTCTCGGATTGGACCAGTTGTGCTAACTTAAAAAAATTATTGTGTACTCCCACTGTTCCAAAATACTTGACTTCCATTTGTCCAAAAATGGATGTACCTATATACTAAAACATGTCTAGATACATATATATTTTGACAAATAGAAGGCATGTATTGTGCAACGGAGGGAGTAGAATGGATGCAAGTTTTTGTATTGGGAAGAAGAGTACATCCATATATTGATAGAGCGTTGGAGTTGGCCTTACAAGTGGGACCGCAGTTGAGGAAACCGACTATCGGCAAACCCCCACCTTGCCCGTCGTGCGATGGCTGAGTTAGAGAAACGATGGGGTTGAAGAGATTGCTCTAGCACAGACTCCAAGAAATATGGTGTCAGATGGAAGTCGTGTTGGTGGTCTGTGTCGTACTCCTGGACGTGAATGCTTGCTTTGGCCCATGCCACCCTACTACTCCTACTGCTTACTATATAGTACTAGTATCGAGGATTTGAGGTGTTGGTTACGTACAATATGGCTACAGTAAAAACACCCGCACGACGCGCGAAGCATGTGAAGCTAGTACAAATAGTGTACTACTATTGTTGATTGGCCTCATCTAATAACCTGTTGCAATGCACGTACAATTATGTATTCAGAAAATATATTTTTCCATCATCGCACCACTCACTCACAGAAGCAACTCGAAAGCCATTCATAAATTTACTAAGTTTATCACAGGCATACCATTTTATTACATACAACAGGTCATCAACCCACATTGACAACGAGGATACATTATAAATACTAAAGTTTTCACCACACAACAAATAACAAGCAATGAAATGAACTTCAACTCAACCATTCCTCGGCGTTGGAAACGCTTGCTTTGAACCACAAGTGATTCTCTGGGACGGGCCATCTATTGTCGATCTCGAGACCAATGCAGGACTGATCATCCAGGCTGAAGCGGCCTACTATATTAGTACCAGGGTAGGGAACCACCCTAATGTCCGAGGTATAGACACAGTTGCTTCCCATAAATGGTACTAGTAATGTTGTGTCAACAGCAGTTGGATCGCCTTTCACCATCATCGGATAGTTTTGTCCAAGGAAGAGCGAGTTTTCTCCAAGAATGTCAATTCTGTACCAGGGAGAAGGTGTTGGTGCTAGCACACTAGTATCCAGCCCGAATACCCTGCAACGGGTGTTGGAATAGGTCCGGAGAGTGTGACCATGGGAGACAACACATGCTCCCTCAGTAGTAACATCATCAGTGGGTTGTATACACACAAGAAGAGGTGATCCATCGGAATTAGTTACCAGGCACCATTGAGTATATACATTCTGCTTGTCCTCATGCTCGTGATCATCACCATCGCCATCTCCCCCTTGGTTATAAAAATTTTCAAGTATAGGTGGTGGAATGTTCATAGGACCTTGGAAACACAAGAAGAAGGTTAATTAGTAAAGGGAAACTTGCTAACCCGCATGCATGTGGATGCAACAATTATAATTACGATGGAAGACAAACGTACCGAAACTACGAGGATCCCATGCAAAAACAGTGCCATGAGCGGTGGAAGCAAACACAAGACCCTCGTATTGAATTGCATCACAGTACACATCCGTGTATAGAAACTGATTTTTGAGCAATATCCATCGAGTCAAACCACCAAGGATGGTAACAAGCTTGTCGAAGATAGCAACAACTTCATAGTTGTTGTAATTCCAAGAGCGGTTGGGAACTCGACAAATTGCTATCTTCCATAGAAGACAGTCACCATGATCGTATTTGAACGTGCATACAATTCCGGTGTGCTCAACCTCTGGGCAGTCTGCTGAGATTTTTCTAAGTGGAACCCGGTCACGAGTGTACACATTCACAAGTTCCCGCTCGCAGTTGGACCCAATGTAAACAACCCAATCTCCATTTGCGCCTGCCCAAGCCTTGCCCTCAAGCGATGGCATCTTAACATCATACGTATCATTATCAAGCGGCATCAACTTGCACAGGGCGAGGCCTTCGTCGTGCCGGCGCCAGTCATCAGGGTCACGGCAAAGAAGATAGGGGAGATCAAACCGCTCCTTGACTCTTGGGTTCCTTGTAATGATGTTATTAGTTGAGTCGAGAATGGGATTGAACGAACCTGCCATGCTAGCCGAGGTGATGACGTCGCACCGATCAATGAGTTCCTCCACCACGTCATCTTTTAGATCGGGGCAAGAATAACAGGGTCGTTTCCGACCTATTCCCTCCATGGAGAAGACGATCGAACAATGGCAGAAGAAAGGGTGAAGGGTTGAAGGAAAATGGAGGAGGGAGAGGAAGAGCGTGCGATAGCAGTTCCAAATCGAGAGGGAAAGGCGAAGAGTCGATGGACGGTTGTCAGTTTGCCACGGTTCACGAAGAGGTGCCCCGGCCTACACGTCCGTTCGGAAATACTCCTACTACTCGTCGTCGTCTCACTGATATGTTGGAACAGGACCACATGTCAATGAAACATGGGGTGTAATTTCTCGTGCAAAATGCGATCTGGCCGCGTTGGCCCGAGGTGCCGCATTAGTTTTTTTTTAAGTTTGCCGCATTAGTTATCGACCTTTATTTTTTTAATATGCAATCTGAATGGATAGCTCCTGTGGTCATCACACGTGAGCGGATATAGTGATGGTTGATTCGCCCAAGCAACTTATTACTGTGGGAATATGGGAGTACCAGCGGATTCAAGGAACAGAGAAATGATGGTTGATTCGTCCGAGCAACTTACTGTGGCGAAGGTGGGGCTCTGTGATTTGACTGCTCACTAGTCATTACTACTGCGGCGCAATGACCAGGGTGAATCTTTCCTTGAAGTTGTGTTGTGCACTCAATATTGCTGCATGACAGGTGGAGCCGGATGAAGGATGTCCAACATGTCGGCAAAACGAAGTTGAATTGTTTCTGGCATTGCTATCAATCCTTCAGAATTTGTTTATATGTATGCATAATTTTGATGAAATTGTACTGTGATGATATGAAGGTTTCAACTTTGGTTCCCACAGGAAAAAAAAGGTTTCAACTTAGGATTCATTTTTTTTACTATGATACTTAGGATTCATGTGTCTTGCCTCGAGATTATCTTGTTACAACATTCCATCAAATACAAATGACACTACGATGGCTAATGCATAGTTGTGAGAAGTCGTACGAAGAAAGAAAAAAATATAATTGATCGATGCTATTCATAGGCATGGCCCCATTTCCTTGGCACAGTGTTCATTGCTTGGCAGCTAGTTTCACCCAGCTCTGTAGCCAAAAAAGAGGTGTATGAAGGACGCCACAATCCGATCATTTTGTGCAGCTCCACTAAAATCGAGCGGACCATCCCTGTTTGCAAAGATATCCAGTCAGTGTGATTACAATAATAGTGGAACTAGATGATGAAACATAACACACATAAATAGAAGCCGATCACCTCTACGATCTCTCTTTAGGACTAACTTCTTGTTGGAGAAGATTAGGCATGGAGTTGGATGAGGAGGATAACAAAACCAATCTCCCTTTCCGCAGTCCCATAGAAATGTAAAAACGTTGCCCGTGTGACATTTTGGCAGAACTGCACAAACACTCTTCAGAAAAGTGATTTGTGCACACCAAAAGGTCGCAATAGCAACGAGGTGAAAATGGATAGCCCTGTTTGCAAAAGGAGGTCGAAAGGAAATAATTATTGCCCAATAACACAAGTTGAAGACACATACGCCGACAAAAAAGAAGCATGTTCCATGTAAAAGGGAAAGATAGCACATGGTGGTTTATCAAAAATGGTTTGAGGACGAGATTGCAAGATGGAAAGTACGCCGACCAAGATACGATTTAAGCAAACAACTAAAGAAGATCCACATGTAGCAACGTGGGAAGATGGGCAGTGGAGCAAGGCCGGAGGAAGATGTACCTGAGGGTCGTCGGGATGTTACTAGGAGGGCGCCGGCGGCCGGGATCTGCCCATACTGCGGTAGCGAGCAAGTGGCGAAGGCCCTACCGCGCTGGAGCTTGGTCAGAGAGAACGGCGGGTACCGCAGATCGGGACGAGCTGCCTCAACACCGTCGAACGGAGAGACGATGCACATCCTCCCTTTCCGCCGGCGGACGGGATGCGGCCGGATCAATGACCAACACTGAGAGAGAGAGGCCACGGTGGCCTTGTGTGAGATGGTGTGACGAGAGACAAACCCATTTTTCCATTTTCCCCATGGCAATTGTTTTATATTCTAGGCATGGTACCCGACCCTCCTTCGAGTAAACAACCGCTACACGCGTCAAATTATCACGTGGGTTGCCTTTTCGTACAGAAACGAACTCCACTGTGTACCCGCGCGGGTGTGGCCGAGAACGAGATGTGAGTACGTGCGTCTTGCGTGCACTTCTTCTTTAGGTGCAAGTACGTATGTGGGTGAGTGTGAGAGAGATGGTTTGTGCGAAACAAAGGCAATGTGTTGATGATATCTCAATCAGAAAACCATAACATATGCAATGTGTGTGAAATGGAGTCATGGACGTGAGATATCGATGGAATTGAAAACAGGGATGAAGTGTGTGGCTGCACGATCGATAAAGAGTGCCATCGAATTTGTGTTTGACCATGTCAAAGATATAGGGCGGCTGGCCTACTGGAATTTGAGAGGGCAGAGGTGCA
>NC_041381.1:375011229-375072728 GCF_002162155.2 Triticum dicoccoides | reverse complement strand
TAGTATATGTGTGGGGAAGGAGAGGGACCTAGCTATGTATTGAGGGAGATCGGTCGACATCCATGGATATGTGTAGCAGAGGAATAAGGTTGGGAAAAATACAAAGGTAGAGCATCGGAGGGTTGGTGGTGGAGTGGCGTCTCACAAATGGTGGGAGAGGCCTGCTAGAAAAATGGAGGGTATGAGTGCAATATCAATAAGAGAGGGTGGGGGATGTCTGTCTGTATATGCACGTGCGTGTGAGAGATGGGTCGGGAGGTATTCAAGGATGATGAGGGGAGAACATATGGTTGTGGTAAGCATGCGTAACTACATAGGAAGATCAACCGTCATGTGTCCGAGAAAAGGAGAGACATAACTAGCGCGGTAAGTGTATCGGTGCTTGGTGAAAACGTATTATAGTCGACCTGGCTATATGTAGGGAGATCAGTTCATATACACGCCCGCATGTGTTAGAAGAAAATAAGGTCCGGAGAGGCAGACAGGGGGAGAGGGTGTGGCTAGGAGGTGGTGCGAGAGGCCTACATGTCGAAGGGGGAGGAGTGTGCAAGCATGTGATAAATGAAAAGAGGGGCGGGAGTGTGCACCTGCGTGGAATCGTATTGGACATATGGGGGCATGGACAGTGAGAAGAGAAGAGGGGAAGTATATATGTGTTTGTTGTAGGCACACTTGGCTAGAGAGGTATATCGACCGGTATGTGCCAGAAAGAAGGAGTCGGTGGCCTACACACACCGTTGGTGGATGACCTAAAGAGAAATAATGAACGTGCACGATGGAGGGGACGCTAAGGGTGTGTGAGGGGGGCGGGCGTGTGCATGCACGATAGAAAGTTAGCGCTAGCTAGCTACAAATAGAAGAGGATCATGAAGGTGTAAAAGACGAACAAAGATCATAATTCATTATAAAAAAGTGGATACGGATACTTGAAGAAGATATCATAATGTAGAACATTGATTATAATTTGGGCTAATGTGTGGCTTTTGCAACTCAGGTCTAAATACTTGTCATAATGTAGGGGGCGGGGCACTATACTTTGTGTGATAAACACAGTGTATGTATGGAACAAGGTTTAGATTATGAATATATAGTTAGTACATCAAATGTACTATTATTTGGAATCAACATTAGGTGTATTCAAAAAATAGAATTCGAGTTCATGTAGTACACATAGTTCATATCTATCTCTATAGTAATCATGTGGTGTGTTACTAAGGTAATACACGAATGATGGTTGAAGTTGGCAACAATCATGATTGTAGATTCTTATTGAAATAGAGAAACGAATTCAAATTTAGTTCGAATTGCAGCGGTAGTATAGACATTTGGAATGCACTAAAATGTTGGTATGAGTAGGTTACATGCATTATACAGCAAGCGAAAAATTTAATCGGACATAACATGGATTCATACTCCCTCCTTCCATCTATATAGGGCGTAATGAGATTTTTAAGACTGCGTTTGACTATTGACAAGATTAATAGTACATGGCATGCACAATGTGAAAATTATATCATTGAAAGAACCTTTCATAGACGAATTTAACGGTGTGCTTTGTGTAAGTTGCATGTCATATATCATTGCTCTAATATTTGGTCAAAGTTAGCATCGAAAAACGCATTAGGCCCTATATAGATGGAAGGAGGGAGTAGCTTTGAATAGCATTTGTATTGTAAAACGGGGCAAGGCTCTCTCTTTGTGTGGTGTGAATAGTTTTATTTTTTCATTTTCTTTTTGGTTGAGGGAAGTGCGAATTGATTTGGTACGTACAAGTACAATATTACTACACGTTAGGCTTGTCCCTAAAATTCAACCCACGTCTTGTTATATCCCGAAAATTCAGATGTCGTGTTCTCAAAATTGGCGCCTTCACAACCCGCGCCTTGCTATCCCGAAATTACAACGCGCGCTAAAACTCCCTCCAGCTGCCAAATCCCGACACGCGAAATCCCCCTTCTAACCCTGAGCCGAAAGGGCCGCTAGTTCAATCGGTGGGGGGTACTTTTGTAACACACCCTACATGTTGGACAAGCGCGTCCCTAAGTCATGCTTCACCCCCTCCCATCGCCCCCTTTTCGCCATTCGAAATCCCAGGCTGCCATAACCTCTCCGCTCCAGCCGCGAAACCCCACCCTCCTCCGTCTACCACATCACCGCTGCCCAGTCGGAGCCTCTTCCACGATGATGTCGTCCACCGCAATAGCTCGACGTCCCTCGTCCACCTCCCCGGATGAGGATCTGTCGTCCATCTCACCGTCCCGCCGGTTCAGCCGCCCCGTCCTCCACCTCCAAGGAGCTGCTCTAACAATTGCCTCGTCTATCGCGGATGCTCCATCCCCACAGCGCCACCTTAACCTACTCCACCAGAACCGCAGCATCCTCACCGACTCCTCGGATGAAGCCAAGGCCTACTCGGCGCCACCAAAGAGGTTGTACACTCATTGCATCGCACCTTCTCCTTAACTCGACCTCCCGGCACCGACGGTGCTCCATCCCGCACCCCCATGGAGCGGCTACCATGAAGCCGGCACCAGGGGCGACATCTCCATGGCCGCTCTCCCCCAGTGCGAGGCCCCTTCGGCGGCAGCGTCCATACCAGCCAGATCTGCTGCTGCTGCTCCGG
Source organism: Triticum dicoccoides (assembly GCF_002162155.2). NCBI lineage: Eukaryota > Viridiplantae > Streptophyta > Magnoliopsida > Poales > Poaceae > Triticum > Triticum dicoccoides. The sequence goes on along the minus strand of NC_041381.1, from coordinate 375,070,105 downwards.
CTCTCGCTCGCTCGCTCGCGTTGTTGCTGCTGCTCTGGCTCTCGCTCGATCGCTTGCTCGCCCAGCTATTGCTGCTGCTCTCCCCCTCGCTCGTGCTGCTGCTCTGCTCCGATTAAGCCACACTTCAGTCGACTGAATCGACTTTTGGGTCAGTCGATTTTCAGGGGTTGTGGGGGCTCGCCAGAGTTAAGGAAGAACCACCCGCAGCGGGGACGGGGGCTCGCCGAAGAGGTACCCCACTATCTATCTTAGGGTTTAGGGTGGGGGTGGGGGGCCTAGAGGGCTAGCCGGGGCGGCAATGGCGAGTTGTTTCGGGGCGGCGAGGCGGCGTTGAGGCCGGCATGTTCGGCCGGTGGTGGCTGGAGGCTCAGGGGGGTGCAGGTTGAAGATGAACTGTAGGCCCTCCCTAAACTACATGTCAAGTGCCTCTCTGTTACCATTGCATTCAGTTTCGACAGTAGCATTCAGATTCCACAGTAAATTTCAGTTTCGATAGTTAAGTTCAGAGTCAACACTTTTTACCTCATCTGTTGTAGTCAGGTGGTTTTTGGTGATGTTAATTTTACATCATCTACTGGAGATGCTATTAGAATCCCAGTTGACATTGACGATGTCTGTCTTGTGCTGCTTCAGCCTTGACGTCTTATGGCTCACAAGAGTTGCTTCAACGACAGAACAATCCATCACAACAGAGCAGTGCCCTGGATGTCGTCTACAAATTCCTCAGATCTTCCTCCACACCTCCGACAGCCACCTCTGCCTCAACTGCTTCAGCGACCAACCCAATGATGCTGAGGTCAACACAGCTACGGCAAAGAGGTTGTACACTTGTTGCATCACTTATTACTATACATTCATGTCGATCCATTAGGGCTATTTTGGTTCAACGGAAAAACGTCGATCCACTGGTTGTTACCATCACTCTAAATTTCTGCATGCTCTCCTTACATAATCTCACCATATTTTTTCGTATGCATGTCAGATATTGTACACAGTCATGCTGAACATGTAGAGAAAAAGAGAAGAGTTTTGTGCGGCAATACAATGTCATGCAGACATCGCTCCATGGTGGGTTCAATGGCAAACCCTCCCCACCCCTCTCCAGATTGTAATCCAGAGGAAGATATCTGTTTTGAGGCGGATTCAGACGCCGCTGACCACTCCTATTTACCCCCCAAGGTGTTTAATCTACCTTGGCATGATGATGTTAGTCATATCATGCATATGTTTGCTTTGCAATGCCTACTTTTGACATCATATATGTCATCTGCTTAGTTTATACATGTTCTGTAATGCCACCTGTTTAGTTTCTATATCATATATGGGAATTATGCAGTCTCATGTCTTTTAGCAAGCCATAATATATGTGAAATGTGCAATGCCATCCTATTTAACCAGGCATCATATATTTGAATGATATCTTGCCCATCCTTTTCTTCATTACATTTCCATTTGTCGACAATGTTTGTACATTAAACTACTCTTCCTATGAATCAGCCATTTGGGTGGGAGATGAAAAAATCTGGAGTGAAAACAAGGCCTTCAGAGCAGACAGTGCTACCTGTCAAAGCAGATCTCTTGTTGGGTCCCGATAGCTCCTCAGAGATGGATTCAGAGACAGATGACCAGTCCTATTCCCCCACTGAGGTGTATGCTCTAACTTGGCATGGTTATACTTCTCATATCATGCATACGGTGTCTTGCATTGCATAGTTTAGACATCATATATGCAATATTCAACACCATGTTCTTAGTTCAAACATCATACTGAATGCCCTCTGTTTAGCATATAAATCACATATGTGAATTAAATGATGTGATTCATACTTAGATAACATGTAAGTGAATTATGTCATGTGGTCCTATTTAGTTATTCATCATATCTTTGAATTATGTTATGCTATGCTATACAGTTTAGATAGACATCATATATTTGAAATTATGTCATGCTATCCATTTTAGTTAAACAATATACATGTCAACTATTTCATGCCCTCTTTTTTCCGCACTATCTATTGCATCTGTCTCTCATACAATGTCTGTACATTCAACTATGTTTCCTGTTTATCAGCCATTTGAATTGGAGCGGGTGATGCCAGTATCTAGCGGACTAAAAACACGGTCTTCAAATAAAGCAATGCTACCTCTTGGTGGAGATAGCACCCTAGTTGTACATGCAGAAGAACCAGCCCTACCACACATAACCTAAACTCTCGCAGATTGTACCCCTACTGCGATGGACAGAGAACCAGCTTCACCCAATCTAACCCCAACCCCAGCCGATAGTAACCCAGTTCCTGTTGACACAACACCATCTACACCATAGAGCTCCCAAACAAGAGCAGTTAGTAAGGCCGCTCCAGTGCCCAAAGGGCCAGTACTATCATGGCGAACCCCAACTCCACCAGTTAGTACGCCTATTCATGTGGAGGAAGCAGAACCAGCTAGTCGTAGTTTAGCATCTATGGCATTTGATGTTGTTAAATCGTATGTGCGTATCTTCCCATCTTGGAAATATTATACTGAAGATGAAGGAAAATGCCAGTTGTAGGTGTTTGTCCAGGAGTTATGTGTAAGTAATGTTATTCATGGCAATTACTTTGCTTCGTCCCATACATCCTACCTCCATGATGGTTATAATACAGCAAATTTTCCCATTTTTCTCTATAGAGAAGAACCGATTTGGAAACTCAGGATGAGGTAACCTGTGCTAATACCTTTGCTATCTTCAAGAATGCTTGGTGGCAGTATTGGAATTACCTGAAGAAATGGTACTTCACCGGCAAAGAAACTCATCAAATTCCTTTACGTTCTCCTGAGACACATTTACTGGACGATGACTGGGAACGCCTTATTCTGTACTAGTCCCGAACCAAGAATGTGGTAAGGTCTATGCGCTCATTTTCTATTTTTAAGTATTATATTCTTGCGTCTTATTGTACTCTGTTCATGTAGAACAAGTGCCTAAACCTGAAGAACAACTGTTCTAATTTAAGATTTCATTGCTATCATAGTTCAAAAAAGCGCTAGGCGTTAATTGTGCGTTTTGCCACCGCTTTGCGCTTTACTGACCAAAGCGCATGCTTATGCGCAGTTATGCACAGATTATGCGTAGTTATGCGCAATGCATTTTGCCAACGCCTAGAGCCTAGGCGCGCTTAAGCGCTCCCTTAGGCGCGCCTTTTTTAACTATGATTGATTTGCTCTTGTATCACTGTATTTACTCATACAAACTTATTTTTAAATTGAAGGATCCAATCAAAACTCCAATGGCACAGCAGGTATGTTCACGCATGTTTCTTTAACAGGTTTGCTCTTATCAATAGATCTGCTGATTTCAATTTCAATTGTGTATACAGTTGACTTTCATATCACGCACATTACTAGCATCACAACACAGCCAATAGTGTTTTTGTACATGTATACCCGTGGTACCCATCTGAAATCTTGTAGTTTCCCACGCTTTGTATTCTTTCACTGCTGCTTTGTCTTGAACTGATATGATTTGAACCGTGTCTCTATTTTGATTTGGCAAGACAATGCAGTGACCATAGGACATAGATATATGTTTGTTTGATGCTTTTATTATGTACTAGTACTTGGCAACAGAAGACTTGGTAGTTTAATCCTGTCCACCTTACTACTGAACTGGTTCACCGAAATGAGTTTCATATACTAGTACATGCTAAACTTGTTATGTGTCTGCTTGTTTCTTCTTTTAGAATGCTGACAGAATATTGGGGAAGAGTGCCTTATTAAGCAATGGTAAAGGAAGTAATGCAGATAAGGTTCAGGATAGTGACACATCCATGTTGGTCTCCAACAAAGCTGATAAAACACCTAAGGAAGACTATGTTGAAGACAGCAGACAACCCCAAAGTCCTGTCTTGGTTTAGTGTTCGAGTTACTGGCCTCTACCGCTTGCACAAGCTATTCAAACTCACTGTCTGAATCAGTTCGGTTTCTTGAGTCTCAACTACAAGCTGAAAGACATCGATCAGCTGTGCTGCGACAAGAAGCAGAAGGACTGCGGAAGTCCCTGGAGCATTCAGATGCATACTTTCTGGTGCAATAGCAAGCATTGGAGGATTTTAGCGCCAAACATGACAAAGCTAATCAGCTTGCTAAGCTTATTGCCAGCATGGTGGATACCAAGGATAACGTTTCTTGAGCTCTTCTGAAGTTGTTTCAGTTATGCTCTTGTTTTGCTGCCGCATTTATTTGCACTGGTGGCCAATTTTGACGGCCAGTGTATGTAATGTGCTGCTTTGTTCCCTATATTTGCACTGGTGTCGAACTTTGATGCCCAGTGGATGTAATATGTGTAATAACGGTAATAGGCTAGCATTAATTGCTTGCTTATTTATTTCCTTATTGTCTTGTTTAGTTGTTTGCTTGTAGTCACTGCAGTTCTTTTTCTGTGTTTTTCTAGTGGCCACAATAGCCTATTTTTGGTAACTAGGCCAAAATAATCATGGCAACACATGGACTGTTGTAACCATGGGCCTCCTGCAGGCCATATGATCCATGGGCCTTCTTCTGGCCGTAGGATCCATTGGCCTTCTATACGGGTCGTAGGATCCATCGGCCTTCTATACGGGCCTTAGGGTCAATGGGCCTTCTACGGGCCGTAGGGTCCATGGGCCTTCTACGGGTCGTACGATCCATGGGCCTTCTACGGGCCGTACTATCCATGGGGCTCATACGGGCCGTAGGATCCATGGGCCCTCTACGGGGCGTATCATCATTTCGCCAATCATGGGTCGTACTATTCGTGGACCATTACGGGCTGTTAATAGGCCGTATTTGATAACTCTATGAAAACAGCCCAACGGGTTTTTTTGACATGAAAACGGCCCAACATATTAACGGTCCGCAAACGGGCCCACTGTAATGACGGGCTGAATTTGGCCCACAAGCAGAAAATGACAGTAATGGGCCGTATGTAACCGAATGCTGCAAATGAGCCCAAGAATCAATGGGCCCTGAGAAGGCCGAAAGATAACTTGGGCTAGAAATGGCCCAATGGAGTAACGGGCCGTTAATGGGTATAAAGTGATACACTGTTCATTACGGGCCAGTTTCACCATGGGCCGTTAATGGACCAAGAGTTACAAAGGGCCTCATATGGGCCGAAAGAAGTCATGGGACACACATGGGCCGGAAGTTAAAACGGGCTGGAATTATATTGGACGGCCCAGATGACGCTACTGGGCCTAATTCGGATAGGGCGTAATGGGCCCTGGGTTAGCGGGTTGTAAATGGGCTATATGCGAACAGGCCGTTAACAGGCTTTCCGTGGGCCGGCCTGCCACCTTTTGAACAAGTCAAACGGGCCGGCCTTTTCACAGGAATGGGCCTCTGTTGGGCCGTGCCATGTGTCGCCGTATCATAGGCGCCTTCGGTCCAATGAGCGGATGACATCTGTCCCAACGGTGAGCCGACACGTGTTTCCTCCAGCCAATGATGATTTTACACGCGGAAAATCCCCATTGGTCAGGGCCGTTAACGGGTTATCGGATCTAAAACCCGACACGATAGCTTAACGGCGTTCCATTACGGTGGATGCCACGTGTCAGTCAACCTTGAGAAAGCACTTCTGTGACGAGCGTGATTTATCATCATGGAAGTGGACACTTCCGTGATGATAATTTTGGTAATGTCATGGAACACTTCTATGACAGCACATGTATGACTATCTTGATTCTGTCATAAAATCGTCATGGATGTACATGCATGAAAAAAAACGTGACCTACTCTGACAAACACGTATCATCATGGAAGTGTATTTTTTTGTAGTGATAGTAACTACCAACCGATCTCCGAAGAGGATGAGAGCCTCGGCGATGAAGATTTCATCGTGCCAGACGAACCCCTCGAACAAGAATGCTTTAAGCGCCAGCTAATAGCCACTGCAAGAAGCCTGAAAAAGAAGCAGCAACAGCTTCAAGCTGATTAGGATTTGCTCAATGACAGATGGAGTAACGTCCTGGCAGCCGAGGAATACGGCCTTGAACGCCCAACTAAGAATTACCCGAAGCGCAAGCTGCTACCCCAATTCGACGATGAGGCCGTGGAGCCTATACCGCCAACGCGTAACGCTACTGATGGACCCGACCAACCACCACGTGGCCGAAACAGAGCGGCAACTCAAGCCGAACACCAGCCCACACCACCCCGCCGTAGAGGAAGAGAGACAGCGGCTGCAGGATATACTTATGACCTACGACAGGACCTGGACAATAGAGCCGGTCAGACCAAATCAATCTATGGATCAAGGGGGTGTGTCTCAGTGCGAGAAGATGGCCATCAGGCCTGGCACGACAAGCATAACCTCACTCGGGCGAAAACCGCATACAGACTTCATCCGAACTTCGTCCTGACGTTGCCCGATATAGAAGCGCCGCACACCCCTTATGCTTCACCGATGAGGTAATGGAGCACTAGTTCCCAGAAGGGTTTAAACCCGTGAACATTGAATCATACGATGGCACAAAAAATCCCACATTATGGATTGAAGACTTTCTTCTCCACATTCACATGGCTCGCGGTGATGATTTACATGCCATCAAACACCTCCCCCAAAAACTTAAGGGACCAGCTCGACACTGGTTAAACAACCTCCCAGAAAACTCTATTGGAAGCTGGGAAGACTTGGAAGATGCCTTTAGAGACAACTTCCAAGGCACTTATATCTGGCCTCCGGACGCTGATGACTTCAGTCACATAGTCCAGCAGCCTGGAGAGTCAGCCAAAAAATTCTGGACCAGGTTCCTAATTAAAAAGAACCAAATTGTCGACTTCCGGACGCCGAAGCCTTCGCAGCTTTTAAACACAGCATCCGCGATGAATGGCTCGCCCAGCACCTTGGCCAAGAGAAGCTGAAGTCCATGGCAGCCCTCATAGCACTCATGACCCACTTTTGCGCGGGCGAAGATAGTTGGCTGATGTCTACTACGCAACCTTCTCCTTGTAGATGTTGTTGGGCCTCCAAGTACAGAGGTTTGTAGGACAGTAGAAAATTTCCCTCAAGTGGATGACCTAAGGTTTATCAATCTGTGAGAGGTGTAGGATGAAGATGGTCTCTCTCAAACAACCCTGCAACCAAATAAAAAAGAGTCTCTTGTGTCCCAAACACACCCAATACAATGGTAAATTGTATAGGTGCACTAGTTCCGCAAAGAGATGGCGATACAAGTGCAATATGGATGGTAGATATAGGTATTTGTAATCTGAAAATATAAAAACAACAAGGCAACAAGTGGTAAAAGTGAGTGTAAACGGTATTGCAATGTTAGGAAACAAGGCCTAGGGTTCATACTTTCACTAGTGCAAGTTTTCTCAACAATAATAAGATAATTGGATCATATAACTATCCCTCAACATGCAACAAACAGTCACTCCAAAGTCAGTAATAGCGAAGAAAAAACGAAGAGATTATTGTAGGGTACAAAACCACCTCAAAGTTATCCTTTCTAATCGATCTATTCCAGAGTCTGTAATAAAATAACACGAAGCTATTATTTCCGTTCGATCTATCCTAGAGTTCATACTAGAATAACACCTTAAGACTCAACCAAAACCCTAATGTCACCTAGATACTCCAATGTCACCTCAAGTATCTGTGGGTATGATTATACGATATGCATCACACAATCTTAGATTCATCTATTCAAACAACACAAAGAACTTCAAAGGGTGCCCCAAAGTTTCTACCGGAGAGTCAAGACGAAAACGTGTGCAAACCCCTATGCATAACTTCACAAGGTCACTGAACCCGCAAGTTGATCACCAAAACATATATCAAGTAGATCACATGAATATCCCATTGTCACCATAGATAAGCACATGCAAGACATACATCAAGTGTTCTCAAATCCTTAAAGACTCAATCCGATAAGATAACTTCAAAGGGAAAACTCAATCCATTACAAGAGAGTAGAGGAGGAGAAACATCATAAGATCCAACTATAATAGCAAAGCTCGCGATACATCAACATCGTGCCATATCAAGAAAATGAGAGAGAGAGAGAGAGAGATCAAACACATAGCTATTGGTACATACCCTCAGCCTCGAGGGTGAACTACACCCTCCTCGTCATGGAGAGCGCCGGGATGATGAAGATGGCCACCGGAGAAGGATTCCCCACTCCGGCAGGGTGCCGAAACGGGTCTAGATTGGTTTTCAGTGGCTATAGAGGCTTGCGGCGGTGGAACTCCCGATCTAGGTTTCTTTCTGGGGGGTTCTGTATTTATAGGAATTTTTGGCGTCGGTCTCACGTCAGGGGGGTCTCCGAGTCGTCCACGAGATAGGGGGCGCGCCCGGGGGGTAGGGCGCGCCCTCCACCCTCGTGGATGGCTCAGGACTCTTCTGGCCCAACTCTTTTACTTCGGGGTTTCTTTTGCTCCATAAAAAATCATCAAAAATTGGCACGTCAATTGGACTCCGCTTGGTATTCCTTTTCTGTAAAACTCAAAAACAAGGAAAAAACAAAAACTGGCACTGGGCTCTAGGTTAATAGGTCAGTCCCAAAAAATCATATAAAATAGCATATAAATGCATATAAAACATCCAAGATGGATAATATAATAGCATGAATACTTCATAAATTATAGATATATTGGAGACGTATCAGCATCCCCAAGCTTAATTCCTGCTTGTCCTCAAGTAGGTAAATGATAAAAGAAATAATTTATGAAGTGTGAATGCTAGTAGGAGCACAAGTTTGATCAATGATAATTTCAATCACCTTTGCTAGCATCATTATATGTCATAACAGTAGCTCATATCATAAAGCTTCTCATGATCAAGTAGCAAGCTATTCACATGTTAAAGCATAGACCATAAACTTTCTTGAAAACTAACAAACTATATTCTTAGTCATCAAACAATTGCAATTCATCTTATTTTCAAGAAGGGTCTATGTAAGAGCTTTGATTTAGCAAATCCCACATACTCAACTATCATATAGTCTTCCATGATTGTTACCACTCAAAGCATATTTTTAGAACAAATAGCATCGATCGAACACAGAGAAAGATAGGGGCTTAATGTTTTGCCTCCCAACTTACTTATCATATAGATAATTGTCAACAATAATAATTCATGATCAAATATATTTGAATGGCCATATATGTTAGATCTTTCCCCATCACATGATGCTTGCCAACTAAAGAGTAGGCTGGAATGAGAAGGAATACTATTGACTCTTGCATAAAAGTAAAACATAGGCCCTTCACAGAGGGGAGCAGGGATTTGCAGAGGAGCCAGAGCTCGAAGCTTTTAAAACAGAGATGGAAATAATTTTGAGAGGTATGCTTTCATTGTCAACATAACAACCAAGAGTTCCCAATATCTTCCATACTATATACATTATAGGGGGTTCCCAAACAGAAAGGTAAAGATTTTACTCCCCCTCCACCAACAATCACACTCCACGGCTTTTCCGAAACAACGGGTGCCATCCAACTGTCAACTATCCTGGGGGAGTTTTGTTTAGATTATTTGCGATTTTTTTTATCTTTTGATCATAGGACTGGGCATCCCAGTTACCAACCATTTTCTCGTGAATGATGAGCGCAGTCCACTCATTGTGAGAATAACCCACCTAGCATGGAAGATACTGACATCCCCTAGTCGCTACATGAGCGATTCGGGCATACAAAACAGATTATTATTTGAAGGTTTAGAGTTTGGCACATGCAAATTTACTTGGAACGGCAGGTAAATACCACATATAGGTAGATACGGTGGACACTCATGGAAGAAACTTGGTTCAAGGAATTTGGATGCACAAGCAGTATTCCTGCTTTGTATAGATATTTTGACTGGCAAAGGATTCTAAATAGCAAGCACCACATGTTGAAGGACCCATAACAATATAACTTCTATACAAATATACTCAAGCATAACTCATTATGTTGCCTTCCTTGTCCAAGTTCAACTAATTTGCTCAAGTTTGAAAATAATTAATGGGGATCACAATCATAGAAGATGTCCAAGATAGTATATTTATATGTGAAACCTCTCTTCCTTCAATATTCTTTCATGAATTGTTCAAGTGACCAATACTATGTTTCTTAACTTTCAATAAATTTTACCACCTCTACTTCTTATATGTGAAGTCATTACTCCCCATGGGATAAGCATATGAAACATATATAATTTCAGATTTATGATATTCAAATCATTCAACCATTTACTCATAGGATATAAGTGAAGCACACGAGTAAATTACAAACTACTCCAAAAAGATATAAGTGAAGCTCAATGAGTAGTTAATTAATTATGTAGCTATGTGAAGACTCTCTCTCTCATTTAATAATTTTAGATCTAATGTATTTTATTCAAACAACAAGCAAAATAAAATAAAATGGCATTGCAAGTATAGCACAACTCATGTGAAGAAGCAAAAACTTAGGCTCAACCGAGGCTAACCGATAATTGTTGAAGAAGAAAGGTGGGATGCCTACTGGGGCATCCCCAAGCTTAGATGCTTGAGACTTCTTAGAATATTATCTTGGGGTGCCTTGGGCATCCCCAAGCTTGAGCTTTTGTGTCTCCTTAATTCCTCTCATATCACGGTTTCCTAAATCTCGAAAGCTTCATCCACACCAAACTCAACAAGAACTCGTGAGATAAGTTAGTATAAACCAATACAAAAACCTTATCATTTTATACTGTAACAAATCACTAAAATTATTATTCAACATTGCATACTAAATGTCTATGCATATTTAATACTCCTATCCTCTAATAGAATCATTAAACAAGCAAACATATGCAAACAATGCAAACGTAACAGCAATCTGCCAAAACAATACAGTATGTAAAGAATGCAAGATTCATCATACTTCCCTAACTCCAAACATTATGAAATTCTACCACACTGTAGAAAATTTATCATATCTTATTATGCAAAAAGTTTCAACATTTTATCAAATTCTGGATTTTCTAGGGAATTTTTGCAACAGCGATAAACTTTCTGTTTTGAAACAGCAACATGTCTACTTGCAAAATAAGCATGGTAAAGGCTATCCTTGACATTTTTATTGAAAATAAAGATGCAAAATATTATTCTAAATAACAGAAAGAAAATCCTAACAAAATAAATTGATGCTCCAAGTAAAACACATATCATGTGGTGAATAAAAATATAGCTCCAAGTAAAGTTACCGATGAACGAAGACGAAAGAGGGGATGCCATCCGGGGCATCCCCAAGCTTAGGCTCTTGGTTGTCCTTGAATATTACCTTGGGGTGCCTTGGGCATCCCCAAGCTTAGGATATTGCCACTCCTTATTCCATAGTCCATCAAATCTTTACCCAAAACTTGAAAACTTCACAACACAAAACATAACAGAAAACTCGTAAGCTCCGTTAGTATAAGAAAATAAATCACCAGTTAGGTAATGTTGTGAACTCACTCTAAATTCATATTGGTGTAATATCTACTGTATTCCAACTTCTCTATGGTTCCTACCCTCCGATACTACTAACAGATTCATCAAAATAAGCAAACAACACATAGAAAACAGAATCTGTCAAAAACAGAATAGTCTTTAGTAATCTGTAACTCTCGAATACTTCTATAACTCCAAAACTCCTACAAAATTAGTAAAACCTGAGAAATTTGTGTACCAATCCAGATGAAAACGAATCAGATCAAAATCATGTTTATGTGAATTATCAAAACTAATTTACTGAGTGCAAAAGTTTCTGATTTTCAGCAGGATCAACACAACTATCACCGTAAGCTGTTCTAAAGGTCTTACTTGGAACTTTATTGAAACGAAAGCTATAAAACATGATTAATACAGTATCATAATCATGTGATCACACAAAAACTGTAGGGGTAAATATTGGGTTGTCTCTCAACAAGCGCTTTTCTTTCATGCCTGTTTAGCTAGGCATGATGATTTCAATGATGCTCGTATAAAAGATAAGAATTGAAACATAGCGGGAGCATCATGAAGAATATTACTAGCACATTTAAGTCTAACCCACTTCCTATGCATAGGGATTTTGTGAGCAAACAACTTATGGGAACAATAATCAACTAGCATAGGAAGGCAAAACAAGCATAACTTCAAGATTTTCAACACATAGAGAGGAAACCTACTTGATATTATTGCAATTCCAACAAGCATATATTCCTCCCTCATAATAATTTTCAGTAGCATCATGAATGAATTCAACAATATAACTATCACATAAAGCAGTCTTTTCATGATCTACAAGCATACAAATTTTATTACTCTCCACATAAGCAAATTTCTTCTCATTCGGAATAGTGGTGGGAGCAAATTAAACAAAATAACTATCATCTGAGGCACAATCCAATTGAAAACTTAAATCAAGATGACAAGTTTCATGGTTATCATTATTATTTATAGCATACATGTCATCACAATAATCATCATAAATAGGAGGCATGCTATCATCAAAATAAATTTCCTCATCAAAACTTGGGGGACAAAAAATATCATCTTCATCAAACATAGCATCCCCAAGCTTGTGGCTTTGCATATCATTGGCATCATGGATATTTAAGGAATTAATACTAACAACATTGCAATCATTCTCATCATTCAAAGATTTAGTGCCAAACATTTTAATGCATTCTTCTTCTAGAACTTGCGCACAATTTTCGTTTCCATCATTTTCACTGAAGATATTAAAAAGATGAAGCATATGAGCCAACCTCAATTCCATTTTTTGTAGTTTTGTTTTATAGACTAAACTAGTGATAAAACAAGAAACTAAAAGATTCGATTGCAAGATCTAAATATATACCTTCAAGCACTAACCTCCCCGGCAACGGCGCCAAAAATTAGCTTGATGTCTACTATGCACCCTTCTCCTCATAGACGTTGTTGGGCCTCCAAGTGCAGAGGTTTGTAGGACAGTAGCAAATTTCCCTCAAGTGGATGACCTAAGGTTTATCAATCGTGGGAGGTGTAGGATGAAGATGGTCTCTCTCAAACAACCCTGCAACCAAATAAAAAAGAGTCTCTTGTGTCCCCAACACACCCAATACAATGGTAAATTGTATAGGTGCACTAGTTCGGCGAAGAGATGGTGATACAAGTGCAATATGGATGGTAGATATAGGTATCTGTAATCTGAAAACATAAAAACAGCAAGGTAACAAGTGGTAAAAGTGAGCGTAAATGGTATTGCAATGCTAGGAAACAAGGCCTAGGGTTCATACTTTCACTAGTGCAAGTTCTCTCAACAATAATAACATAATTGGATCATATAACAATCCCTCAACATGCAACAAAGAGTCACTCCAAGGTCACTAATAGCGGAGAACAAACGAAGATTATTGTAGGGTATGAAACCACCTCAAAGTTATCCTTTCTAATCGATCTATTCAAGAGTTCGTAGTAAAATAACACGAAGCTATTCTTTCCATTCGATCTATCCTAGAGTTCACACTAGAATAACACCTTAAGACACAAATCAACCAAAACCCTAATGCCACCTAGATACTCCAATGTCATCTCAAGTATTCGTGGGTATGATTATACGATATGCATCACACAATCTCGGATTCATCTATTCAACCAACACAAAGAACTTCAAAGGGTGCCCCAAAGTTTCTACCGGAGAGTCAAGATGAAAACATGTGCCAACCCCTATGCATAAGTTCACAAGGTCACTGAACCTGCAAGTTGATCACCAAAACATACATCAAGTAGATCACATGAATATCCCATTGTCACCAAAGATAAGCACATGGTGTTCTCAAATCCTTAAAGACTCAATCCGATAAGATAACTTCAAAGGGAAAACTCAATCCATTACAAGAGAGTAGATGGGGAGAAATATCATAAGATCCAACTATAATAGCAAAGCTCGCGATACATCAAGATTGTGCCATATCAAAAACACGAGAGAGAGAGAGAGAGAGAGAGATCAAACACATTGCTATTGGTACATACCCTCAGCCCCGAGGGTGAACTACTCCCTCCTCGTCATGGAGAGCCCCGGGATGATGAAGATGGCCACCGGAGAGGGATTCCTCCCTCCAGCAGGGTGCCGAAACGGGTCTAGATTGGTTTTCGGTGGCTACAGAGGCTTGCGGCGGCGGAAATCCCGATGTAGGTTTCTTTCTGGGGGTTTATGTATTTATAGGAATTTTTGGCGTCGGTCTCACGTCAGGGGGGTCTCCGCGTCATCCACGAGATAGGGGGCGTGCCCAGGGGGTAGTGCATGCACTCCACCCTCGTGGATGGCTGGGGACTCTTCTAGCCCAACTCTTTTACTTCGGGGGCTTCTTTTGGTCCATAAAAAATCATCAAAAATTGGCACATCAATTGGACTCCGTTTGGTATTCCTTTTCTGTAGAACTAAAAAACAAGGAAAAAACAGAAACTGGCACTGGGCTCTAGGTTAATAGGTTAGTCCCAAAAAATCATATAAAATAGCATATAAATGATATAAAACATCAAAGATGGATAATATAATAGCATGGATACTTCATAAATTATAGATACGTTGGAGACGTATCACTGGCTAGCCCATAGCAGCAACAGTACCAGCGACCCTGGCACTTCTAAAGCCAGAAATGGCAACGGCAGGCCCCAACGCAACACAAACAAGCGTTGAAGCAACAATGACTATACCAAAGACAGACAGTCAACACCGGATTCAGTGGCTCCAAATCCGGTCAGCAGAAGAAGCCATCCAAAAGAAACAAAGACGGTTCAACTAGTCTAGACCGAATACTCGACCGACCTTGCCAGATTCACGTCACCCCCGACAAGCCTGCTAACCATGCCAATAGAAGTTGTTGGGTCTTTAAGTAGGCCGGTAAGTTAAACACCGAACATAAGGGGAAAGGGTCGCCCAGCGAGGACGACGATAAGGAGCCTCGCCCACCGAACACAGGGGGACAGAAGAAATTTCTCCCCGAGGTAAAAACGGTGAACATGATATACGTTACTCACATCCCCAGGAGGGAGCGCAAGCGCGTTAAGGGACGTCTATGCCATAGAGCCAATCTCCCCAAAATTCAACCCATGGTCAGCATGTCCGGTCACTTTCGATCGGAAAGACCATTCGACCAGTATCTGTCACGGAGACTCGGTCGCGTTGGTCCTCGACCCAATTATCAATGGATTCCACCTCATGAGAGTCCTCATGGACGGTGGCAGCAGTCTTAACCTGCTCTATCAGGACACTGTGCGCAAAATGGGTATTGACTCGTCAGGAATCAAGCCCACTAAAACTACCTTCAAAGGAGTAATACCTGGTGTAGAGGCCCGCTGCACGGGCTCAATCACATTGGAAGTCATCTTCGGTTTGCCGGACAACTTCAGAGCGAAGAATTTATCTTCGACATCATCCCTTTCCGCAGTGGCTATCATGCACTGCTCAGACGAACCACATTCACTCGCTTCAATGCGGTCCCGCACTATGCCTATCTAAAACTCAAGATGCCAGGACCACGCTATGTTATAATAGTCAATGGAAACATGGAGCGCTCCCTCCATACCGAGGAACACACCGCAGCCCTCGCAGCGGAAGAACAGGGTGGTCTTATCAATCCAAACCCTACATCAGCCGTCAAGCCCCTGAACACTGTCAAACGAGTCCGGACTACCCCACAGAATGACAGTCCAGCTCATTAGGAGCTCAATTAGCAATTTAGCCTCCATCTCAGCCCCAACCGAATCACGACATATGTACCGCGCGTACATAACTACGCACTAAAAATACCATGGGCAAAGATGGATGCATATCAAAGATAAAGTCCACAATATGACTCGACCCTACCTGGATCCTCATGTCCTCTTTTTTCCTATTTTTGTTTTTCAGGTTCCTTACAAGCCACATCACCTTTTGATGGTGCCAAGGGCCCTTTTTCCAGGCCCCTTATGAAAACCCGATCGTTGATCCTCTCAAAGGATCATACACCAAGGCGAAAAGCAGCGCAGACATGCGGCCGAGTATTTAAAGGATCTTGAAAGATCACCTCTTCCTTTTTAGGACCTGTACACAGCTTTCCCTTGTGCTCGGCATGTAAAATAGCCTAGATGCTTATAGGATTTTCTGTACAAATACATTTTGACATATCAATCAGACTATAATGGAAACGGTTTATTGCCCAACCTATTCGGTACTGGCTTATTTCCTAATCTGCATTCCCTATTTTTTTGTTCGATTGTCATGTACACCTTGGCATGACTTAAATCGCCAGAGGCTCCATTCAGCCACATACATTCCTTAAAAATAAAATAAGTCTGAACAATTTTATAGTACAATTTGGCGTCCTGAATATAACATTATATGCATCGGCTCTGAATCATGTCTTTGGTCAATAGTTGGGTTGCTCGGCTCCTGTGGTTACTACCTTGTGTTCTGCTTGTTCGGCTAAGGTAGTAAAGGGAGAACTACTGTGATTGTGTTTCTGGTTCATCCGGATAAATGCCTCATTAGAGAAAGCTGAAAACTAACTGTCATGATGCGGCGAGAGCTGGTCAGCTATTCGGTGACTAAGTATAAATCTCTTGCGATTTTTCCCGTGTTACGCGAAGGACCGGTCTTCACCTGGTCAGGCGTCTACATCACCCAAGTTCGGATAATTGAACAATAACAGGGGCTGCGCCTACAATCCTATTGTTAAACTCCTATGGCTAAGTGAGAGTGATAAAGCCACATGGTCTGATTGCCTGGTTCGCCGCACTAACACCTCCTTCAAGGACCAAGCCTTTGGGTTAAGAGTGTTCATGTGCTGTTCCGAACACCCCCGTACTACTTACATGGGGGTTGAAGCCGACGACTGGCCAACTCTCAGATACCGTAAAAAACCGCATAGGAGGGAAATAATTTGAGATGAAACAAGCAAAAATATTATACAAAAGCCTTGTTTTCATAATACAAAGCTCGGGCAGCACAGATACATTCATTCAAAAATGATGTCCTTCGAACACTGGACCTCTACAATGCAGGATCCTTCAAGGACTTTGTCAAAATGCCGCTCCGGCATGCGGTGCTCCTTGCCTGCGGGCGGTCCCTCGGTTGCAAGCTTGGTGGCACTTATCTTCACCCACTGCACCTTGACACAGGAGAAGGCCAGCCGAGCACCTTCGATACAGACTGACCGCTTTATAGCATCAAGCCGAGGGCAGGCATTTACTAGCCGCTTCACGAGCCTGAAGTAACTACTGGGTGTGGGTTTGGCTGTCCAAAGATGAACTATAACATCCTTCATGGCCAACTCGCCCACCCTATGCAGTTCGGTCAGCTGCTTCAGCTGATTACTGATGGGCACTGGATGCTCTGGCACAAGGTACTGTGACCAGAATAGCTTCTCAAGTGAGCTCCCCTCTTCGGCTCAGAAGAACTCCGCAGCATCAGCAATACTCCGGGGTAGATCCGCAAACGCTCCTGGAGAACTCCAAATGCAGGTCAGCAAGATGTACTTTCTCCTTAAAAATTTGCTCTACATATTAAAAGCCTTACCCGCCGTGATCTGCTTTGCCTCTTGGATCTGCCGGCAGGTGCCTTGGGCTTCAACCCAGGCCTCCTTCGCACTTTACATCTTCGTAGCAAGTTCAGAGTCTCGATCCGGCACCTTGCACTCCAAGGACTCACATTTGCTTATAGCATCCTTGAGCTCTTGTTGTACTTCATCCAACCTTGCTTCATGTTTTAGGCGGGCGGCTCATTCCTCCTCCGCCTCCTTCTTGGACTCAGCCAGCACGCTCTTGAGGGTCGACCTTAGACGTGTCAGCTATGAACATAATTATAAAACTCATTTAGATAAACAAATCAGAACTCATATCAATTCAGATATATTTTGGTATCACATACCTTGCTTTTCCTCCAACTTCCGCTTTAGTTCGGACACTTCAGTGGCGTGGGAGGTTGCCGCTAACATCGAAGCCTATTTATGCAAATAGACATATATGTTATCTCCTGCAAAGAATTATTCGATCCTCTGTTCGGCCTTTCTTTGCGAACACCAAACAGAGTCTTAGGGGCTACTATCTATACACAGGCATTCCTTTTACATATACAAATAGCCAAAAAATATATATTACATCACATACCTTAAAGCCTGTTAGAAGGCTGGTATAGGCTTCGTTCAATCCATTTTTAGCGGATCGGACCTTTTCAACCACCGTACCCATAAGAGTACAATGTTCCTCCACAATGGAAGCGCTCTGAAACGCTTGCACCAGAGTGTTCGGCACCTCCGGATTGAAAGAGGTCGCCGGTGGAGGTGACACGCCCCCTTCTTTCGAAGGAGGCCGCTCGCCCGATTCCGGAGCTGTATGGATCTCCGGAATAATATTTGGTTGGGGGCCGAATTGGGCATGGCCCCCGTCGCCGGTCTCCATGGGGGTCGGTTCCCCCTCTTTTTGGCAACAGAGGTATTACCCTCCGCCACCACCTTCACGGCCTTCCGCACCTCCCTGTGATCTGGAGAGGTTCTTCGGGACAACACTTCAGCGTTGTCTGTAGCGATGGGCGGAGAGGCCTACGGAGGCGACTCGCTCTCCATCATGTTCAGCTCCAACGAATTCCAAGAGGACGATGATCGTTGGGGGAGATCGCGAGCCGGACTGCAATGCATAGTTCAATATATTAGAACCACAAGGCACAAAATCGGATATATGTATGGTATCTTTAGATACTTACGATCCGGCAGGGGCTTCGGCCTAGGGCACCACTCGGGGGTGGCATCGCCGTCTGACTCGGAATCACCCGAAAGGGATAATTTCCCCTTCTTGGACGCCTCCGCCTCTAGGTCCATGGAAGCCGCCCTTTTCTTCTTTCCCCCTTAAGGGGAGAATTTCTCTCTTCCTCCTCTTCATCTTCGCCATGAGAGGAGAGAGTCTCGGTGTCTTTGTACACAACGTCCGGAGCACCTTTACAGCAGAGGCCACCTCTGGCCTCCTTGCCCTTATTCTTGGCCTTCTTCTCCGGCGCCTGATACGGCACCGGAACCAGCATCCTCGTCAACAGAGGAATGGCTGAGTCTTTGGGTAGCGGAGCCGGACATTAGATCCGCTCTGCCTTCTTTGTCCAGCCTTGTGTAAAGAGTGGAAAGCTCAGTATACTCCTTGGATTTACAAATTAAGGTCCTCAAAAAACTTATGGGAGTGGCCGGATGAGCGGAGTCGAGGCTGAGATCTTCGGTCGTTTTTGGCGATGAATTTTGGGCCTTGAAAAGCAGCTTCCATATGTCTTTGTGCGTCGTGCCGAATAACCACTGCAGGGTCCGAGGACTGGCCGGGTCAAATTCCCACATATACAGAGTCCGGCGTTGGCAGGGGAGAATCCGGCGAAAAAGCATCACCTGGATCACGCTGGCAAGACTAGTGTTCTTGTCTATCATACCCTTGACACGCTTCTGCAGCATCATCACCTCGTCAGATGACGCCCAATCCAGGCCCTTGTTGAGCCATGATGTAAGCCACATTGGAGGCCCGGACGTGAACTCGGGAGCAGCAACCCATGTGGCATCACAGGGTTCCGTGACATAGAACCACTCCTGCTGCCATCCCTTGACGGTCTCCACAAAGGTCCCCTTGGGCCAGGTGACGTTGGGAAGCTTCCTCACCATGGCACCGCCGCACTCCGCGTGTTGACCATCAACCACCTTCGGCTTCACATTGAAGACCTTGAGCCATAGGCCGAAGTGGGGGGGATACGGAGGAATGCCTCGCACACGACGATAAACGCCGAAATGTTGAGGAAGGAATCATGGAAATCTTGCCCATAGTAAAACATTTGACCGTGGACAAAAGGATGGAGGGGAAACCCTAGTCTATGAAAGAAATGGGGGATGAACACTACCCTCTTATTAGGCTCTGGGGTGGGAATGATCTGCTTCTTGGCAGGGAGGCGGTGGGCTATGTCCGCGGCCAAGTACCCTACTTCCCGGAGTTCCTTGACGTTCTCCTCTGTAACACAGGAAGCCATCCACTTGCCCTGCGCTCCAGATCCGGGCATGGCTAGAGTATTTGGTGGCGATGGAAAAGATTGAAACTTGGGCGCCGGAGCTCGAGGGAAGATGGGCTGAGGAGGAAGAAGGCGTGGGGAAAAAAGACGGATCCTTATCTTCTGTTTGACACGAGAAATAATAAAATAACATGGGTTATTGTATTATTACCTCTCTACGCTCCAGGAAAAATAAAATATTTCGGGCGTGCCAGTGTACTAAGTACACAAATAAACATTGGGAAACATGCACTTTATTAGTCTCTCATCAAAGAAATAAAACTACAAGTTCCCTTTACATATGCGATCTGAGGCCTACTAGCGCGGCCAGCCTGACTGTAGCGATTGCGGTCTCCTGGTTCCCGAGGCCTGGAAGGCTCCCGGTTAATTACTCCCGCGGGTTACTCCGTGAGACACCTCCGATTAAGTTGTGTGGTCGTCTTCATCGTCTTCAATTCGCGTTCTCCATGCATGATGATGATGGTGTGTGGGGTGTAGGTAGAAGCAAAGCACGTGTCCTCGTCGGTACACGTGTCGCTCAAAACGTGGCTTTGTGCTAGCCATGTCCGCCCCCGTCGGTCTTGACAACGTTGATGTACTCGGTGTTAGAGTAGCATGGATCCTGCTTGGCTTGGACTTCTTGACGATGTAGCGACTTCATTGGGGTATGCAAGGGGTTGCCTCGCAGGAGTATTTGTTGGATATCAGGTTCCGGCAAAACCCTTAAGGTTCGAACTCTGGGGTGCGCACGAAGATCTTCTGCCTACCAAAACACGCCCACAACCTCACCGCGAATCTAAGCTAGCATGATGAACAACACAAGGGACACAAGATTTATACAGGTTCGGGCCACCGTTGTGGTGTAATACCCTACTCCTGTGTGTGGTGTGGTGGATTGCCTCTTGGGCTGATGATGAACAGTACAGGGGAAGAACAGCCTCGCGAGGGGTGTTCTTGTGGTGGTGGTACGCGGATGAACAAGGTTCGGATCAGCTCCCGTTCTACTGTGGTGGCTATCTCTATTTATAGAGGCCCTGGTCCTCTTCCCAAATTTTGAGCGGGAAGGGAGCCAACAACGGCCATTTTGAAAGGGGGTAGCTAGTACAAGCTATCCTGACTAAAGGTGGTCTTCGACTGCCAAAGGCACTGGTGATGATGCCGTCTTGGGCTCCACGGTGACCTCTGTCCTGCCGTCCTGCTGGTCTTGGTCTCGTTGCACTGATATGGAAACCTTTGCTTGATGCCTCGGTACTCCACGCCTGCGCTTGCCCCCTTTGCACCAAAGAGGAAACGAGGACACTACGTCGGCTAGCGCCCGCCTGGTCTTTATCGTCATGGCTTGCGTCATGAGCACCTCGCGAGGTACCCCTTGCCTTGATCTCTCCGCCTCCTCGCGAGCCTGCCTGGTGAAGCCGCCCCAGAGGAGGCCTTATGTCGTCCGCCCCGCGAGGCTTGGCCCCTCGCGAGGGTCTTTAACTTGGGTTGATGAAGACGGGCCATACTGGGCCACTGCCGAGCCACGCCGCAGGCAGGCAAGTATGGGGACCTTCGTTCCCATAACACCGACAGTAGCCCCCGGGCCCAAGGCGCGCTCGGACTTGGCTTAGCAGCGAAGCCAAAGGGCAAGTGCGGAGCGCCGTGGGCCTCAATAGCCTGCGGCCTTGGTCGCTGCATGGCGATTGATTGGACGTGGGCGTCTCTACTTCCCCACACTGCCTCGGCAACTGCACGATTTGATGAGTCCCTGTCGCATGCAAAAAGAGTCATCATTACCTGTGATCGTGGAGGCCGGCGGTTGGCCTCCCTTGGGCTAAAAATGAGGAGGGGTGGAAGCCCCCATTGCACATCTCTTCTTGCCCCACCTGCTTCTTCTCCCTCCTCACTTCGGTTGCTTGCAGCATCCCATGGCGCCCGTGAAGAGGTTCTCGGCCGCGGAAAAAGGGAAGGCTCGCCAGGAAGGGCATGGCTCTCCTCCGCCCAAGCATGGCCGTGGTCGTCCCCACAAGCATCCCACGACTCCTACCGCGGCTCCTCGTGGTCGCCGTGGTGGCCCTTCGCGCGGTGGCGGTCGTCTGTATCAAGGTAGCCCAGAAGGTGGAGGAAGGCGTGTCGTGGCTGCGCGGCCTCCCCGGCCGTTCTTCCATTCGGCGGAGGTGCTGTCGGAGTTTGTTGTTTGGTCGGACAACCCGGTCGGCAACTCGCTCCAGCTCCCTTGCTTCTTCGCCGGTGAACTGCCGACCGCTGGCCCCAGCGGGCTCTGGCTGCAGGCGGAGGGCTACTGCAGCAGGGCCTCATGGGTTGCGGTGGAGATCTCCGTGGCCGAGAACGTGGCCCTAGCCCGGGGCTGGCAAACGATTGCCCGCGCGTCTGTCCTGGGCCGGTGATGCACCCTCCACTTCAAGTTCGATGGTGACGTGACCCTCTACGTGAGGGTGTTTGGAGAAGATCGCCGCCGTGTTGGGTGCTGCCCTAAAGATGATGAAGGCGATGAGGTGCTAGGCCTTGGTGACAGTCGTGACGAGGGCGAAGGCGAACCCGCTCCTGGCGGCGTCCATAGCACGCCGAGCTTCGAAGGCTCCTCCTCCGGTGGCAGCTCCTCCAGTGGTGGCCGCAATTAGCCACCACGCCACCACGCCCACTTCGAGGGCGGTAGCGGGTCGTCCCGTCACCGCGCCCCGGTGAAGCGCGAGGCAGAGTCTGATTGAGCTCAGGAGGATGATGAGGATCCCTGCTCACGAGCTATCGCAAGGCGCGCGCCATTTTTGTTTTGTTTTTCTCCTTTTCCTGCATTGGGAGAGAGAAAAGTATGGAGCCCCATGGGGGCGTGCAACAGACTGTGATCCCTAATTATCATGCTATATTTATCATCCCTCTGTTGTGTTATGGTGTTGCGGTTATGTTCCTGCGCGTAGGAACAACTTAGCTTGGGATGTTTGTTGTAGTTTTCGCCTTGTGAGGTACCCGCTCGAGGCCTCGCCGGGCGTCTTAAGATCTGCAAAGATCAGTTGCGAGAATAGTTTCCGAACCTTGGTCGCGAGGGTTGCCGGATTAGGCCCGACGCTTTGTGTCGCGATGCCCATGAGGCACGGACCGGGAGGGGTGCTCCCGCTGTGAACTTGAACGAGGGAGCCTCGCAAAAACCAGGCGAGAAAGGGCTCACTAGGGCGCCCGCGCAGCCCCCTCACGAGGTTGCGAGAGAGAGAGAGAGAGCCAGACAAAAGCCAAAAACAGAGAACAGGGCAGAAGACGGCAAACAACACCAGAAGCAACTTCAATAAAGGTTCAAACAAGGGAGAACAAGCGAACTGCAGAAAGCAAATGAAAAGCCGCGTCCGGCACCTAGTCTAGTCTTTGATGTCTCCTCACCAGCGCGGAGCTAAGTGCTGCCACTAAGCGTGGGCGGGAGCCCTCAAGGCCCAAGGGCGGCACTCCGGAAACTCTGGGTTGTGTACAGCCCCAACTCATTATTACATGAGAGTGTCACGAGCGACGAGCTTCACAGGCACTGGGCCTTGTTCACAGGCACCGAGCCTTTCTTGGGGCGGCGAGCTTCACAGGCACCGGGCCTTCTTCATAGGCACTGGGCCTTTCTTCACATGCACTGGGACTTTCTTCAGGTCTAGAACTTCTGGAGGTGCTGAATGTTCCAAGCGTTTGGGATGGGCACCCCCCTCCTGAGTCTCCAGGCGCGCGGCACCAGGCCTGGGAACATGAACAACCTTGAACGGACCCTCCCACATGGGCGAGAGCTTGTGCAGCCTTTCCTTGGAGAGCACCCGCCTGAGTACGAGGTCACCTACCTCGAGAGTCCTGGGGCGGATGTTGCGGCAATGATACCGCCGCAGCGCCTGCTGGTATCTTGCTGCTCGTAGTGCGTCTTCTCGATGGTGCTCCTCCCCCAGCACAAGGTCCATCCGCCGCATGGCATCTTGTTGTGCTTCATCAAATGCTAGGACCCGTGCAGAGTGACGCCTGACCTCATGAGGGAGGACTGCCTCTGCTCTGTAGACGAGGAAGAACAGGGTCTCGCCAGTCGACTTGGTGGCGGTAGTGCGGATGGACCACAGCACGGACTGGAGCTCGTCGTACCAGCCCTTGTCGCAGGCCTCCAACTTATTCTTGAAGGTCCTGGTTTTTAGGCCTTTCATGACCTCTGCATTGGCACGCTCGGCCTGGCTATTACTCCGGGGGTGTGCCACTGAAGCGTAGCATATCTGCGTTCCAAGGTTAGCAAAAATATGTTTTGAAGAGATTGCTGGTGAACTGTGAACCATTGTCGGTGATGATGCGATTAGGGACCCCGAATCGGCTCACGAGGCCCTTGATGAACTTGACTGCTGAACCAGCTGGGATGGCGCGGACGGCTTCCACCTCTGCCCACTTGGTGAACTTGTCGATGGCAATGTAGAGGTAGCGGTAGCCCCTAGGCGCTCGAGGGAACGGGCCCAAGATATCCAGCCCCAAGACCGCGAATGGCCACGAGAGTGGGATGGTCTGCAGGCCCTGAGCTGGCTGATGGATCTTCTTGGCATGGAATTGGCAGGCTTCGCAGGCCTTCACTAGCTCGATTGCATCGTTGAGTGTTGTAGGCCAGTAGAATCCGCTGCGAAAGGCCTTGCCGACGAGGGTCCGCGATGACGAGTGGTGTCTGCAATCTTCGCCGTGTATGTCAGCCAACAGCTCCTTCCCCTGTTCCCTGGAGATGCAACGCAGGGAAACATCATTTGGCCGCTTTCGGTAAAGCTCTCCATCTTGGATGCAGTAGGTCGTGGCCTGCTGGGCCACGCGTTCCGCGTCCTCCTCCTTCTCTGGTCGCATCCCTCACATTAGGTAGTCCTTGAATTCTGTAGTCCAGCATCCC
This sequence comes from Triticum dicoccoides, assembly GCF_002162155.2. Classification (NCBI taxonomy): domain Eukaryota; kingdom Viridiplantae; phylum Streptophyta; class Magnoliopsida; order Poales; family Poaceae; genus Triticum; species Triticum dicoccoides. The sequence goes on along the minus strand of NC_041381.1, from coordinate 375,045,282 downwards.
TCCTGAGGCTCCAACGCCAGGAGTAAGCGTGCTCTCGAGGTCGGGCCACAGGCTGGGGCTCCTCACTACAAAAAAAATACACTTCCATGATGATACGTGTTTGTCACAGTAGGTCGCGTTTTTTGTCATGCATGTACATCCATGACAAATTTATGACAGAATTGAAAGTGCATTATGTCGACTAGAGGGGGGGTGAATAGGCGATTTTTATGAAATCTTCACTGAGGAATTTGCCGGTGAGGAAATTCCTTAGCGAAGAACTATTAGCAGCGGAGTAAGTACTCAGATGTAAGCATAACAGAATACAAGCATGGTCATCATGATGAAATGAAAACTAGCACAGAGTACGGAAAGCGTAATCACAGGATAACACAAGATGAAGACAAACAGACTGAAGAAATTGAACTGAGGAAATTGAGAAAGTCTTCAGTCAAAGTCTTCAAACACAGATATGAACAAGCACTCAACACAATAATGAGGAAATGAAAGGGTTGAGGAAATAGAACCAGTAGGTTGGTGAAGACAATGATTTGGTAGACCAGTTCCAACTGCTGTCTCAGTTGTACGTCTGGTTGGAGCGGCTGAGTATTTAAACTCGAGGACACACAGTCGCGGACACCCAGTCGGTGAGCACGCAGCTCAGGACACCCAGTCCTCATCGTATTCTCCTTGAACTAAGATCACACAGATCCCGTCCAATCACTCGTGGTAAGTCTTCAGGAGACTTCCAAACCTTCACAGACTTGGTCACTCGGCGATCCACAATTCCTCTTGGATGCTCTAGACCTTGATGCCTAACCATCTGGAAGAAGCACAGTCTCCAAAGGTAACAAGCGTCGGATCCACGCAGGATCAATTTCTTTAGTGATGCTCAATCACTTGGGTTTGTAGGTGTTTGGGTTTGGGGTTTTTCCTCACTTGATGATTTTCGCTCAAAGTCCTCGGAGGATGGGTTGCTCTCAAATGACAAGTGTCAAGTTCTCTCGGAGCAGCCAACCAGCTAGTGGTTGTAGGGGGCGGCTATTTATAGCCTAGGGAGCAGCCCGACATGATAAGACATAAATGCCCTTCAATGATATGACTGTTAGGTGGATAAGATATTTTGGGACAGCTGGCGCGCAGCACAGCAACGGTCGGAAATTTGACTCTCAAATTCCTCAGGGCTATCATGTTCCTCACTGTGTAGGTAATCCGCACTGGCGAATTCCTAACTCCTCAGCCAGACCAAATTCCTCAGCGACTAGAAGAACTTCGTCTCTGTCACTGAAGAAATGACTGAACTGTATGAGGTTTCCAAAGGCTTCACTCGAAGGGTTTGGTAGGTGTAGGATTTTGAGTTGAGCATCACATGGAAATTTTTCCTTAGTATTTCCTCGACCCCCTTTAATAGTACGGTGTTTCCTATGACTCAAGAAGGAGAAAATGAAACTACAAAAACAAAAGTCTTCACACTTCATGTTCCACAAATGAATACCAAGTCTTCAAGGTCACACCAATTTCTTCACTTTCAAAGTCTTCAGAAAGTCTTCAGAATATCAAAGTCTTCAGTTGAAGAACTTCATTTTTAGGGGTCGACTTTCTCGGTAAATATCAAACTCCTCATAGACTTATAGACCTGTGTACACTCACAAACGCATTAGTCCCTTAACCTATAAGTCTTCAATACACCAAAATCACTAAGGGGCACTAGATGCACTTACAATCTCCCCCTTTTTGGTGATTGATGACAACATAGGTTAAGTTTTCAACGGGGATAAACATATGAAGTGTATACACTGATATTGAGGAATCTGATTACAAGATATAGAAGAACTCCCCCTGAAGATGTGCATAGTGAGGAATTTGCTTTTGAGGCAATGCACATTTGAAGAGTTGAATCATGGAGATCTCCCCCTATATCTTGTAATTCATACATGCATTTGATATATAATGTGAAGCATTTGAAATGCATGATGAAATATGGTGCCTGATGAGATTCAGCATGCGTGCAATGTCATTGACGAGGAATAAGCATGCAAAGCATAATGCAACAAAAGTATCAGTGCACCATCAGGTTTAAGATTACAACTCGATCCAAACAAAAGTTTCAGAAGAACGAGAGTTGTAACTTAAAAAAATGCCCTTAATATAGACCCGCTTGAAGACTAACTCAGATTTCTCCCCCTTTGTCATCAAATGACCAAAAGGATTGAAACTGAGGACTAACGCCCCTGAAGAATTTCAAGTCGATGGAGGAGCACTAGCGTTGTTGGGGTTGTTTGTTGAAGTAGGGCCTGCCGCAGTGTCGTCCAAGTCTTCATACTCATCAGTGTCACGCGATGAAGAATAAGAGCTGGCCACCAAGGAAGGAACTTTGACCTTCTTGAATTTCTTTGGTGGAGGTGCAGACCAGTCAAATTCTTCCTTGAGACCCCTATTCTTCAGATCTGCAGCGCTGTAGACATGAGAGAGAACAGCCCAGGTACGGTTGAAGGTTTCATGGAGGTAGCATTGGTTTTTCTTCACTGCATTGTGTGTTGAGGTCATGTTGTGAAGAACCAAACTGACGCTTGACCCATTTGTGATTGCGATCAACCTTCTGATGAAGACTGAGGAGTAACTCACGGTCAGTCATCACCCTGGGTGCTGTGGCTTGAGGATTTTGCTTGGCTGAGGTATTTGCGGCAGAGTCATGTGTGGCAGAATCGTCATTGGTAGAGTAAGATGCAGCCTTGCGAAATTGACCATCCAATGGACGAATGCCTTCATCGATCACAGCAGCGGCCTTGCCTTTATCATCAGCTGATGAAACTGTCCGTTTGAGGACTTCAATGGGAGGCAAGTAGCTACCGTGGTTCAGAGTGTCAGCTTTGTAATTCAGTGAAGATCTTGCCCTGATGAATCTCATAATCCAAGGAGCATAGGGCTTCAGCTCGAATGGTGACATAGTAATATTGGCCAGAGTCCTCATGAAGAAATCATGGAAGTTGACGGGAACGCCATGAATGATGTTGAAAAGCATATTCTTCATGATGCCAACGACTTCTTCATCATTTGAGTCGTGGCCTTTGATAGGACTCATTGTCTTCGTCAGAATTCGATAGACAGTCCGAGGCACATACAATAATTCCTTGACGAGGAATTTGGTTCTTGGGGCCTGCCTTGGCTTCAAAGGCTTCATCAGCACTTGCATATAGTGATTTGAAAGTTCTGGTTCATTGTAGATACAACGAGCATCATCAACTGGAGGACTGAGTGGTAGAGCACGAAGCAATTCAGTTGCTGGTGCCTTGTAGTGAGTATTTTCAGACATCCAGTCTAATACCCATGTGTTCACGTCTTCAGTGTTTCCGGTGATGTGCAGGGTTGCATAAAATTGAAGAATGAGTTCTTCATTCCAGTCACAGATATCAATGCAGAAATTCAGAAGTCCTGCGTCGTGAAGAACACTGAGGACTGGCTCAAAGCCGGGCAGAGACTCCATGTCCACATGAGGAATATGTGCATGATCGAAGACCTTGTCTTTGTTGAAGAGCACTGAGGAATGGAAATTGGCTTTGCTGGCAGTCCAGAAACGCCTCTTCCTTATGCGAGCAGAATCATATGGATTATAGTCAGTGAAGAATACGTGCTCGGCAAAGAAATCTTCAGCCTTGAACTTCTGTTTTCTTGAGAACGGATTCTTTTGCTTTGGCAGAGGGGTGTCAGTGAGTTGCATCACCACCTCAGGAATCGCGAGCTCAGGTTCTTCAGGCTGAGGAATTTCTTGTTCCTCAAGAGGTGCAGTCTGAGGATCAGCAGCAGCAGGTTCATCAGCACTAGTGGCTGGAATTTCTTCATGCACAGAGAGAGTGGGTTGAGTTTCTTCAGAGCCCATTTGAACTGTTGGTGCAGGGGACTAAGGAATATGTTGTATCGGGGTGAAGAGAGGAGTATTGGGATGCTGACTTTCCCAAAAGTCATCATTCATCACAGGTGTGGTGCATCCTATATCCACATCTTCATCTTCAATTTCCTCAACACCAGCCTCTTCAGTTGTGAACTAATGCATAGGTGAGGAAATGATTGGCGTTGAAGGGATTGCGTCCACTTCAATTTCTTCATCAATCTTCTCTGATGAAGCAGCAGAATGATGTTCTTCATCTGATCCGATTGGGATCTCATAGTCTTCTCCAAAAGGAACAAGGTCCTTTGATGGCATGGAGGAAATCGGAACAGCATCAATTGGATTTTCTAGTGAGCTGGTCATTGGCTTCATTTTCTTCGCAGCCGAAGAATTTGACACAGCTGATGCCTTCCTTTTCTTTACTGCAGCTCGCTCTGCAGCCTTGGTCTTCTTCACATCAAAGGAAGATGGAAGAATTGGAGTTGGTGTTGGCGCAGGAGGAGCTGAGGAATCTGGTTGAATTTCTTCAGGCGCAGCTGATGCAGTTGCCCTGACTTGTTCAGTTTCTTCAGGCGCACCACTAGTGGATGCCCTGGCAATTTCTTCAGCGGCTGGAATGGGATCATCAGCCCTGGAACTGGCATTTTCTTCAGCAGCCTGAACTTCATCAGCGGTGATGGCATGTTCTTCAGTCGGCTGAGCTGAGGCTTCAGCCTGAGGAATTTCATGTTACATTGGGGCAGCAACATTGGTTAATTTCTTCGTCAGGTTGATGAATCTGACTTTGGCTCCTTGCCAATCAGTATAATACACATCGAAGTTTTTGTTGAGGTCTTGAATTTCAGTCTGGACTTTGAGAAGTTCCTCAGGTGTCATTCTGACAACATTTTTCTTCAGGAACTTCTCCTTTCTGTATTGAGCTTTCTTGATCTCTCTTGCCTTTTCAAACTTCCATTTCTCTTTAGTGATGAAATGGGTCAACATGTGACTCTGTCCAGGGGTCAGATGAAAATCAGGCATAGGAGTGTTTGGATCCTTGTGCCAGAGATCAATATAATTGAGGATTTTCCTCGGATCCAACAGCAGTGGCACAGATGTGCCTTTGGCTCTAGCGGCCCTTTCTTGGCGATCTCTGATGATTTCCGCAAGTTCATCATCAGAAGCTTCATCATCAGAAGGCACATGGAATGCGACCTGTTTCTTCTTTGGACTTGGCCGAGGACCTCGTCCAGCTGTTGCTTTGGTCTTCAGCAGAGTCGGGCCAGATGATGAAATTGGTGCAGCTGAGGAACTTGCTGAGACACCAGAGGCAATCGAGAAACCAGCAGTCCTTTGACATGTAGCCAGATGCACAACAGCTGAGGACTTTGAAGGCGCTGTTGAGGACTTTGGTGGAGCTGTAGCAGTGTGAGGAATTTGCCTTGAGGGCACTGCTGAGGAACTTGGCCGTGAGGGCGCTGATGGTGAAGCACTTAGCTTACGAGCAGGCTTCTTTGGCATGGATTTCCTCGGTTTGACCGAGGCCTCAGTAGCAGTAGCAGTGGCAGAATCCTCATTGAATTTCTTCACTGCCTCCTTGGCTTGTCTTGCCAATTTAGCTTGGCGTTTAGCCCATTCTTCAGGAAAGTCCTCACCACGTTTGATGCTTGTGGGGTCAGCTACTTGGCCAGGTGCCAATGGAGCCCTTGGGCACGGAGGATTGAGGGCGAATTTCTTCATGTACTTTGGAGTCACATATCTGTATTCCCTCCATTCCCTTGCCCATCTCCGTTCAATCTTCTGAATGCGCACCTTGCGCTGATTTTTGTTTTCTTTGCCAAATTTTGCTTCATCAGGTGTGCAATAGTCAGCATATATTTCCTCAGGGATTTCAAATGCAGTCATAACCTCAGGTTTCTTTCCTCCTTTTTGCGGCTTCTTACCGTTTGCCATATTCTTCAGTTGAGGAATCTGAACAATTGAGGTCTCTGAAGAAGTATGCAGTTTTTTCTTCGAGGAACGCTGCAAATGAGTTAAGTTGATGAGAACCTAGTGATTCAGCAGCAGACATGAGTACCTGTGAACAGAGTACAGGTGCGAGGAATTTGGAGAGGTCATATGCATTTTGAGAAGGTTTTTCGAAAAGAACAAGTTTTGAGGAATTTGACCAGATGAACCTTGAGGAATTTCACTAAGCGTTCTTGTCTTAGGTTCCAGAGTTGTACAGATCGAAGATCCACACAATTAGGGAATCTTGAAGAAAATGCTTGCTTAGAGAAACAGTTCAAGATCATATGATGTGTGTGGTGTTCATTTGTGTGAAGATTTGAAGAATAAACACCTTTGAAGATTTTCAGGAAAGCTTGAGAATCAAGGCGAGTAATAAAAGTAACTTTTAATTACCCGAAGTGAAGAACACGACGAACTAAGAAGAACAGATGGGAAGTTCGTCAGGTTAGATTTTCCTTGCCCTAACTCGGCGGAGGAAGACAGCTACGGCGACGGCGGAGTGAAGATTTCCACGGTCGGCGTGAGTACGACAGCAACGAGGTCGAGGCAGCGAAGCTCTTCCTCACCGGCGACGATGGAGTAGCGGCGGCGCTAGGGTTTGAGGAGCTCAAGCGGGAGAGAGAGGTCGAGCAGAGTAAATGAAGTGAGGAAGGGGAGAGGGGTATTTATAGACACGGTGAAAAATTGTTTGCCCGAAGATTTGGGACGAACGTGCCCCTGCCCTTTCTCCTTCACGCGACATGTGTCACCCACGTACTGTGTAGTGGAGATCGTGTACGATCGTGGGTGAATAGAATAATGCATCGTGGGATGCGGAACAGTTTGAGCGGCAAAACCGAAAATTTGTATAAGATTTGTTTTGAAGTTTCGTTCGCAATTTCTTCAGCTGACCAGGACACAGTGAAGATTTTGAATGAGTTTCAAATAGAACGCACATGAAGAATTTGTGAATAGATTGGGTTGAGTATAGCATAGAGGGGGAAGGGTCCGATCATATTCACTTAGCAGAAAAAGCAACTTGAAGAAATAGCTATAAGTGAATGCTGTAGAGGACATAAACTCATATATATATATATATATAGCCAATGAAGAAAAATGAAGGAAACGGTGAAGATTTTGCAAAGTTGAAGAATTTCAGAAACTGAAGAATTTCAAAAATTAAAAAAAACATATTGAAGATTTTCAACTTCTTGTGGTGGTGTGACCCACCGTATAAGAATGGTGATTTCAGACACCACGTACAATTGTCGTAGGGCTCTGAGAATAAAATTCTTCATTAATTTCTTCACACTTAGAGTGTTATTCTTCATTGATTGAAGAAAAATGTTTCTTCATGTGTTGCACATCTAAGTTATCAATTTTGCATAAGTGTTAGGATGTGTGTCCTTTTCAAAGAACATTCGAAGATTCTAAGATATTTAGCTCACACCGCAACTTGCTAAATCTCTTCTCATCCAAGGGCTTAGTGAAGATATCAGCTAGCTGTTCTTCAGTCTTCACGTGCTTGATGGAGATGTCGCCCTTCAACACATGATCACGAAGAAAATTATGACGAATCTGAATGTGCTTTGTCTTCGAGTGCTGAACTGGGTTGTGAGCAATCTTGATGGCACTCTCATTGTCACAGAGGAGAGGCACATTCTTCACGTTGACACCATAGTCCTTGAGTGTTTGCTTCATCCAAAGCAGTTGAGCATAGAAAGAACCAGCAGCAATGTATTCAGCTTCTGCAGTGGACAGTGATACGCAGTTCTATTTCTTCGAGGACCAACATACCAAAGATCGTCCGAGGAAATGACAAGTGCCAGAAGTTGACTTGCGGTCCACACGATCACCAGCATAGTCAGAGTCAGAATATCCAATGAGATCAAAAACAGTGCCCTTGGGGTACCATAATCCTAGTGTTGGTGTGTGAGCTAGATATCGAAGAATATGCTTCATAGCCTTATGGTGTGATTCCTTCGGTGCAGCTTGAAATCGGGCACACATGCAAACACTAAGCATTATATATGGCCTAGATGCACATAAGTACAATAAAGAGCCAATCATGGAGCGATATACCTTGTGATCGAAGTCAATACCATTTTCATCAGTGCATAGATGGCCTTTTGTGGGCATAGGAATTTTGACGCCTTTGCAATCTTGCATGCCGAATTTCCTCAGTACATCTTTGAGGTATTTCTCCTAAGATATGAATATGCCATTGCACTGTTGACGAATTTGAAGACCTAAGAAGAATTTCAACTCTCCCATCATAGACATTTGATATTCTTCACTCATCATATAGGCAAATTCATCACTATAACGTTGGTGAGTACAGCCAAAGATAATATCATCAACATATATTTGGCACACAAATAGTTCACCATCATATGATTTAGTAAAGAGAGTAGGGTCGAGTGAACCGGGTGTGAAGCCATTCTTCACGAAGAATTCCTTCAATGTATCATACCATGCCCGAGGGGCTTGCTTGAGGCCATAGAGGGCCTTATTAAGTTTGAAGACTTTGTCAGGATTCTTTGGATCTTCAAAACCTGGGGGTTGAGCAACATATACTTCTTCCTCAAGCTTACCATTGAGGAATGCACTTTTCACATCCATTTGATATAAGATGATATCATGATGATTAGCATAAGCAAGTAATATGCGAATAGCCTCAAGTCTAGCAACAGGTGCAAAAGTTTCATCGAAATCAATTCCTTCAACCTGTGTGTAGCCTTGAGCTACCAATCGTGCCTTATTCCTTACCATAAGGCCATTTTCATCTTGCTTGTTGTGGTAGATCCACTTTGTGCCAATGATATTATGCTTGCGAGGATCTGGACGTTTGACCAGTTCCCAGACATTGTTGAGCTCGAACTGATGTAATTCTTCTTGCATAGCCTGAATCCACTCCGGCTCCAAAAATGCTTCATCTACCTTAGTGGGCTCTGTGATAGAGACAAAAGCATAGTGCCCACAAAAGTTAGATAAATATGAAGCTTTTGAGCGTGTGAGAGGACCTGGCGCTTCAATGTCATCGATGATCTTGTCAACTTGTACTTCTTTTGCAACGCGAGGATGAGCTGGTTGTCGTCGAGGTACTTGATCATTTTCCCCAGCACCATTGTCTTCAGCATTATCTTCAGGTGCGTCAGCTCTACGTTCTTCGCGTACTGGAATGAATTCTTCAGCAGATTCTTCAGTAGGAATGACATCCTCAGTTGCCTTGAATTTGATAGAGTCCTCAGGCGCTGGTTCATCTAACACAGAAGGTAGGTGCTCTCTTTGCGAGCCATTAGTTTCATCGAACCGCACATCTACAGTTTCAACAATCTTGTGATGAGCGATGTTGAAGACTCTGTAGGTGTGCAAGTCCTTTCCGTAACCAAGCATAAAACCTTCATGTGCTTTCGGTGCAAATTTAGAATTGTGGTGAGGATCTCTAATCCAACATTTTGCACCGAAGACTTTGAAATAACTCACATTGGGTTTCTTGTCAGTGAGGAGTTCATAGGCCGTCTTCTTGAAGAATTTGTGAAGATATACTCTGTTGATGATGTGGCACGCAGTATCAATTGCATCAATCCAAAAACGATGAGGCGTTTTGTATTCATCAAGCATAGTGCGAGCCATCTCAACAAGAGTTCTGTTCTTGCACTCCACGACGCCATTTTGCTGAGGAGTATAAGGAGCAGATAACTCATGAGTAATACCAAGTTCATCAAGATAGTCATCAAGACCGGAATTCTTGAACTCAGTTCCATTGTCACTTCTGATGTGTTTGATCTTCACACCAAAGTTGGTTGAAGCCCTCGAGGAAAATCGTTTGAAGACTTCCTGCACTTCATGTTTGTAAGTAACAATGTGTACCCATGTATATCGAGAGTAATCATCAACAATGACAAAACCATATAGAGATGCAGCATTAGATAATGCTGAGTAATGATTAGGTCCGAAGAGGTCCATGTGAAGCAATTCGAATGGACGAGTAGTGTTCATGATAGTCTTCGCTGGATGCTTGGCCTTGGTCATTTTTCCAGCTTCACAGGCTCCACATAAGTGATCCTTGAGGAATTTGACATTCTCAATGCCAATGACATGCTTCTTCTTTGCAAGCGTGTGCAAATTCCTCATGCCTGCGTGACCAAGTCGTCGATGCCACAGCCAGCCTTCTGAAGCTTTTGCAAGTAGACACACGGCTGGTTGTGGTCCTGTAGAGAAATCAACAATATACAAATCTCCTCTCCTAAAGCCTTCAAAGACTTTGGAATTGTCAGCTTCCATAATCACAACACAGCGATACTTGCCAAAGACAACAACCATATGAAGATCACAAAGCATTGAGACTGACATGAGGTTGTATCCTAAGGACTCAACAAGCATGACTTTGTCCATGTGTTTATCCTTAGAGATCGCAACCTTACCAAGACCCAATACCTGACTTTTGCCTTTGTCAGCAAAGATGATATGCTTCAGATGTGACGGTGATAAGGGAGCATCTATCAAAAGATTCTTGTCACCAGTCATATGATTTGTACATCCACTATCGAGGACCCATTCAGTGGTTTTGGGTTGATCATCCTGCAGATGAATTAGTGTAACTTACAATCTCATATGCTTCATCAGTGAAGAATATGATATCAAGTTCATCAAATGAATTTCATCAAGCGGTAAACAGATATAGCAGTAGGAGGACGTGTGAAATGAAAGTTCATTTCATCATGGTTAGCCTGCGTCCTTTCAGGAAATTTTGTCAGGTCCCCGGCAAATTCTTCAGACGTTAAGGCACGTCTGGAGACCTGACCCTACAGAAGAGATTAGTTCCTTTTCTTCACCACCCACATCTGAAGGGGTGGCAAAGAGTTCATCACTCTGCGAGCACCATACGAGAATGGTGGCATAGAAGCCAAACCATTTCGTTTCACATAAGAGGGGTTAGGGTAAGCATATGAATAAGCAGAGAAATTCTTCGAGGACTTATGAACATAATGATTTGAAGAATAATGTGCATATTCATAGACCTTAGCTCTACCCTGCGAAACAGAGTTGTTAGCACGATGATGATCATATAAGGACTTTGATCCAGTTGAGGAATTTGATCCACGTGAGGAATTTTGTCCGTATGAGGACTTGGATCCATATGAAGAATTTTGTCCATATGAAGACTTTGATCTGGGGTTCCTATTCTTCTCAGGTGGTGTCATGAGGACATTCACCTGAAGACTTCCAACATAACTTTTAGGAACCCAGATTTTCTTCATAGGGGAACCGTTCCTGCAGTTAGTCCCAACATATCTAGCAAATACTTCACCATTCTGATTTTTGAACAGTTTATAGTTGGAGTCAAATGACTCATCAGAAGAATGAGGAGATTCACATGTAAAGCCAGATAACATGGATGGATCAACTGGAGGTCCCTTTGCAGCAACCCATGAGGTTTTGGGGTACTGCTCAGGTTTCCAATATGTTCCATCAACATTAAGTTTCCTCTCAAAGGCAATACCCTCTTTCCTAGGGTTTCTATTGAGGATCTGCTTTTTGAGCACATCACAAAGAATCTGATGCCCTTTGAGGCTTTTGTACATGCCTGTCGTGTACAGTTCCTTCAGCCCTGCATCGTCAGTGATACTAGCAATATCCTCAGATGAGGAATTAGTGATAGCAGAGGCAGGTGAAGAATTTGTAATAGTTGAAGCATTTGAACATTCAGGTGAAGAATTAGCAGATTCACGTTCAATGCATTTTAAGCATGGAGGAAAAAATTCTTCCTGAGAAGTGCTGATTTGCTGAGCAAGTAATGAATCACGCTCCTTCTGAAGATCTTCATAACTCACTCTTAGCTTCTCAAGATCTTGCTTTCTTTGAAGAAATTCATAAGAAAGTTTCTCATGATCAGATAAGAGATTGTTATGATGACTTTGAAGGTTATCAAACCTAGACTGAAGTCTCTGAAGATTTTCAGTCAGGGCTTTAGTGCGATCCATTTCTTCACCCAACATATCATCACTTTTGTCTAGCATGTTTTGAACCTTTTCAAAAGCCCTTTGTTGTTTTACAGCAATCTTAGCAAGTTTAGAGTAGCTGGGCTTGAGATTCTCATCAGATTTATTTTCACTAGATTCAGAGGAATTGTACTTGAGTACCTTTGCACCTTTTGCCATGAAGCAATAGGTGGGAGCGAAGTCATCATTATCTTCATCAGGCTTGTCGGTGGAGTCAGTTTCTTCAGTGTTGAAGATGGACTTGCTAACGAAAGCAGTAGAAAAGGCCAGACTCGCCACACCAGATTCGGATTCTTCAGACGCCTCCTCTTCCTCATTTTCCCCAGATTCAGCTTCAGAGTCCATTTCCTTGCCAATGAATGCCCGAGCCTTCTTAGAGCTGCTCTTCTTGTGAGATGAAGACTTCGAGGATTTTGATGACGAAGATTTTGATGATTTCTTCTTCTTCTTCGCATCATCAGAATTGTAATCCTTGTATTTCTTCTTCTTCAATTCCTTTTCCCACTGAGGACAATCTTGAATATAATGACCAGGTTTCTTCCATTTGTGGCACGGTCTTCTCTTATAGTCACTTGATGAGGAATCACTGCTTCTTGAGGATTTTCCAAAGCGACCACGTCTTGAGAACATCTGGAATTTCTTCACGAGCAGTCCTAGCTCCTGACTCAATTCTTCAGGATCACCAAGGCTACTACCAGAGTCCTCACATTCAGACTCAGACACAACCTTGGCCTTCAGGGCACGTGGTTTGCCATAGCTCGAACCATAGAGATCTCTCTTTTCAGCAAGCTGGAACTCGTGAGTATTTAGCCTTTCGAGGATATCAGCAGGATCAAGAGACTTGTAGTTAGCCCGTTCTTGTATCATCAGACCTAGAGTATCAAATGAGGAATCAAGCGATCTCAACAGTTTCTTCACCACCTCATGGTCAGTGATGTCAGTGGCACCGAGGGCTTGAAGCTCATTTGAGATGTCAGTGAGGCGATCAAAGGTTTGTTGGACATTTTCATTGTCGAGTCTTTTGAAGCGGTTGAAGAGATTCCGAAGAACATCAACACGAGAGTCACGCTGAGTTGAGACTCCTTCATTCACTTTGGACAGCCTATCCCAGATAAGCTTAGCAGTTTCCAAAGCACTCACTCTTCCATACTGTCCTTTACTCAGATGGCCACATATGAAATTCTTCGCTTGAGAATCGAGTTGCTTGAATCTCTTCACATCGGCAGCGTTCAGTGAGGGTGAAACTGAGGGAACACCATTTTCGACAACATACCAGAGATCGTTATCAATTGCCTCGAGATGCATTCGCATCTTGTTTTTCCAGTAGGGGTAGTCCGTCCCATCAAAGGTAGGACACCCAGCCGAGACCTTGATCATACCTGCGGTCGACATAACTAAAACTCCAGGCGGTTAAACCAAAATCACACAGAACAAGGGAGTACCTTGCTCTGATACCAATTGAAAGTGTGTTATGTCGACTAGAGGGGGGTGAATAGGCGATTTTTATGAAATCTTCACTAAGGAATTTGCCGGTGAGGAAATTCCTTAGCGAAGAACTATTAGCAGTGGAGTAAGTACTCAGATGTAAGCATAACAGAATACAAGCATGGTCATCATGATGAAATGAAAACTAGCACAGAGTACGGAAAGCGTAATCACAGGATAACACAAGATGAAGACAAACAGACTGAAGAAATTGAACTGAGGAAATTGAGAAAGTCTTCAGTCAAAGTCTTCAAACACAGATATGAACGAGCACTCAACACAATAATGAGGAAATGAAAGGGTTGAGGAAATAGAACCAGTAGGTTGGTGAAGACAATGATTTGGTAGACCAGTTCCAACTGCTGTCTCAGTTGTACGTCTGGTTGGAGCGGCTGAGTATTTAAACTCGAGGACACACAGTCCCGGACACCCAGTCGCTGAGCACGCAGCTCAGGACACCCAGTCCTCACCGTATTCTCCTTGAACTAAGATCACACAGATCCCGTCCAATCACTCGTGGTAAGTCTTCAGGCGACTTCCAAACCTTCACAGACTTGGTCACTCGGCGATCCACAATTCCTCTTGGATGCTCTAGACCTTGACGCCTAACCGTCTGGAAGAAGCACAGTCTCCAAAGGTAACAAGCGTCGGATCCACGCAGGATCAATTTCTTCAGTGATGCTCAATCACTTGGGTTTGTAGGTGTTTGGGTTTGGGGTTTTTCCTCACTTGATGATTTTCGCTCAACGTCCTCGGAGGATGGGTTGCTCTCAAATGACAAGTGTCAAGTTCTCTCGGAGCATCCAACCAACTAGTGGTTGTAGGGGACGGCTATTTATAGCCTAGGGAGCAGCTCGACATGATAAGACATAAATGCCCTTCAATGATATGACCGTTAGGTGGATAAGATATTTTGGGACAGCTGGCGCGCAGCACAGCAACGGTCGGAAATTTGACTCTCAGATTCCTCAGGGCTATCATGTTCCTCACTATGTAGGTAATCCGCACTGGCGAATTCCTAACTCCTCAGTCAGACCAAATTCCTCAGCGACTAGAAGAACTTCGTCTCTGTCACTGAAGAAATGACTGAACTGTATGAGATTTCCAAAGGCTTCACTCGAAGGGTTTGGTAGGTGTAGGATTTTGAGTTGAGCATCACATGGAAATTTTTCCTTAGTATTTCCTTGACCCCCTTTAACAGTACGGTATTTCCTATGACTCAAGAAGGAGAAAATGAAACTACAAAAACAAAAGTCTTCACGCTTCATGTTCCACAAATGAATACCAAGTCTTCAAGGTCACACCAATTTCTTCACTTTCAAAGTCTTCAGAAAGTCTTCAGAATATCAAAGTCTTCAGTTGAAGAACTTCATTTTTAGGGGTCAACTTTCTCTATAAATATCAAACTCCTCATAGACTTATAGACCTGTGTACACTCACAAACGCATTAGTCCCTTAACCTATAAGTCTTCAATACACCAAAATCACTAAGGGGCACTAGATGCACTTACAAGAATCAAGATAGTCATACCTGTGTTGTCGTAGAAGTGTTCCATGACATTACCAAAATTATCATCACGGAAGTGTCCACTTCCATGACGATAAATTGCGCGTCACAGAATTGCTTTCGTCATGGGTGACCGACATGTGGTATCCACCGTAACGGAACCACGTTAAGCTACGGGTCGGGTTTTGGATCCGATAACACGTTAACAGCCCCGACCAATGGGGATTTTCCACGTGTAAAATCATCATTGGCTGGAGGAAACACGTGTCGGCTCATTGTTGGGACAGATGTCATCCACTCATTGGACAGAAGGCGCCTATGATACGTCGACACGTGGCACGGCCCAACAGAGGCCCATTCCCGTGAACAGGCCGGCTCGTTTGACTTGGTCAAAAGGTGGCGGCCGGCCCATGGAAAGCATGTTAACGGCATGTTCGCATATAGCCCATTTACAACCCGCTAACCTAAGGCCCATTATGCCCTAGCCGAATTAGGCCTAGTAGCGTCATCTGGGCCATCCAATATGATTCCAACCCGTTTTCACTTCTAGCCCATGTATGGCCCATGACATCTTTCGGCCCATATGAGGCCTTATGTAACTCTTGGCCTATTAACGGCCCGTGGTGAAACTGGCCCGTAATGAACAGTGTATCACTTTACACCCATTAACGGCCCGTGGTGAAACTGGCCCGTAATGAATAGTGTATCACTTTATAACCATTAATGGCCCGTTATTCCATTGGGCCGTTTCCAGCCCATGTTATCTTTCGGCCTTCTCGGAGCCCATTTATTCTTGGGCTCATTTCTAGCATTCGTTTACTTATGGCCCGTTACTGTCATTTTCTGCTTGTGGGCCAAATTCAGCCTGTGGTTACAGTTGGCCCATTTGTGGTCCGTTCACACGTTGGGCCGTTTTCATAGCGTCATGAAATACGGCCTATTGATGGCCCGTTATGGTCAGCCCATGAACGGACGATTCCAACTCTAGCCCGTTTACGGCCATAATGCGGCTTGTTATTGGCCCATGTTATCATACTGCCCGTATAAGGCCCATTGATGATATGGCCCGTATAAAGCCCATTGTTTCTACGGCCCTTAGAAGGCCCATTGTTTCTACGGCCCGTAGAAGGTTCACTGTTTCTACGACCCGTAGGAGGCCCAGTGTCACTACATTAAATATTAGCCCATGGTTATTGTAGCCTAGTTTAAAATAGGTTATTGCAGCCACTAGCAAACCGCGGAAAAAGAACTGCAATGACTACAAGCAAACAAATAAACAAGACAACAAGGAAATAAATAAGCAAGCAACTTACGCTAGGCTATCACGGCTATCACATATTACATCCACTGGGCATCAAAGTTCGCCACCAGTGCAAATAAACGCGCCAACAAAAGAATATACAAAACTGAGAGCACTTCAGAAGGCACTAGGCCTGGCCAGGAAGGGCCCCCCCAAAGAATTATCCTTCCATCAACATGGAGAAGGGCTTTGTCCAGCCCGTGTTAACATGTAATGTAAGTTCATCCTTCTCAAGCCTTCAAACTTTGTTCTAGTATAGATTTGGATAGGCATCATTTCCTCCACTGTTGTTTGCTTTGCTATTTACATCTGATTGGATGTTTGCAACAACTACCAGTTTCAAATTGTAGTTGTAAAAACATGTTCCTTATGCAGAACAGATCCATTTATTTGCTTATATAATTGTGAAACCTGTTACGTGTCTCCTTGTTTCTCTTTCAGAATCGTATCTCTTACGCCAGGCAGAACTTTAGGGAAGATAGTGAGCCAAACCATCTTGTGGACAGCGAGATGACCCCAAGGTCCTGTCTTGATGAAGACAGTGAGTTGAAGCTACTCACCAGCAGGTGTGAGACAACCTCTGTGCAGTCACTGCCTCAATCAGTTCAACTTCTTCGGTCTCAACTTAAAGCGGAAAGGCTTGCTTCAGCTCAGCTCCGACTTGAAGTCAAAGATGCAATGAAGATGTCAGAGGACTGCCGTGCGTACCATCAAGCCTTAAATCTAGTGTTGATGCATCTATCGTTGACACAACTGAGGTCTACTCATCTTCTCCCCAAAGAAAATTCTTTCTAAGCGTTGCCATTATTCTACATTTTGTAAAGAGTAAATATAGATCAAATAATATTGGAAGAAACAGAGGATAATGAAGCTCAGGTGCAGACTGATGATACATAATCAAATAGCAATTAATTAAGTACAGCATTACAAGGCAAAAGGGAGAGAGGTACTGACGAGAGCAATGCAGAGCCCATTATTGTTTTGAGATCGTATGATCCTTTGAGCAAGGAGATTCATCTGAAATTACTTTTCATACAAGAGAGAAGGTAAGGCACAAGCAGAAATTTAGGAGTTCAAATTTTGAATTGATATCATAGACAGTACCTGACGCTGGGCTCCCAGCAGTTCTAATAGGGCTTTGGCCACTGGAGTAGGGGTAAAGTGTGGTACAGTTGGGCCTGTGTTTTCTGTGGCTGCTGATCTATCTGATTTAACAGGTATCACTACCTTTTCCAAATACATAGTTTGTACTCCTTAAGGATCTGCACTCACCCTCTTCCTTTTGGACATCTATTACAAAAGAACAACATTTGACTAGAATCTAGTTGTTGTAGTTTATTCTGCACCATCTATTTAGGTAAAATTAATTTTAATCGCATGCACTGGTCCGAATTGATCATCAATGGTTCATCAAAACTAATGAAATAAGGGTGTGTGCATACACGACAATATATCTGCTTCCCTCTATTTTTATGCTTGTTTGAGGTGCCGGCCCCAAAAGAACAAATATTTTGCTTGATGGGGTTGGCAGCTCCATAATTAATAGAAGCATCAAATTAGTCATGCAACTTGGGAAGATCAAGAACACACAAACAAGTAATGAATAGAGGCTCGGAGCAGTGATGTAATAGCTAGCATCAGAAAATGTAAGGTAAAACAAACAAAAAGCAGCGGAACCACATGCTAGTTTGCTGATGTGTAATTAAGCATAGAGAACATTAACCAGTCTGATGGAACCAACAGGTGGCATCAGAACAAAACTAAAGCATATTAACTATACTAGTATGTATGCACGTGCAATGCACGTCTTAAAAGAATGGAGTGATTTTGGAGTGTGACTCGAAAAAAGTATAATGGAGTGATTTTGATAAATGGAATTCCACCCACAATTGTTTTTAATATTCACACAAAAAACTGTACATTCACATCTAAAATACTGGAGGTTCATTAAAAAACTGTATGTTACTCTATTATTTTTTCTTCCCATTCTCCTCCCAAACCTTCTTATCTGGGCTCAAGTCGTCATGCGCTCAAGCAGTAATATAGCCCATGAGGCATCGCATATGGGCCTTTTTTTCTTGGAAGGGCCACGTGAATATTCTAGAACACAGCAGAGGTAACAACAGTCGATAGTTCATGGCGAATCCGGCTGATCTTAGCCCTTGGATTTTGGAGACCAACGGTTATGATTGATGCTCTGGATCCATCTCAAAACTGGTGCACTATATAGTAGTAGAGATATAGATATAGATGTGCATTGGTATGTAATTTAGCACATGTAACATGTTCACTGCCAGAAGTATGGCCCTACAGGTGCAAGAAGAATAACGCGTCTCATGAAAAACTGAATGATGCCCTGAAGAAATTCAAAGGTGCGGTGCTTATGCTAGGAAAGTGAACATAGGCACCGGCCGTTGGATGATAGTACCTGATTCTCGGTGGCGTATGGGTATCGTTGTCGTACTTGATAGCTAAGGATCGTCGATGGTGCTCGTGTTGCGGTTGAGTTTGGGTCGGCTGTCGCCGTCACTGAAGCGGCTCCAGTGCTATGGTTGCGGCGCCTGTCGACATACAAGAAAGCACATCTGTGGTAAGTGAACAGTTGCACGATAAAGAGAAAAACCGAAGGAGTACAAATCGAAATAACCTGATGAGGCTGCGGCATCGGTATAGCTGGGCCGGTGGAGTTGAATATGGCGTCCGTGGAGCGGGTCCGGTGCAGTGGACGAAGGCTTCGGCGGGCGCGTTGTACAGTGCTTTCGATGAGGCGGATCTGTTGCAGAGGACGAGGGCTTGTATGAAGGGCCAGCGAAGGGGCGGACGAGGGAGTCAGTGAAGGGCCTATGCTGTGGTGGACGAGGGCGCCGGTTGAGCAGACCTGGTGCGGTGGACCATGATGGCAGTCAAGGAGATCTGGAGCGGTGGACAAGCCAGTCGCTGAAGCGGCTCCGATGAAGTGGTGAGTTGGCAGTTGGGGGTTCCAAGGTGCGGAAGGTAGATCCGGCGGGGTGTGAGGTCCACCGCTGCGGCGGAGGACTAGATTCGGTGGCTTGTCGTGGTTGGGGGGTCGGGGAGAGGAAGGGGAGGGGCTCTGGGGAAGAATGTTGGGAGCAAAGAGGGGAAAACAATGAGTTACCAAAGCAGCCCTTTTCCGTTCTTGTGGCAGGGGTAAAACAGGAATATCGCAGGGCTAAACTTTCGGGCGCGTGATATTTCGATGTGAGAGGGAAGTTTGAAAGCTTTTGGTGCCTAAAATTATAAGTATTCCGCTCTCGTACAGCGGACTATGATATCATGGCCGACAATTTGTTTGTTTTGCACGCAAAAAAAGTGCAAGTTTTGAAAATCAAGGTCTCCAACTCGAAACTTAGATTGTCCATTCAATTCAAATATGGATCATTGAGCTACTACAAGCAAATACCATCATACGGTCCAATTCAAATGAAATTCCAAATGTGTTTATCCTAAATATGATGACAAAAGCAAAAATGTGTATGTGTATGAATAAAGTGAATGATTATAAAGTTTGAACATGCCCGTATGTGTATATCTCTAGGTTTGATATATGAATTTGAAATCACAAAATTCCGGCTTAAAAAAGGTACCTCCGTTTATATGAATTACAAAAGCTAATGATGGAGTCGAATTCCAAAATTCCAATCTTAGGTTTGTAATTCTGGTACATCAAGGTATATCACGCATGTTCAAAAGTATCGTTATCTCATAGTACAAACTATGAAACAAATTGATCAACCATGAGTGCACAATATCTCAATTACGCTAAAGTCCCTCAAATATAGACACCTGACTCTTTATCTGAAGTCACCCCCCCACCACCACAACCACACACACACACATACACACACACACACACATAGAGAAGTCGTTCTCTCCCCCAGACACCAACACACGAGCACATTAACACCCATCTCCCTTGTAAAGTCCGGACCCCAACATAGGTCTCTATCACTTTGTCTCCCGGGCATGCACACATCTCTTCCCTCACTCTCTAGGTCTCCCGCTATCTCTCTTACCCAAGCACATGCACTATGTAGAGTGTATATTTCCAATACACACAAAACGTCGCCCCCAAACGTATATCTCCCTAGTTATGTGGTTCTCGCGCACTCACCTCACACACCACCCCCACTGCAAACAAGCACACTTTGTCTCCTTGTGCACCACTCTCCTCTTTCTATCTCTCCCACATGCGGACCCGCCCCAGCTCCTTCCCTGTATACATATATGTCGTGACTCTTTGCATAGCTCCCTAATGTACAATCGTTCTCGATTTCGCACATTGTTCTCTACACCATCTATTCTAGATCTCTCATGAAGTCCCTATCACACACACGATGACTCGCTTCCCCTGCGTCTCCGTTCATAGGCCAATTTTGGACAACATCAACATTGTCTCCCTATCTATACGCCATTTATGGACACAAACGACCCCTCTCGCCCCTCTCTTCCTCTCTCTCTCTATGTCTCTTTCTCTCTCTCTCTCTCTCTCTCCCTCTCTCTCTCTCTCGTCGCTATCTCTCTCTTTCTCTCGCTCTCACACCCCTCTCCCACACACACACACTCGATGTCTCTTCCAAATAGTCTGCTCCCCCCGCCCGCACCCGTGCTATCTCGCTACTACACATGTCACACCATTCCCCCTTCCCTTATACTAGGTTTACATCATCAGTGGTCTCTCTACTCCACATACACTCTCTCACTATCACACACAAACACGTGCACAAACACACACAGACACGCACAAACACCCGTTTATCTGGATCCTTATCTCTCCCCATGTCCGCATGTGTATCTCACACACTCACTCTCTAACTATGTATATGTGTCTCCACGTTACACAACACAAAGCCCCATGTACATGTCTCTCTCTATCCTCCACACACATAGACACAAAGAATCTGTTATCATTGCCTCAGTCTCTAACATATCGCACATGCACATTCTCTCTCTCTCTCTCGCAAACACGCTCAACAAGGGTTTCCCCATGAATAACTTACCGTCTACTCATCAACAGTCGTTGTAGTACGGCGAACACGAGACGTGAAAAAGAATAAATCTACACGTGCTTAGACCACCTAGTAGGACTAGAGCAAGCCAAAAAGCGCACCGCCGTCACCCCCTCCTTGTCGGCGACGGGAAAATATTTGTTTTACACAGTCGAGAAGTCATTGTGCTAAGGCCCCACATGCCGAGGCGTTGAATAGAATGTAGATGCTAGTTTACGGAAGCAAGTATCGATAATATGTTTGTATCTCCATGCTTATATTTCTTCTTTTATAAAAAACTGAGCTGGTGATGATGGTACATGTGCCATCTTGCAATATAGACCGTCTGATCTATATCTGACGGATGGAAATTAAACTAAAAGATACCCGCACCCCTCTCCACATTTGCAGACAAGGCCTTCCCCCGTTCATCCTTATCTCCAACAAACCTCATTGTTAAGCAATTAAGAAAGGAAGCCTCTGGAACAAACTGGCCTAGTGGCCGCTGCCATCGTTGTCAATCCCCATGCCTCCGCTCAGTCCGACCACCAACCACCACCACACCCAACTCCTCTTCACCTTATCTCATATTTATCGAGATATCATTAGTTTTTACACATGGGATTACTCCTACAAGGGTCAATCACAACAAGTGTTGTTATAAAGAAATACATCTTGATGTTCCGTTAATGCACGGATCTTGCTAGTACTCCTACACAAGACTAAGTTGGTGATGCTGGTGTGTCTGCCATCCGTCGTTTCTGACCATTAGATCTACATATAACAATTGTGAGGTAAGTTGTTGCCTTTTGTCACCAACATCCCACTTGTCTACCAATTTGCAGAAAAACCCAAAATTATTATCTTAAAACCAACCACATCCCTCTCTGACCTCACCAAAACAGCCCAAGGAATATATTATAATTGAAACGTAATATACATATGTATATCAAAATTAGGGTGTTTTGTACCAAGTTTGTGAATAAGTATTATTCTAATTATGATTCGTTGCAACGGACATGAACATTGCTAGTATTTCCAACCATGTATTTTTTTCTAGTGTTCCATAGTTTCGAGTTTTCCATCAAGATATTAGTCACTCATGGTTGATATTTACTTTCAATCATGTACACATATGCACTATGTAACTAGCCTTGCTTATTGGCTTCCAAAGCTTAACTTTCACTCCTACTTACAATATGTAGAGTATTTAACAAAAAACTACCACTTTCAACCAGCCCTAGGAAGAATCTATTGTACAAAAAATAGCAAAAATATACCCAAAATTTCTTAATCCATGCCAAAAACTTCTATACTACCTAGTACTCCTACCGATTAGGTTCGTTTAAACCCATTTATGACTGGGTTGGCCCACACGTCCGTGCTGACGAGGCAACTTAAACCAACACATTTTGTTTGACCGTTGACACGAGGGACCCACATCTGACCTTCTGTCTTGTTATTCCCCTCAAATCATTATTTTTCCTGAACATTACTTCAAACAATACTGATGCGTGTTCATCGGTGGCGCCGGTGATGAGCGAGTTGGCCGCCGCTCTGCCGGACGGGCTGGACGCCGCGCTGGCCTCCGCACGGGTTGGCAGGCTGGCCCGAGCGTGACTCACGAGCGAGCAAGCCGCCGCGCTAGCCTTTGCTCGAGCCAGATGGCTGGCCTGAGCGTGGCGCGCGCGAGCAAGCTGTCGCGCTGCCGTGCCAATCTAGCTAGCAAACCTTGCAGACAAGCAGCTGGACGGAGCTATCTTGGCTAGCTAGCGGCCGCAAGCGCCGGACGGAGCTGGCATCCGGGCTGCCGCAACATGGGCTCCGCACCGCCGGCAGTTTTGACCTCGCCTTCTGCCGGCGGTGGTAGCTGTGTCCCACGGCCGAGGATGACTAGGTGGACAGGCCGGAGGTAGGAGGTCACTCGAGGATTTTGGTTGGTAAGAGCATGTACAATGGTTGATAAGGTAGTCTTATCTTAAGTCTGCCACGTATGCAAGTGGTAGTAGTTTCTTGGCATTTTAGTGGTTTCTTGCATTATTAGGGGTTTCTTGTAAGGAACAATGTACGTACTACTAGCGACAAAAGGCGATTCTAGGTTGCGTTGTACTCCAACGATTACTACTAGTGGTCGCGGGAGTGTATACCTCGTTTTGTGGGTTCGATCCTGGCCGAACGCACGGCGGCCTTTTAAAAAAAATAGTACTAGTACTACACTTAGCTGCGAGCCAATATTTTACACGGGTAGTTTGAGTTTTGAAGTCAAATGGACGTGCGGCCCCACAATCTGGGTGCACTGGACAACCTATCCACGTGAACGGGTTTTCCTTCCCAGCATCACATGGCTCACGTGCTCGCCCTAGCCGCACCTCGCTTGCAGCTTCCTCATCAGCTAGTAGTAGCATATTTAAACTAGCGCCTCCCAATTAATCCCGAGGAGCCGCAAAAGCCTCGCGGGGCATTGGGAACTGTGCAATATGGCTCTGTACTCTATGTAAAATGTTGTACTACTAGTACTCTATAGCTTGTGGTGTTGCACGCATGGACTTCACTCCATTATCGGCTCTACTATAAAAGAACGGCGCCGAGTTCGACCCCCGTGATGCTACGTGGGTGCCGAGGAACACTCTTGGAGAGTACTCGCTTTTCATCGGGGACAGCTACCCCATTGTGAAGCGGATGCCACCTTCCATGCACGACACAAAAGGCCTGCCGTTCATGAAGCATGGTTGTGTCTTCATTGCGCACCGCAGGATGCACGACATGCTGGGACACGCTATCCCTGATTTATGCCGCTTCAGCTTGGATGAGTCTCCATCGTGTGGAACCGGACTAGAAAGCTGCGACAATGATTCCCGTTGCCCACCGCTATGGATCGTGCCATCCATGAAGAACACCTGGGACTGGAACCTAGAGGAGGACATGCATGTATCCCATCTATAACGTGTAAGTGGAGTACGGTAATTTTGAATGGTAGCGTTGTGAATATATGTAGACTAGTCGTGCACAAATTTATCACAAGAATTGGAGATGAACTTGTGTGGCATACTGGCATTTGTCCTTTAGAATTTATTACTAGTAAATGTGTTATGTGTACGTGCAAATTGTGTGGTTGTTGCACGGGCTCCAACACGCTCTTTGAGAAAAAAAAGGTGGCACAGCTTTGGATATACATGACGTGGCGGCATCATACAGTAGCATCGTTCGCTATAGTTGTAGTACACTCCTACTAGGACGACAACTCCTATAAAACCTTGCGCTTGGCTCTTTGCCTCTTTGGGAGGTTCAACAGTTCGTACTCATGTGAACCTTACACTTGCCTCTTCGCCTCTTCGGAAGGTCCAACAATGATGATACTACAGTACAATATGCGTCTGGCAATCTGACACCGATTGAACTGCTGCACGTCCATCGTGAGGGCGAGGGAGAGGGAGAGGAAGAGGGAGAGGGTGCTGTAGTCAAAACCCTCTCCTCGTCCTACGAACCATCGCGCGCATGGGTGAGGGAGAGGCGTAGTAAGCAAGCTTCTCCTCGTTTGGCGAGTTGGTGGGACACATCAAAGCAGTACTAGTACTAGTAGTAGTCCATACTGCGTCCTTTCCGATTAATATGGCTTAATTTGAAACGAGAAAAATACACTGGCGGTCAACGTATGTAACAATACGCTCTTTACGGTCACTATATATAGTTTTGCGTCGGCTATACGATCACTAGCTCATCGTGGAGCACCGTATTGCACCCTACTGACCGGCCACATAGTCGACGTGGAACTTTGTTGACTGGTTAAATTGTCACCTGGTTTCTGGGTCCCACCTGTCAGTTGGCGGAGCAAAGAAATCAGTTAAACAAAACTTTACGCAGGCACCACACGAATCCAATCCTTGCGCCCGAACCGCCCTGGCTGTGTATGTGAGTGCATGCACGTGTCCTCCCTCGGCCTTCCAACAAAGAGTGTACATCGGCTATAAAAGAAAGAGTGTAGTAGTACATGATGTACATCTACACTTCCAATGCATTTAGCCTTTAATCTAAATCGATATTGATTGACTAATGCACCAACTTGTGCTATAGGTATAGGCTACATGTCTATCCTTAATTACAGCATGCAATGGCCTTCATTTAATCTTCTTATCTCAATGGTCGCATGCACACATAAGTCTGCTACTTTTGGCCGTTAATTATACCCTGGTCAATGTGTAAATCTCTAAATGTACAGTCATTCATGGACGTAGGGAGTAGGTTGAGCACTTGAGCGTGAGTGTGTGTGTTGCATCGTGTGCTGTGTGCCGCATGGGTGCCTGAGTGTTGCATGCGTCCATGTGGAGTACGTGTGAGTGGTGCATGTTGCATGCATGCATGCATGAATGGGGCTTACTCCCTCCCATTGACATGTTCATATTTCAAACTTCCTCTGTTCCCTCCATATGGTGATACTCCCTCTGTTCCCAAATACTCCAGTATGGAGTAAAAGCCTCCCTCTGTTCCCAAATATGGAGTATTTGTCTTTCTACAGATTTCAACAAGTGACTAGGTACGGAGCAAAATGAGTGAAGTGAGCGTAGAGGCATAGGGATACTGTAGAAAGGTAATCCTCGCGATCCATCATTCCCCATCTCGGTCAGAGAGAACTATTCAACTAGTCTTCGCAGTGAAGTGACAATACACGTTGCAGCAGATGGGACATGTAATTAATAAGCTGAACCAGCGTGTTGGTGTTACTAAATCAGCCTTACCCAGTACTACCATCATGTTTGCCAGTAGAGAATGCTTCCGCAAATACGCCTACGCACCTGTGTCCTCCATTAACTGACATATGGGCCCTCTTGTGGTAGACCCACATGTCATCGGTGTAACTATTTACACTCAGGAGGACGGTGCCTATATCCTGGTAGTAGTACTAGTAGAATTGAGATTTAATGCACTTTCTTCCCCATCTTCCACTCTTCTTCCTCCTCTCTTCTTCTTCCTCCTCTCTTCCACATCGTCGGCCGCACACCATTTACCCCCACTCACTGCTCGCCCGCCCGCGCCATCTTCCTTGGTAGCTCGCGCGTACCATATCCCCTCGCTCACTGCTCGGCCACACGAGGAGAAGCTTCTTTGCTCGCCTGCCCGAATCCACTTCCCCGCTGGCTCGCAGGAACCGAAAACCCAAATGGCAAAGCCGACTGACATGCAGAGCCGCGATTGGAATTCCCTCCCTGATGTTCTCTTGGAGCACATCTGTAGTCATATGGACCTACTCAGCACCGTCCGTCTGGCCGCATGCTCGGTGTCTTTGTACCGTCTACTCGTCTGCAACCGGCCGGCTCTTTTCAAGACACCCTGCTTGCTAATGCCCGATCCTCGCAGGTGGCCCAGACACCGACTTGACGATCCTACGGAGGTTGTCGTGGTGCCCCTCGACATGCTACCACTACCCGTCCACCTGTCCTTCATGCGCAGCCACTACTGGGCGGGCATGAGGCCAACTGGATCATCCTCATCCACCACACCGATAGTCCGTGGCGTCTCGTGGATATCTACACCCAGTGAGAGATCACCCTTCCATCGTTGGATATCGCCGACATCGAGCCTCGTGGCCCGCCGGACACTCCTGCCTACTACGCACGAGACGCGTCAAGCTTTTGGCTCGACCTTTGTTTGCAGAATGTTGTAATCTGCGAAGTGCCCACACCATCAGAAGACTACATGGATTACAAGCTCATTGCCTTGTTCAACATGGGATTAGTCTATCTGGAATCCGGTCGCCATACATGGTTATGGCTCATCATCAATCCTATTGAGGCAACATTTCTGTCTGATGCTATAGTGCACGATGGCATCGTTTACGCAGTCGACGCACAGATTGGCTGCCTATACTAGTGGAATCTATCGTCGTGTAATTGTTCTATCTCATCTCATATTTACCTTATGAATACGACTGCCTGTTCATTTGTTACAAATTTAGAATGCATAGCATGTCTATAACCACATCATTACTATATGTTCCTCTCATTTCCTAGATTTTTATGACCACACATGTTATTGTTAGAGTTGATATGAGAACAATTGGCATCTAATGATAGTTAGAATACATATTATGAGCATAACATCATGATTGCTATATGTTACTCTCGTTTACTAGATTTTTATAATAGCGCATGTTATTGCTTAGAGTTGATATGAGAATAGTAGTAGTAAGTGCTATGGTAGAATATGAGTAGGCGCTGTCATAGCTGTTTTCCTCTCATTGTTACATGATGTTTGAACCATGACATGTTGCTAGACTATGAAAGCCATTGGCTTATTTTTTAACTTGGGGTATGATTATGACCACGACATTGCAATTCTCTGTCTATGATATGTGTCACTGTTATAATAATCTTAATTCCACACATACTCTGAACATGATTATTTATTTTTGTCCTTTTGGTCTCCAATTTGAATTGTTGCAGCAGACGCAAATGCGCTGGCCTTCATGATTCCAGGACCTGGAATCATACCAGCCGATGGGTGCTGGTTTATCGCTCGTTCAGCTGACGGCGGTCATCTGATGCTCATTCGCACATACCAAATTGACCAAACCATTACATCAAACCACATGCAATACAATGCGTGGGGCGTTCTTGACATTGATGGCTAGGGCTGCTTCGTGTTCGAGAAAGATCCCAGCTCCGTTGGGCCAGGCGTATTCAACTGGAGGCGGGTTTACAGCCTCGGCAACCACTCCTTGTTCCTCAGGCTCAATTATCCGATCATCCAACCAATCATCGATCATATCATCGGCGATGATTACTGTGCTATGCAACTTCCATTCGCGAGGGGGGGCTGTGTTTACACATCATACCATGGGTTTCATGAATCACCATATCCAGAGATTCGTCGACACAGCTTGTTCCCAGGTAATCTTTAGTGTGTGAAAGGCATCAAGATTCCATGCGATGGATAGCTTTTGCAAACCCGACATGCGGGGATGTGGTTCATGCCAATAGCAAATATGCACAACTTGATTTGTGCTGATATCTAGACTGAGCCATGTATTCTGTTGTTGTAGCACGACCCTCTTTTGTTGGATATTATGTACTGTTGTTAGTTTGAAGCACTCCTCTGGTTTGAAGGATAGATACCTTCCTGGGATCAAGTGCATCCTAACTCACCTGTGTAGGATGTACTGATAATGATGATGGAGATGCTGTGCAGAAGCCATATATATACATATATATCAGTTAGGCTTCAAGTGCGTACTTGTTAGTTAAACCTATGTATAAATTGTGACACTAAATGCGACTAGTAAGTAGTACAGTAGTAGTACTAGTATACGTCGGTCAAATTATTCATCATGTCCACACATTGAATTGACGTGACAACACGCTGCGCGTGAGGTGACACAAGAATCCCGGCGGCGTGTTCGGGTATTCCGGACTTCAGATTTGGAGTACCACTTATCTGTCAAAATCTTTTTTTTAAACGGAGGCAAAATATTTGCCTCATCCATTAAATAAGAGGAGAATAGAGATTAGAGTTTGTACAAGCGCCCTTGCAAAACGGCATGGTAATTACTCTCGTACAACTATCGAAGAAGCGTGAGTTTTTACTCTGTCGAAATCTTTCATCATTCACTTAAAACAGTCGATTGGTCATACATTGAGTACCATATAACTGGAAGACCGATGCAAGTCGAAGAAGGATTGGCTGGTGCTGCCGGCTGGCGTCAAGTTCGATCCCATGGATCAGGAGCTGATCGAGCACCTTGAGACCAAAGTGAGTGTTGACAGCGCGAGAATTCAGTCTCTCATCGATTTGTTCATACCAACCATCGACAGCGAGCACGACATATGCTACACCCAACCTGAGAAACTTCCAGGTAAGACACCGATCGGCCGTCTACTTGCACAAACATATTCCTTTGTTTATAGCTCTATTTTTCTTTTTAGACGCGGACCTGGTGAAACAATTACAATTTGACAGTTAATAAAAAGTGAAACAAGTAAATGCAACATGCCAAAGATGTTATGAAAATGCCAAACCTGTATTCCACAATACTGCAGGTATCACACTGAGTGGCCTAAGGAAGCATGCCTTCCAGCGCAATTCCAGGGCGTTCAAAAGGGGCACGTGGACGCGTCGCAAGATATAGTCGGAGTGCGGTACGCACGCGATGTGGCACAAGACCGGCAATACCTTGCCTGTGATGGTCAACGGCCGGCAAACGGGCAACAAAAAAGGTTCTGGTGTTGCACACCAACAAGAACTTCGACCAGCAGAGGACCAACTGGGTGATGCACCAGTACCACATCGGGGACCTGGAGCAAGAGAAGGAGCGGGAGCTAGTCCTCTTCAAGATTTTCTACCAGACGAACACTAGGGCCAGGAGTAGTTTGGTATTGGTAGTTGTACTACTTTGTCGTCCGCAAGTTGGTATTGTTGTTAACGATCTTTTGGTATGAACTTGCATTTGCTTGCAACCATCATGCCGAGGGTCGACGTGGATATAAAGCTGAATCATTTGTTTCGAAACGAATTCTCAGGCACCTGATTTTTATTTGATGGGTAGCATAAGCACCCGCCGTTCAAATTCCCAGTTCTACAGTTTTTTCGAAACAAGTGCATGCACTTATTATCGCGATAAAAAAACAATATCCATGATGCGTCCCAGTTATCAGTCTGTGCTTGCAGAATTCTCTCGTTTGTTGAGCACGTATATTGTTTTTTCAGGTCGAGCAAGTTTCAACTGGGCTGTAGACTGACCAGGGTTGGTTTTGTTTTTAACAGGCCCAGCCCATGACGACAACGAGGCACAAAGATCTAGCAGGTATCTACTGGCCTCTGGCCCACCAACGTTAGTTATATTTTGTCTTACAACATCCATAGGCAGTTTTGTTACTGAATCAAACACACATCCCAGTTCTATTTTCCTCTTTAAACGCATGTCCTACATCCGTTTTCTAATCTCTACCTATAGTTTTACTAGTTCATATACACGTATCATTATATTGAAAACACATAAAATTCCCTTTTCATATTTACATCCTTATTTTTGTTGTTTTTTCCCACCCAGCGCTGATTTTTTTACCACTGGTTTTCCCTTAAACCAACTCAATTGTCCCACGTCTTATTTGCTCACAAAAACAAAACGATTTTTTTGGCAAATCAATAAGTTCTTATAAAAATGTTTATCATTTGGGGATTACAACAGTTTGGACTCCACCGAAATATGCAAAATAAGGTTGAACTTTTTGACCGTGGTCCTGGGCAGAAAATGGGCTGTAATAAATTACTTAAGAATTAGCAAATGGGCTGCAAATTATAAAAAATAGAAAATGGGCTGCAAATTGTAAAAAATAGCAAATGGGCTTTATGTTGTCTGCCACAGATTTGGAGGCTGACTTGTGGGCCTACTAAGTTCATGCGTACACAAGGTTTCTTAAAAAATAAACTTAGTCAACAATCGACTCTACCAGCGTCAGACCGTTAGATGTCAATCTAACGGCAATCGTGCTTCTTCAGTCTCTGATCTTCCTGCCCCAGCCGCCCAAACCAGCGCCGTCGAAACCGCCTGCTCCCGCCTCCCGTGGCCGGCAGTGCTGCCGGGCAGGCCTCACGGCCCCATCATACTCGCATCCCTGGCCTGTCTATCCCTCTACTCACCCACACCTCCTGTTATTTTCCGGCGGAAGCAGCCGAACCATTCAACCCTCGTACTCTCCACCGCGTGGGCAGCCACTGCCGTGTCTTCGCCGGCTCCCTGTCATTCCCTTCGTAGGCCTTGCCGTCGTCCACCGCCCTGGTGCTCTCGATGCGGCATGGTCAACGATGTCCATCCAATGGTTGTAGTGCTTCTTCAACCTCTGGTCTTCTTGCCCCAGCCGCCCAAAGCAGCACCGGTCGTGCCGCATGCTCCTGCCTCCCGTGGCCGGCTATGCTGCTGCGGAGGCCTCACCATCCCCATACTACTCCCATCGCTGGCCAGGCCAACCCTCCACTCACCCACTCCCCCTGTTATTCTGCAGCGACGGCATCCTCACACCACAGCTGAACCAGTGAACCCTCATACTCCTCTTCGCGTGGGCATACACTGCTGCGTCTTCCCCTGCTCCGCATCGTCCCCTTCCTAGGCCTCACCATCGTCCACCGCCCTGGTGCTCTCGGTGCGGCGTGGTCAATGTGGTCAACGACCGACTTCCATCAGAAGAGTACTATACGTGGAGAGGCTGACAGCTGGGTCCACAGCAGCCGCAAGGAAGTGCCTCCTTATTATGCACAAAATAATTATTCCTCCACCTGACATCAGGGACCCACTGGACGGGCCACCAGTATTTCGCGGAAAAAACGTTTCCCCTGACTGCTGTGACCCATCGGACGGGCCACCGTATTTCGCGAAAAAACGTTTGCCCCTGACTGCTGGGACCCACCGGACGGACCACCGTATTTCATGAAAAAAATGTTCCCGCCGCTGTCAGCTCGGACCCACCGGAAGTGCCTCCTTATTATGCACAGAAAAATGAATACTCCCCCTGCTAGCTGGGACCCACCATGGTGGGAGGCTGACTTGTGGGCCTACTAAGTTGACGGGGACAAAGGGCTTTGTCAACTTAGTCAATATGAACGATTCTAGCTCCATTGACCGTACGATGTCCATCCAACGGCCGTCGTGCTTCTTCAGTCTCTGATCTTCCTGCTCCAGCCGCTCAAACAAGCGCCGACGGGACTGCCTGCTCCCTCCTCCCCGCGGCCGGCTGTGCTACCGCGCAGGCCTCACCGCCCCACCGTACTCCCATCGCTGGCCTAGCCATCCCTCTACTCACCCACACGACCACACCTGCTGTTATTCTCCGGCGAGGGCAGATGAACCAGTAAACCCTCGTACAGTCGTACTCCCCTCCGCGTGGGAAACAACTGCCGAGTCTTCCCTAACTCCGTGTCGTTCCCTTCCTAGGCCTCGCCGTCGTCCACCGCCCTAGTTCTCTCGGCGCGGCGTGGTCAACGTGGTCAAGGAACGGCTTCCATCAGACGTGGACTGTACGTGGAGAGGCTGACAGCTGGGTCCACGGCCGCAGCAAGGAAGTGCCTCGTTATTATGCGCAAAATAATTATTCCTCCACCTGACATCTGGGACCCACCGGAAGGGCCTCTGTATTTCGCGAAAAAAACATGCCCCCAGCTGACATGTCGGACCCACCAGCTATCTTCGCACGCAAGGAAGTGCCCCCTTATTACGCACAAAAAAATGAATACCCCCCCTGCCAACTGGAACCCAGCATAGTGGGAGGCTGACTTGTGGGCCTACCAAGTTGACGGGGACGGAGGGCTTTGTCAACTTAGTCAATATGAATGATTCTAGCTCCTGTTACCGTACGATGTTCATCCAACGGCCGTAGTGCTTCTTCAACCTCTGGTCTTCTTGCTCCAGCCACCCAAACCAGCACCGGTCGTACCGTGTGCTCTTGCCTCCCATGGCCGGCTGTGACGCCGCGGAGGCCTCACTGCCCCCTACTACTCCCACCGCTGTCCAGGCCATCCCTCTACTCACCCACACCCCATGTTATTCTACGGCGACAGCAACCTCACATCGCAGCCAAACCAGTGAATCCTCGTACTCCTCTTCACATGGGCATCCACTGCTGTGTCTTCCCCGGCTCCGAGTCGTCCCCTTCCTAGGCCTCGCCATCGTCCACCGCCGTGGTGCTCTCGGCGCGGCGTGGTCAACGTGGTCAAGGAACGACTTCCATCGGACGTGGACTGTACGTGGAGAGGCTGACAGCTGGGTCCACGGCCGCCGCAAGGAAGTGCCTCCTTATTACGCATAAAATAATGATTCCTCCACCTGACAGCGGGGACCCATCGGATGGGCCACCGTATTTAGTGAAAAAAACGATTCGCCCCCCTGACTGATGGGACCCAACAGCTACATCTTCGCACGCAAGGAAGTGCGTCTGGGCAAAAAAACGATTTGCCCCCCTGACTGCTGGGACCCACCAGCTACATCTTCACACACAAGGAAGTGCCTGACAGTCGGGACCCACCTGGTCGAAGCGTACGTAGCGTTGTCATTCTGGTCGCAAACCTGTACGTACATACTGGTCGATGTAGAGGCGCGCACGTGTCATAGATGTAGAGGCGTGCATGTGTCGTAGTAGAGGTGCGCACGTAGCATGTACACGTATGTACAGCGGTGAGGGTGCAAGAAAGAAAATACGGCCACGTACGTACATAGGGGCAGGGTCTCTAACGCCTATCGCGCATACGTACATGGCTGGGTCGGAATGGAGAAACAGCGTCGTCGTCGTGTTCATGGGGAGCCAACCGGCTGGGTCGGAACGGAATAAGTGGTCGTGTTCATCGGGAGGGCTTGGATGGAACAAGCGATGGAAACGAGGCCTGGCGTACCGCACAACGGAGGAAACGGCCTTGTGTTCGACTGGCCACATTCGAGACATGGTCCTGTTGATCGGGAGGGGTCTGGCGTACCACAAAACAGAGGAAACGGACCTCCTACGGTCGAAACGGGGTCCTGTTGATCAAGAGGGGTGTGGCGTATCGCAAAACGGACGAAACGGACTTGTGTTGGAGCGCTACGGTCGAAACGGTGGTCCTGTTCATCGGGAGGGGTGTGGTGTACCGCAAAACGGATGAAACGGACTTGTGTTGGAGCGCTACGGTCGAAACGGGGGTCCTGTTCATCGAGAGGGGTGTGGCGTACCGCAAAATGGGACTCCACGGGATACTGTTCATCTCCACCGTCGACCTCCTCCAGCCTCCACGGGCTACCCTCGACCTCCTCCGGCCTCCACGGGCTCCTGTTCATCTAGCCTCCACCGCGCGCTACTCCACCGGCTACTGTTCAACCACCCCTCCACGGGCACCCCTCCACCGTCTACTGTTCATCCAGCCCTCCACACCACGGGGTCCTGTTCAACCACCCCTCCATCGTCTAC